>NC_083570.1:94398212-94734462 GCF_027579695.1 Neoarius graeffei
ACCCATTCTCTCAACACAATTTTTTTTGCCCTAGCAGTGTCGTGTTAATAGTGCATTAACATCAACCTTCCGACCAATCAGATTCGAGAATTCAACTGCGCTGTGGTATTACATAATGTAACTTGTGATAGCAAAAGTTAGCATGAGGTTGTATGTTACTTGATCAGTATGGTAGTCTGGATGTGCTTTATATAATCACACTTCAAATTGTGATTTAACAATTATTCATCGGAGGTGAAGTGAATATCGGTAAATAATGACTGAGACGAAGTCGAGGCGGATACAATACCTTGCAAAAGTATTCATCCCTCTTGGTGTTTGTCCTGTTTTGTCACATTACAAGCTGGAATTAAAATGGATTTTTGGAGGGTTAGCACCATCTGATTCACACAACATGCCTACCACTTTAAAGGTGCAATTTTTTTTTTTTTTTTTTCATTGTGACACAAAATTAATATGAAAAAAACAGAAATCTGGAGTGTGCATCCCCCCCCCCCCAAGTCAATACTTTATAATGCCACGTTTTGCTACAATTACAGCTGCAAGTCTCTTGGCATATGTCTCTATTAGCTTAGCACATCTAGCCACTGGAATTTTTGCCCATTCCTCAAGGCAAAACTGCTCCAACTCCTTCAAGTTAGATGGGTTGCGTTGGTTTACAGCAATATTAAGGTCATTGTCCTGCTGGAACGTGAAACTTTGTCCCAGTCTCAAACCTCTGGCTGATTCAAACAGGTTTTCCTCCAGAATTGCTCTGTATTTAGTGCCGTCCATCCTTCCTTCCATCCTGACCAGCTTTCCTGTCGCTGCAGATGAAAAACATCCCCACAAGTGGATCTTAATCAACTAATTATGTGACTTATGAAGTGAATTGGTTGGCCCAGCTCTTATTAAGGGGGTGAATACTTATGCACACTCCAGATTTAAATTAAAAAAAAAAGTGCACCTTTAAAGTGGTAGGCATGTTGTGTAAATCAAATGGTGCTAACCCTCTAAAAATCCATTTTAATTCCAGCTTGTAATGCGACAAAACAGGACAAACACCAAGGGGGATGAATACTTTTGCAAAACACTATAATTGTTTTAGTATAAATACACAGTTGATTATTTGAGGGAAAAAAAAACAAACTATAATTTATTTCAGTCTTCAAAAGCAGCATGCAAATGGAATAAAGGCGCGGTGCAGACTTATCAATTATCTACGCCGAGTCGCCTAAAATACTTCGTTTTGAAACGGATAAAATAAATCACAATTTCACCTTACCTTTGAATACAACCCCTGGCAAAAAGTATGGAATCACCAGTCTTGGATGAGCACTCATTCACACGTTTTATTCTGTAGAACAAACTCAGATCACAAACATGATACAATAATAAAGTCATTCCAAAGTGCACCTTCTTGGCCTTCAGAAACGCTAAAAGAAATGAAGAAAAAGCATTGTGGAAGTCAGTAAATGTTACTTTTATAGACCAAGCACAGGGAAAAAAATATGGAATCACGAAAAACAGACAAACAAAAGAACATTCAAAACACATCACTAGTACTTAGTTGCACCACCTCTGGCTTTTATAACGGCTTGCAGTCTCTTAGGCACGGACTTGATGAGTGACGAACAGTATTCTTCATCAATCTGGTGCCAACTCTCTTTGATTGCAGTTGCCAGATCAGCTTTGCAGGCCGGAGCCTTGTCGTGGACCTTTTTTTTTTCAATTTCCACCACAAGTTTTCTATTGGGTTGAGATCTGGACTATTTGCAGGCCATGACATTGACTGGATGTGTCTTTCACCAAGGAATGCTTTCACAGTTTTTGCTCTATGGCACGATGCATTGTCATCTTGGAAAATTATTTCATCATCCCCAAACATCTTTTCAATTGAAGGGATATGAAAACTGTCCAAAATGTCAATGTAAACCTGTGCATTTATTGAAGAAGTAACCACAGCCATCTCCCCAGTGCCTTTGCCTGACATGCAGCCCCATATCATCAAGGATTGTGGAAATTTGGATGTTTTCTTCAGGCAGTCCTCTTCATAAATCTCACTGGAACGGCACCAAACAAAAGTTCCAGCATCATCGCCTTGTCCAATGCAGATTCGTGATTCATCACTGAAGATAACTTTCATCCAGTCATCCACAGTCCATGATTGCTTCTCCTTAGCCCATTGTAGTCTTGTTCTTTCTGTTTAGGTGTCAACGATGGTTTTCTTTTAGCTTTCCTATATGAAAATCCCATTTCCTTTAGGCGGTTTCTCACGGTTCGGTCACATACTTGTACACTGACTCCAGCTTCCTCCCATTTATGCTTCATTTGTTTTGTTGTACTTTTTCGGTTTTCAAGACATACGGCCTTAAGTTTTTTGTCTTGACGCTTTGATGTCTTCCTTGGTCTACCAGTACGCTTGGCTTTAAAAACCTTCCCATGCTGTTTGTACTTGGCCCATATCTTAGATACAGCTGACTGTGAGCAGCCCACATCTTTGGCAACCATGCATGAAGAGTTACCTTCTTTAAGAAGTTTGACAATCCTCTCTTTTGTTTCAAGAGACATCTCTCTTGTTGGAGCCATGATTCTTGCCAATCCACTTGGTCCAGCAGCCCTCCAAGGTGTGATAACTGCGCTGTTTCTAACTGCAGACTAACGAGCAGATCTAATCTGAGGCAGGTGTCAATTTAGGGAAAGGAAATTGACTGGGTGAGTCCTTATTTTCTACCTGAAAATTGAGTGATTTCCATATTTTTTTCCTCAGAATTGAGTGATTCCATATTTTTTTCCCTGTGCTTGGTCTATAAAAGTAACATTTGCTGACTATCACAATGTATTTTCTTCGTTTATTTTAGTGTTTCTGAAGGCCAAGAAGTTGCACTTTGGAATGACTTTATTATTGTATCATGTTTGTGATCTCAGTTTGTTCTACAGAATAAAACATCTGAATGAGTGCTCATCCAAGACTGGTGATTCCATACTTTTTGCCAGGGGTTGTAGTTTTAGACCAAACTTCGTAGCATCTTTCATGCTTTTAGGAACAGCATTTTTTTTTCCATCATTTAATTTTTCCTCACTTACAGTGACAAAACGATTGGCCGCCATTTTGCCAAGTCGCTCGAGGTGATTATCGAGAAATATTCTGAATTTCTTGACCAATCAGTGCACGTGATTTTCTATAATCACCTCTGTATTTATACTAAATTATTTTATTCTTGCATCCAATCTTGTTGATATTCCTGTTATGACATTAATTAAAAAAACCATGAGGATCTCTGTGGTCATGTAC
Organism: Neoarius graeffei; assembly: GCF_027579695.1. Lineage (NCBI taxonomy): Eukaryota > Metazoa > Chordata > Actinopteri > Siluriformes > Ariidae > Neoarius > Neoarius graeffei. The sequence continues at coordinate 94,401,487 of NC_083570.1, forward strand.
TGTTTTTATGCTACGGTTCTAACTCGAGGATCTCACGGTGGTTTGTTATGTGTGTATTAAAGTGCCATTCCACCATTGGATGTATTCTTTGGCATAAAATACAATATATTTTGACAACATATATAAATGGTATCACTAGATAGAGAAATCTTTTAGCTTCAAAACGATATATCAAACATAATTTTTTGACAACGACAAGTATATTAATTTTGCGACCAAAGTCACCTACCCTTTTAATTTCCGCGCGTGATGTCATCGGCAGGTTCCCCTTCTTGTGTACCACGTGACGTGGCACATATTATCAGCAATGGCGGATAGAACGCGATAAAAATAATACCAATAAATCTAGCTAATACCAATAAATCTAGCTAACTGAAAGATTAACTCAAAATTTTTCGCAATTTTTTTGGCCCCCATATACGAGGAGAAATGACTCTCTCACTTTGGGGGTTTCCTGGTCTAAAAATAGACCGACACGTGGTACACAAGAAGGGGAACCTGCCGATGACATCACGTTTCACTACCGCGCGGAAATTAAAAGGGTAGGTGACTTTGGTCGCAAAATTAATATACTTGTTGTTGTCAAAAAATTATGTTTGATATATCATTTTGAGGCGGCACGGTGGTGTAGTGGTTAGCGCTGTCGCCTCACAGCAAGAAGGTCCTGGGTTCGAGCCCCGGGGCCGGCGAGGGCCTTTCTGTGTGGAGTTTGCATGTTCTCCCCGTGTCCGCGTGGGTTTCCTCCGGGTGCTCCGGTTTCCCCCACAGTCCAAAGACATGCAGGTTAGGTTAACTGGTGACTCTAAATTGAGCGTAGGTGTGAATGTGAGTGTGAATGGTTGTCTGTGTCTATGTGTCAGCCCTGTGATGACCTGGCGACTTGTCCAGGGTGTACCCCGCCTTTCGCCCGTAGTCAGCTGGGATAGGCTCCAGCTTGCCTGCGACCCTGTAGAACAGGATAAAGCGGCTAGAGATAATGAGATGAGATATCATTTTGAAGCGAAAAGATTTCTCTGTCTAGTCATGTTGTCATAAAATATATTGTATTTTATGCCAAAGAATACATCCAATGGTGGAATGGCACTTTAAGTTTTAAAATGAATCGCTGTTGCAAAGCAAGTTTTGTAAAAACCCATCTGTTGAGCAACACCAGCAGGGCAGCACTTTATGGATGGGACCAAATTGAATCTGTCAGTCTTTTGCAGTAGAACCATGAGGAATGGTGCAGGGCAGGGTTTGAACTGAAGTGTGACAGAGGAGCTTCAGAAGTTCGGAGCTTGTTAGCATGTGCAGCTTTAGCAGGTTTAGTTTTTACCTTTCATCCTTCTCTCAGTGTGCCTGTGATGAAATGCCGTTTGATAGAACTGTGCGCCGGCAAACATTTACAACTCTGTGTGTGTGTGTTCTCGAGAGTGAGTGTGTTGCCTCACCCTGTCACATATGCTCCACTCAACTCGCGCTCATGTTTCTCACTCTTCTCGATGTGTGCCGGCTGTCATCTCTGCCAAACGAGCTGTCGTGCCTCTGCTTTAAAATAAGCTTGGTTGCTTGTTTGTGTGCGCACGAGGGTTCAGCTCTCACCATGCACAAGGCCAGTGCGACGTGATTGCTGTGACTCAAGCACCTGCGACTGTGCAATCATTCAGACTGATTAGCGTCTCCGTCGGCGTGCTTTCCATCCTGGCATCCTGAGTGTCATCTCCAGTCAGTGTTCAGAGAAGTAGCAGCATTGGTATAAAGCACTACCCAGACCCCAGGTACTCAGGTTTGGTGTCAGAGCGTCGAGTCAAGAAATAATAAATGCAGATTTTATTGTATACACAAGATTGCAGTTACTGAATGAATTGACTTTGCTTTTCTCACTCGCCGCTCTGGATTTCTATAGAAATGAATCTCCTTCCTGTTGGTGTACAGAAGGCTCCTGGGGAAAAGAAACAAAATGAATACATTTACAGTATATTGCAAAAGTATTCATCCCCCTTGGTGTTGGTCTTGTTTTGTCACATTACAAGCTGGAATTAACACAACAGGCCTACACAACGTGCCAACGACTTGAAAGGTGAAAATTGTTGGGGTTTTTTTTATCATGACACAAACAATAATTAAGATGAAAAACAGAAATCTGGAGTGTGCATAGGTATTCACTCCCCCCAAAGTCAATACTTTGTAGAGCCACCTTTTGCTGCAATTACAGCTGCAAGTCTCTTGGCGTATGTCTCTATTAGCTTAGCACATCTAGCCACTGGGATTTTTGCCCATTCCTTAAGGCAAAACTGCTCCAACTCCTTCAAGTTAGATGGGTTGCGTTGGTGTACAGCAATCTTCAAGTTATGCCTCAGATTCTCAATTGGATTGAGGTCTGGGCTTTGACTCGGCCATTCCAAGACATTTAAATGTTTCCCTTTAAACCACTCCAGTGTAGCTTTAGCAGTATGTTCAGGGTCGTTGTCCTGCTGGAACATGAACCTTCGTCCCAGTCTCAAACCTCTGGCAGACTCAAACAGGTTTTCCTCCAGAATTGTCCTGTATTTAGTGCCATCCATCTTTCCTTCAGTCCTGACCAGCTTTCCTGTCCCTGCAGATGAAAAATATCCCCACAGCATAATGTTGCTGCCACCATGCTTCACTGTAGGAATGGTGTTCTGAGAGTGTTTGGTTTGCGCCACACATGGCATTTCCCATGATGACCAAAAAGTTCAATTTTAGTCTCATTTGACCAGAGAATCTACTTCTACAGTATGTGGTTGAGGAGTCTGCCACATGCTGTTGGGCAAACTCCAAATGTGATTTCTGAAGCAATGGCTTTTTTCTGGCCACTCTTCCATAAAGCCCCACTCTGTGGAGTGTACGGCTTAAAGTGGTCCTATGGACAGATACTCCCATCTCCGCTGTGGATCTTTGCAGCTTCTTCAGTGTTATCTTTGTTGCATCTCTGATTAATGCCCTCCTTGCCCGGTCTGTGAGTTTTGGTGAACGGCCTTCTCTTGTCAGGTTTGTAGTGGTGACATATTCTTTCCATTTTGCTATAATGGATTTAATGGTGCTCCCTGGGATATTCAAAGTTTGGGATATTTTTTATAACCCAACCCTGATCTATACTTCTCCATGACTTTGACCTGTTTGGAGGCTCCTTGGTTTTCATGTTGCTTGATTAGTCATGTTGCAGAGTCAGGGTCCTTCCAGAACAGGTTGATTTATACAGACATCATGTGACAGATCATGTGACACTTTGATTGCACACAAGTGGATCTTAAGCAACTAATTATGTGAGTTATGAAGTGAATTGGTTGGACCAGCTCTTATTTAGGGGTTTCATACGAAAGGGGGTGAATACCTATGCACACTCCAGATTTCTGTTTTTCATCTTAATTGTTGGTTTCACAATAAAACAACAACTTGCACCTTTAAAGTGGTAGGCATGTTGTGTAAATCAAATGGTGCTAACCCCCCCAAAGATCCATTTTAATTCCATCTTGGAATGCGACAAAACAGAACAAACACCAAGGGGGATGAATACTTTTGCAAGACACTGACAATATTTTAGGCAACATATTTTAATTCCTTGGTTGAAGAAGAACTATGGCTCTACTCCAGATGTTTCAGCTCGTCTTTAGCCTGAGAGTTGTTGATACGACTCCCATAAGTGTTTCCAGGAATCAGCAGAACAGAATGTCTTGTTAACGAATCCTTTTGAGCCGGCATGAATCAGAAATATCACACCCTTTTGCGTAAAATCCACAATCAGGGTCTGACCTTTCCATTTATCACCTTTCCAGTCGTCTCCGCCTTCGAGTTCCTGGGCTTTGCCATATTAATAGGTGAAGAGTTGGCATTTGGTCATGTGCTCGGCGAAGCTGCCCTTTGATAAAGCTACGGCTGTGTTTACCGCCAGTTTCGTGTTAGAAGATATAAAAGGCAGTGCTTTAAAACGGCAGTTGTTTTTTTTTGTGAGACAGCAGCTGACCTTATATGAAGTATCAGGTTAGTAGGGGCTTCATCATTAAAAAAGATGCAGCAATAAACAGGAATTAGGATAATCTAGCTGATGATGGATGGTGCATGAGCTGCTGTGCTTGTGGGGAGCTGCACAGACTCATCTATTTTGGGTCCAAAGCATGTAGACCCCCCGTTCTCAAACACCTTACACACTTTTTATAAACCCTACAGTGGAGTTCACATGCGAGGTGCACTCTTATGATCCTCCATATGGGTTTAATAAAAGCTCGGGCGGCCGGCAACGTGAAACCACTTCAAACACTTTTGGGAAAATATATTTTTTTTAATCCCAGTTTCTCCTAATTAGGTCATTTCTAATCCCATTCACTAGCCAGTTACAGTTCCGTTGTTACCCAAGAGAGTTTTCCATCATGCTGATCGTCCTTCCCACCCAGAGAGCTGGCTTGTTTGCTTGAACCCCCAGTGTTGTTGCAAAGTTTTTTTTCTACGCCACTTGAGAGCCAGTTGAAAGAGAAAATGAATGATGTTTGTTGGCCCATGCCTTACAGGTTTGATTGGCAATGCTGGCTGCTGTTGGTGAAATCCAACATAAAGCAGAATAAGAGAATAAAACCCATCATCAAACTTTTATTTTTTTATGTAGGAAGCCATGACTTAATGGTTAGAGAAGCAGCTTTGCTACCAAAAGGTTGCTGGTTCGATTCCCTGGACCAGCAAGAATAACTGAAGTGCCCTTGAGCAAGGCACCGAACTCCCAGCTGCTCCCCAGGCCGCTCTGGATTAGCACGTCTGCTAAATGCCATTAATGTAATTGTAAGTTCCAAGTACATCCTAATAAGCTGACTTCTATACTACGAAAGGAAGGCTTTGTGTCTCGCTGTCTGCTCACCTGTACAAATCAACACGGCTGGACGCACATAGTCCATACTTGGCACATAGGAGGAGCCCAAGACAACATGTTCGATTTTCCAAAACATGGGATTAGTGCTAATCTGACACACTATTCATTTCCCATAGGGTCCATGCTCGCACTAACACACTGCGCACAGCCTCAGCAGAGAATCCCCTCCCCCACTCGCCTTACAGTTTCGATTGTACAGGACCTCGCAATCAGCGCTCCTCACTGAAGATTTCCGCTAGAGCCGAGTCTACACTACTGAGGAGATGCGGGGAGCGATTTACGTCGTTTTGACAGAACACAGTGAAAACATACACATCACATGTGTCCACTCAACCCAATTCCGAGCAGCTGTATGACCAAACCCGAGGACCAATACAGCCCCTGTGAAAGAGCACCATTCAGAGGAAATCAGGTTCATGGGCAACAGCTACTAGTAATAACAGACACATTCAGACAGTTATCTGTAATAAACACCAGGCATGTCTTGTTTATTAAAAGAGAACTGAAGGCAATTTTTTTATCATCAAAATTCTGTGTATCACATTGTATTAAATATACGAATGCATTTTTGATCTTTATTTTGTCGCTGCTATAGCAAGTTCTGAGTGTTTGAAATATGCTCTGTAATATATCAGTCCATATGTCAAAGCGATGGCCGTAAACGAGATTCGTTGAGACCTGTGCGAGACATCGTAGGACGGAAGTAAAACGTACAGCGGAAATCAAAGCGACCGACATCTGCCAACGTCGTCAAAAGGCATGCGCGCCCTCCTTCGAATGCTGACGTAATCAAGCCGGAGGTTTTGTTTGTTTTGATAGCAATCAGGAAAGTTTGAAAAAAGTAGGCAGTAATCGTCATTTAAACTCGTTTTTGTGCAATATTTCGTTTGGAAAACAGTTTTCAAAATGGCGGCACTGACACCTGGCTGACACTTCTTTACGTTTTGAAGTCTCGCACAAGTCTCGTGAAGATCGCGCGGATAAGCGACGCCTGCCGTGGACCTAACGAACTAAATTCAACATGGCTGAAAACCGAATAGGCCAATAAATCTCATCTCATCTCATTATCTCTAGCCGCTTTATCCTTCTACAGGGTCGCAGGCAAGCTGGAGCCTATCCCAGCTGACTATGGGCGAAAGGCGGGGTACACCCTGGACAAGTCGCCAGGTCATCAAGGCCAATAAATATAATATTTAATTGCAATTAGTTGCCAATACGAGTCACGATATAAGGTTACTAAAACCGAAAATGTAATTGAATAACACGTTAATTAAGAAATAAAGCAAGTGTAAAAATGACTTCAGTTCCCCTTTAATATATCTCTATTCACGTCAGTCTCGCATGATGTCCCTAATTTTCCCTGACGATTCATGTATTTCATTTTCTTATTGTTAATTGGGAGCCAGCAAGTTTAAAATAACGTCCTATGATATGATTCATCTTGCTCTCTCTATGGTTACCAATGTACATCTTTTTACTGCTGTGTAATAACACGAATACACTGTGCTGAGCTTCTCTGGGGAATTCTGACCTTTCTATAAGAAGTAAAGAGGCAGTTAGAGAGGAAAGCTGCTTGTTTCCTGCTTTGTGAAAATTCACCATAATGGACTGTACTGCTTTGAAACGCAATACAAAGGATTTTTACGCAAGCATCTATAAGGGTAAAAACCTTTATAATGTCTTGTTTTTGTGTAATATGCCGTACTTTATTATAGTCAATTCTGATTGGCTGTAACAGAAGGTTTTGATTTATTTTCTGGTTGGAGTCTCATCGCATCGCTCCTGTAGAGGATGGCCCCATGTGGACAGTTGAAAGTTGCACTTGGAAGACGCTCTGGACTCTTACAGTAATGCTTTTATGGCTGAGGACTACAGCTGACTTGCTAACTTTAGGACTGCAGTTGTCATGAACAGTTTTGCACTCAAGTTTCCATCAATGAACAGTTTATAACTTCAACAAAACAGGCTTCATGTTAAAACTATAATGATTTTCCTGGTTTCACAGTTATACTTAGTGACTCTATAGGACACAGTTATAGAAGTGAGTTATTTATAATCACGCTATCGGTTATCACCCAAATTAGGATGGGTTCCCTTTTGAGTCTGGTTCCTCTCGAGGTTTCTTCCTCATGTCGTCTGAGGGAGTTTTTCCTTGCCACCGTCGCCACAGGTGTGCTCATTGGGGATAGATTAGGGATAAAATTAGCTCATGTTTAAAGTCTTTAAATTTCTGTAAAGCTGCTTTGTGACAATGTCTATTGTTAAAAGCACTATAAAAATAAACTTGACTTATTTTCCACAATGACACCTTGTATATACAACCCCAAATCCAAAAAAGTTGGGACACTGTGTCAACAGTAAATAAAAACAGAATGCAATAATTTGCAAATCATGGAAACCCATCCTAGAACTGCCACCTTATTGTGGTGGAGGGGTTTGTCAAGTCAAGTTTATTTGTATAGCGCTTTTAACAATAAACATTGTCGCAAAGCAGCTTTACGGAATTTGAATGACTTAAAACGAGTGTGCTTGAATGATCCTAGGAGCTATGTTGTTGGGGGCATTACGCCCCTGTTAGGGTCTCCCAAGGCAGACAGGTCCTAGGTGACAGGCCAGACCAAGGGCAGTTCACCAAAACCCTTATAGAGAATAATCGATCAAGGACCATGACGTCACCCGGTATGGCGCAGCCGGGGCCTCACCCTGGAGCCAGGCCCGGGGTTGGGGCTTGTATGCAAGTGCTTGGTGGCCGGGCCTTTGCCCACGGGGCCCGGCCGGGCTCAGCCCGAAGCGGTGACGTGGGCCCGACCTCCTGTGGGTTCACCACCCACAGAGGTAGCCGTAGGGGGCCGGTGCAATGTGGATTGGGCGGCTGTCAAAGGGGCAGGGGCCTCGACAACCTGATCCCCGAACACAGTGGCTAGCTGTTGGGACACGGAATGTCACTTCGCTGGGGGGGAAAGAGCCTGAGCTTGTGCGGGAGGTTGAGAGGTACCGGCTAGAGATAGTCGGGCTCACCTCCACGCACAGCTTGGGCTCTGGAACCCAGCTCCTTGAGAGGGGCTGGACTCTCCACTTCTCTGGAGTCACCCATGGTGAGTGGTGGCGGGCTGGTGTGGGCTTGCTTATAGCTCCCCAGCTCAGCCGCCATGTGTTGGAGTTTACCCCAGTGAACGAGAGGGTCGCCTCTCTGCACCTTCAGATTGGGGAGAGGGCTCTTGCTGTTGTTTGTGCCTACGGGCCGAATAGCAGTATAGAGTATCCGGCCTTCTTGGAGTCCCTGGGAGAGGTACTGAGAGGTGCTCAGACTGGGGACTCCATTGTTCTACTGGGGGACTTCAATGCTCATGTGGGCGATGACAGTGACACCTGGAGGGGCGTGGTTGGGAGGAACGGCCTCCCCGATCTGGACCCGAGTGGTGTTTTGTTATTGGACTTCTGTGCTAGTCACGGTTTGTCCATAACGAACACCATGTTCGAGCATAGGGGTGCACGTGGCACCAGGACACCTTAGGTCGGAGGTCGATGATCGACTTTATCATTTCATCTGATCTCTGGCCCTATGTCTTGGACACTCGGGTGAAGAGAGGGGCTGAGCTGTCAACTGATCACCACCTGGTGGTGAGTTGGATCCGCTGGCGGAGGAGGAAGCCGGACAGACCTGGCAGGCCCAAATGTATGGTGAGGGTCTGCTGGGAACGTCTGGCCGAGCACTCTGTCGGGGAGGTCTTTAACTCCCACCTCCGTGAGAGCTTCTCCCAGCTTCCGAGGAAGGCAGGGGACATTGAGTCTGAGTGGACCATGTTCTCTACCTCCATTGTAGACGCAGCTGTTTGGAGCTGTGGCCGCAAGGTCTCCGGTGCCTGTCGTGGCGGCAATCCCCGAACCCAGTGGTGGACGCCGGAAGTAAGGGATGCCGTCAAGCTGAAGAAGGAGTCCTATCGGGCCATGTTGACCTCCGGGACTCATGAGGCAGCTGATGGGTATCGGCAGGCCAGGCGTGCCGCAGCTCGGGCAGTTGCAGAGGCAAAAACTCGGAACTGGGAGGAGTTCGGGGAGGCCATGGAGAAGGACTATCGGTCAGCCTCGAAGAAATTCTGGCAAACCGTCCGGCGCCTCAGGAGGGGGAAGCAGTACTCTGCCAACACTGTTTACAGTGCGGGTGGGGAGCTGTTGACCTCGACTGGGGACATTGTCGGGCGGTGGAAGGAATATTTCGAGGATCTCCTCAATCCCACCGTCATGTCTTCCATTGAGGAGGCAGAGGTTGATGACTCAGAGGTGGACTCGTCTATTACCCAAGCCGAAGTCACTGAGGTGGTTTGCAAGCTCCTCGGTGGCAAGGCACCGGGGGTGGATGAGATCCGCCCTGAGTATCTGAAGTCTCTGGATGTTGTGGGGCTGTCTTGGCTGACACGCCTCTGCAACATCGTGTGACAGTCGGGGACAGTGCCTCTGGAGTGGCAGACTGGGGTGGTGGTCCCTCTTTTTAAGAAAGGGGACCGGAGAGTGTGCTCCAATTATAGGGGAATCACACTTCTCAGCCTCCCAGGGAAGGTTTACTCCAGGGTACTGGAGAGGAGAATTCGGCCAATAGTCGAACCTCGGATCCAGGAGGAACAATGCAGTTTTCGTCCTGGTTGCGGAACACTGGACCAGCTCTATACCCTTCATAGGGTGCTCGAGGATTCATGGGAGTTTGCCCAACCAGTCCACATGTGCTTTGTGGATCTGGAGAAGGCATTCGACCATGTCCCTCGTGGTATTTTGTGGGGGGTGCTTCGGGAGTATGGGGTTCAGGGCTTTTTGCTAAGGGCTGTCCGGTCCCTGTACGAATGGAGCAGGAGTCTGGTTCACATTGCCGGCAGTAGGTCAGACATGTTCCCAGTGCATGTTGGACTCCGGCAGGGCTGCCCTTTGTCACCGGTTCTGTTCATAATTTTTATGGACAGAATTTCTAGGCACAGCCAGGGGCCGGAAGGAATCCTGTTTGGGGAACCACAGGATTTCATCTCTGCTTTTTGCGGATGATGATGTCCTGTTGGCTTCTTCAAACCAGGACCCTTCAGCATGCACTGGGGCGGTTTGCAGCCGAGTGTGAAGCGGCTGGGATGAGAATCAGCACCTTCAAGTCCGAGGCCATGGTTCTCGACCGGAAAAGGGTGGCTTGCCCTCTCCAGGTTGGTGGAGAAGTCCTGCCTCAAGTGGAGGAGTTTAAGTATCTCGGGATCTTGTTCACGAGTGAGGGAAGGATAGAGTGTGAGGTCGACAGGCGGATCGGTGCAGCCTCGTCAGTGATGCGGTCACTTTACCGGTCCGTTGTGGTGAAGAAGGAGCTGCGCCAAAAGGCAAAGCTCTCGATTTACCGGTCGATCTACGTTCCGACTCTCACCTGTGGTCATGAGCTTTGGGTAATGACCGAAAGAACAAGATCGCGGATACAAGCGGCCGAAATGAGTTTCCTTCGCAGGGTGGCTGGGCACTCCCTTAGAGATAGGGTGAGAAGCACAGTCACTCAGGAGGAGCTCGGAGTAGAGCCGCTGCTCCTCCACATCGAGAGGAATCAGCTGAGGTGGCTCGGGCATCTCTTTCGGATGCCTCCTGGACGCCTCCCTGGGGAGGTGTTCCAGGCATGTCCCCCTGGGAGGAGGCCCCGGGGAAGACCCGGGACACGCTGGAGGGACTATGTCTCTCGGCTGGCCTGGGAACGCCTCGGTGTTCTTCCCGAGGAGCTGGCCGAGGTCTCTGGGGAAAGGGAAGTTTGGGCTTCCATGCTCAGACTGCTGCCTCCGCGACCTGGCCCCGGATAAGCGGAAGACGACGAGACGAGACGGAAACCCTATATTTTGTTGAAAATAGTACAAAGGCAACGTATCAAATGTTGGAACCGAAAAATGTTATTGTTTTTTTAAAAATATATGCTCATTTGAATTTGACAGGGGCATGTTTACCACTGTGTTGCATCACCTCTACTTTTAACAACACTCTGTAAACGTTTGGGAACTAAGGAGACCCATTGCTGTAGTGTTGAAAGAGAAATTTTTTTGCCTGATCTACAATTTCAGTTGCTCAACAGTTCAGGGTCTCCATTGTCGTATTTTGTGCTTCATAATACGCCAAATGTTTTAAACGGGAGACAAGTCTGGACTGCAGGCAGGCCAGTTTAGCACCCCGACTCTTATTATGGAGCCATGCAGTTGTCATACGTGCAGAAAGCGGTTTGGCATTGTCTTGCTGAAAGAAGGAAGGCCTTCCCTGAAAAATATTTTGTCTGAATGGCAGCATGTTGCTCTGAAACGTATTTATATCATTCAGCATTAATGATGCCTTCCCAGATGTACAAGCTCCCCATGTCATGTGTACTAATGCACCCTGATACCATCACAGATGCTGGCTTTTGAACTGTGCACTGATAAGCCAGATGGTCCCTCTCCTCTTTAGCCTGGAGGACGTCATGTCCATTATTTCTAAAAAGAATTTCTACTTTTGATTCGTCAGACCTCGGGACAGTTTTCCACTTCACCTCAGTCCATTGTAAAAGAGCTCGGGCCCAGAGAAGGTGGCGGTGTTTCTGGATATTGTTTATATCTGGTTTTAACTTGCATTTGTGGCTGCAGTAACGAACTGTTTGCACAGATGATGGTTTTCTGAAGTGTTCCTGAGCCCATACAGTGATTTCCACTACAGACACGTGACTGCTTTTAATGCAGTGTCGCAGTTTCAACATTTTGGTATGTTGTCTTTGTACTATTTTCTGTGAAATAGTGTGTTAGTGAAATAGTGTTCAGTGAAATAGTGAATTGGTGTCATATTCAAGGGCAATTTAGGATAGCCAATCTGCTTATACCTACAGGTTTCTTGGACTTTTTTTTTTTTTTTAGCAATATAATATGCTATTTCGGTCCATCAGTGTTTGACCATGATGATGATCTGAAGGAAAAAAAACAATGTGTATGTGGTTGATGCCATCCTGTATGACTCCACAGCAGTACTCTATACTTCCAGTGCTATCAAGCTCATTGTAAATCCCATGAAGAGTTAAACTAAGTGTTGGAGAAGACAGCATGATTAGGAAGCGCTGGCTTTATTGTAGCGCACTGCAATCAGCTCATTAGACTAAAACCAGCACGAGTCTGTGTCTCAGAAGCGGATGTTGTGTGTTTAACCAAGTTCAGATATTCAGCCTCAGGCTGTTCTCCAAAACACTCAGCATGTACTACGTTCCATTGATTACCCACCACCAGCCTGGTGGTCTCAAGTAATTCTCTTTTATCCAGGCTTTCAGCTTGATTTGAGCAGCAACTGGTTGGTTCACTGGTTGGTCACCATGTACCAAAAGGGTTCTTTCTTCTTCCTTTTGCTACCAGAACAGGCAATATGATTAATCAGTGGAATGAAAGATGTCTAAGCTCTTTCATTCATTCATTCATTCATTCATTCATTTTGCTCTTTGGTGACAATATCAGCATCTTTCTTTCTTTCTTTCTTTTTTTTAAATTAGCTAATCACTTCCAGTGACTCCAGATGTCCTGATTATAAGTGTGTACTCTCTTGTGTTTTACAGACCTGCCTCCTCCAGCCACGCGTGAGAGACCCCCAGGCTGTAAGACGGTGTTTGTCGGAGGTCTACCTGAAAATGCCACCGAGCAAATCATATCAGAAGTGTTTGAGCAGTGCGGCGCAATCAGCGCCATCCGCAAGAGCAAGAAGAACTTCTGCCACATTCGCTTCGCCGAAGAGCACACAGTGGACAAGGCGCTGTTCCTGTCCGGTACGCACCCGCAAATGTCTTTCCTCTCTTTTTTTTTTATTCTATCTTTATTTCTCTGTTCTTGGAACGAGATCATCCCGAGGTGTTTACTCATCTAATCTCATTCATCTCATTATCTCTAGCCGCTTTATCCTGTTATACAGGGTCGCAGGCAAGCTGGAGCCTATCCCAGCTGACTACGGGCGAAAGGCGAGGTACACCCTGGACAAGTCGCCAGGTCATCACAGGGCTGACACATAGACACAGACAACCATTCACACTCACATTCACACCTACGGTCAATTTAGAGTCACCAGTTAACCTAACCTGCATGTCTTTGGACTGTGGGGGAAACCGGAGCACCCGGAGGAAACCCACGCGGACACGGGGAGAACATGCAAACTCCACACAGAAAGGCCCTCGCCGGCCACGGGGCTCGAATCCGGACCTTCTTGCTGTGAGGCGACAGCGCTAACCACTACACCACCGTGCCGCCCGCGTTTACTCATCACGAGTGTAATTAGTTGACATTTACATTCACATTGATTTCTTCATGCTTTTTTTTTTTTACTTCTTCCTTTGCTTCTTACCAGACCGTAATTTACAAAGTTGATAAGGACGTCCAGTGTCTTGTGTTTGTCCTGTTTTGTCGCATTAATTAAAAGCTGGAATTAAAATTGATTTTTATTGGGTTAGTACCATTTGATTTACACAGCATGCCTACAGCTATTGAGGTGCAAATTGTGTGGTTTTTTTTTTTTTAAATTGTGACACAAAAAAGATGAAAAAACAGAAATCTGGAGTGTGCACAGGCATTCACCCCCCAAAGTCAACACTTTGTAGAGCCACCTTTTGCTGCAATTACAGCTGCAAGTCTCTTGGCGTATGTCTCTATTAGCTTAGCACATCTAGCCACTGGGATTTTTGCCCATTCCTCAAGGCAAAACTGCTCCAACTCCTTCAAGTTAGATGGGTTGCGTTGGTGTATAGCAATCTTCAAATTATGTCACAGATTCTCAATTGGATTGAGGTCTGGGCGTTGATAAGGCCATTCCAAGACATTTAAATGTTTCCCTTTAAACCACTCCAGTGTAGCTTTAGCAGTATGTTTAGGGTCATTGTCCTGCTGGAACGTGAACCTTCATCCCAGTCTCAAACCTCTGGCCGACTCAAACAGGTTTTCCTCCAGAATTGCCCTGTATTTAGTGCCATCCATCTTTCCTTCAGTCCTGACCAGCTTTCCTGTCCCTGCAGGTGAAAAATATCCCCACAGCATGATGCTGCCACCACCATGCTTCACTGTAGGAATGGTGTTCTCAGGGTGATTGGTTTGTGCCGCATATGGCATTTCCCATGATGGCCAAAAAGTTCAATTTTAGTCTCATTTGACCAGAGAATCTTCTTCCATGTGTTTGGGGAGTCTGCCACATGCTGTTGGGCACACTCCAAATGTGTTTTCTTTTGCTGCAGTTACAGTTGCAAGTCTCTTGGGGTACGTCTCTTTTAGCTTAGCACATCGGGATTTTTGCCCATTCCTCAAAGCAAAACTGCTCCAACTCTTTCAAGTTAGATGGGTTGCCTTGGTGTGCAGCAATCTTCAAGTTATGCCACAGATTCTCAACTGGATTGAGGTCTGGGCTTTGATTGGTAGGCATGTTGTGTAAATCAAATGGTGCTGACCATTTTGGTGCTGACCCCCCCCCAAAAAAAAAATCCATTTTAATCCCAGCTTGTAATGCAACAAAACACCAGGGGGGATGAATACTTTTGCAAGGCACTGTAGTATGTCCCAAAACATCTCATGCATGTTTATTTTTTATCTATTATTATTATTATTATTGTTGTTGTTTCGCCCACTGACACAATGTTTTGATTGAAAGGACCGATTCAGTTTCAGACCCACAAGCACTGAGATTTACATAAGTGCGATTTGGAATCATTTCACTTAACCTTTTATTCACTGGATATGAAGCCTGCGTGTGTCAAAGCCCTCGGCTCGGCTTGACTTGATGGATTGATGGGGATTTAACGAGGGAGGAGGGATTTTGCTCCATCTCTCATAGGTGGTGAAGTGGGGGGCGGAGGCCAACACTCACACTTGCCCAAGTGCTCCTGACACCAGCGGTCAACGAGAAGACACACACACACACACACACACACACACACACACACACACAGCGGAATAAATTGCACTACCTATGAGCTGAATACAAATCATATACAAATGGTACTGCTGCATCGCCGGTGCTCGCTCATTTGTTATCCTGCTTCATCTGCTCATTGCACAGAGGTCTTAAATCTTAAAACTGCTCTTTGTATGCAAAGTTTTGCTGTATAGACAGTCTATATATACGTGTGTGTGTGTGTGAGAGAGAGAGAGCAAGAGAGACGAGGCATATTTAAAGTTCAGTAATCCCAGAATAATTTACAGTGACACCAGAATATCAGAATAATTTCCACATTTCGAAGGCTCTAAGCAGTCTCAGGCGAATGCAGCTCTATTGTGAGCCCAGAGCCGTACCTTATATATCACATGGCCCCGTGATGGAGCTCTGCAGGCCTTTCCATAAATAAAGGCACTCATTTCGGACGCAGAACACACCGTATAAAATATTTAGTGACGTCTGGGGGCCATAAAGCAGAAGGGCAGACATGAAAATAAAGTGCGAAGACCCAGTTCATTTCCGTAGGCACGGCCAATCCGTAAGCACGCTCTCTTTCTTCCTTTCCAGGACCTGTGAGTATGGAGGGACAAAAAACAACCTCTCTCTGTGCTCCAGGTGCACAATCCAGCCCATAAACAAAGGCATGCTTCACCGGTGTCTTTTATGAGGCCTTTTTTGCTTTTTGTTTTTCCTGTTCTACATGAAGAATGAACTTTGAGAAGGAATTTGTTGTTAATCTGCTGTTTTTCAGGCACAGCTCTCTGTGTCCGTCATATCGTGAGCAGTTAAATACATTTATACTGATACAGAGTGAACATTAGCAGGAGGATCGTGCTATGGGTTTGTATCACACAAGTATACAAAGGAAAAACTGTGACGCTTTCTTGAGCTAAATCAATCAATAAATAACGAGACCGTCAGTGACGGCGTAGCTCACTGCGGCTCCGTCTAGTCCAGAAGGAACGATCTAAAGTGGGCCACCTTGCGCAATGATATACACCCTAGGAATATATACACCCTAGGAATACCGACCTGTTTGCCAGAAAGAATCCAAAATGGCGACTGAGAAGAAGCGATTTTTGTTGAGCTGCTCATTAAGGCCCATAACTTCATTAATAATTGTAACGAAGCAAATCTGGGTAGAAGTTATATGCACCCTAGGTACCCCTACCCTCATGCCAGAAAGCATCGAAATCGGTGAAGAATTGAGAGACAAAAAGCGATTTTCATGAAATGTGGACGATACCAGACGGACGACGGACAGCACATGCTGGTATAAGCTCATCACCTGTCAGCCAGATGAGCTCATAACACCGAGTATCAGTTTAACCTGAACTTTAAGGTTTTGGTCTCGCCAGTCCCCAGCCACTTGGAAACTTTCCCCGTCACACAAATGACACACTTCCTCTGAGACGCATCTTTGTGCTTCAGCACAGGGCAACGTGACACATACTGAGGAAAGCGCTATCTATCTACCCTGTTCTGCATACATGAGCTCACAGACACTAACGATGGCTAGCGGCACTATGATGGACAGGGTAGAGAGAATATGCCCCTCCCACCCAGAGAGCATGGACAGACTCTTGAAGGCTTTTCTGTACCATATTTTTTTTCTTTACCTGTGATCCCAGCATGTTTCATTTCCCCTCTTGCGAAAATCCGTTAGCCGCAGCATTTCTCTTTTTTTTCCATCATCGCTTGCTTTTCTGCTTTTATAGCTAAAGCAGTGGCCCAAGCACAAAGCATTCACTTCACAGAAACGCCAGTTCACTGAAGGGGAAAGGACGCAGGACATGGCATGTTGACTTCTGGCAGGAGTTACTTTTGGTTTTGTCAGTGTGTGGTCGGTCAAAGCACAAGACTTGGAAGCATCTCATCCACTGGCATATACACTTTCTGGCCACTTTATTAGGAGCACCCATACACCACCTGCTGTTTGATGCAGTTCTCTAATCAGCCAGCACCTTGACAACAGCACAGTGCTTCAGATCATGCAGATACAAATCAAGCGCTTCAGCTCATATTCACATCTTCAAACATCAGAATGGGAAAAATTGTGATCTCAAAGTGTGACTTTCACTTGATGCCGAATGGACTGGTTTGAGTATTTCAGAAACTGCTGATCTCCTGGGGTTTTCACACACAACAGTCTCGAGAGTTTATACAGAATGGTGCGAAAAACAAACAGAGGCAGTTCTATGGGTGGAAATGCCTTGCTGATAAGAGAGGTCAGAGGAAAATGGACAGATTGGTTTGAGCTTTTTTTGCCAGGAAAGATATAGTAACTCATAGCAACTCTTGACAACCGTGGTGAGCAGAAAAGCATCTCAGCGTGCAACAGCAGAACTGGGTTCCACTCCTGCAGCCAAGAACAGGAGTCTTAGACTCGAGAACAAAGTGGCCAGTGAGTATAAGCTCCAGTTTTTTTTTTCTTCGTTTTGTTTTCTGTCTGCGTGCAGAAATCTTGGCACCTATATTATATTTAAGCCTAAACCAGACAGCTTAAGACATATGTTCAATTTATATGCTTGCTGCCTAGTTTGTATACTCAGAAGTGCACTATATTCCCAATAGAGTATGTGATATACAGTGCCTTGAAAAAGTATTCATACCCCTTGAACTTTTTCACATTTTTCCACCTTACAACCACGAACTTAAGTTTTTTATTGAGATTTTATGTGATAGACCATCACAGAGTAGCACATAATTGTGAAGTGAAACGAAAATGATAAATGGTCTTCAAAATTTTAAACAAATAAAAATCTGAAAAATGTGATGTGCATTAGTATTCAGCCCCCCTGCGTCAATACTTTGTAGAGCCACCTTTTGCTGCAATTACAGCTGCAAGTCTTTTGTGGTATGTCTCTACCAGCTTTGCACATCTAGACACTGAAATTTTTGCCCATTCTTCTTTGCAAAATAGCTCAAGCCCAGCCAGATTGGATGGAGAACGTCTGTGAACAGCAAGTTTCAAGTCTTGCCACAGATGCTCAATGGGATTTACAGTGGGGCAAAAAAGTATTTAGTCAGCCACCAATTGTGCAAGTTCTCCCACTTAAAAAGATGAGAGGCCTGTAATTTTCATCATAGGTACACTTCAACTATGAGAGACAGAATGGGGGAAAGAATCCAGGAAACCACATTGTAGGATTTTTAACGAATTAATTGGTAAATTCCTCGGTAAAATAAGTATTTGGTCACCTACAAACAAGCAAGATTTCTGGCTGTCACAGACCTGTAACAACTTCTTTAAGAGGCTCCTCTGTCCTCCACTCGTTACCTGTATTAATGGCACCTGTTTGAACTCGTTATCAGTATAAAAGACACCTGTCCACAACCTCAAACAGTCACACTCCAAACTCCACTATGGCCAAGACCAAAGAGCTGTCAAAGGACACCAGAAACAAAACTGTAGACCTGCACCAGGCTGGGAAGACTGAATCTGCAATAGGTAAGCAGCTTGGTGTGAAGAAATCAACTGTGGGAGCAATTATTAGAAAATGGAAGACATACAAGACCACTGATAATCTCCCTCGATCTGGGGCTCCACGCAAGATCTCACCCCGTGGGGTCAAAATGATCACAAGAACGGTGAGCAAAAATCCCAGAACCACACGGGGGACCTAGTGAATGACCTGCAGAGAGCTGGGACCAAAGTAACAAAGGCTACCATCAGTAACACACTACACCGCCAGGGACTCAAATCCTGCAGTGCCAGACGTGTCCCCCTGCTTAAGCCAGTACATGTCCAGGCCCGTCTGAAGTTTGCTAGAGAGCATTTGGATGATCCAGAAGAGGATTGGGAGAATGTCATATGGTCAGATGAAACCAAAATGGAACTTTTTGGTAAAAACTCAACTTGTCATGTTTGGAGGAGAAAGAATGCTGAGTTGCATCCAAAGAACACCATACCTACTGTGAAGCATGGGGGTGGAAACATCATGCTTTGAGGCTGTTTTTCTGCAAAGGGACCAGGACGACTGATCTGTGTAAAGGAGAGAATGAATGGGGCCATGTATTGTGAGATTTTGAGTGAAAACCTCCTTCCATCAGCAAGGGCATTGAAGATGAAATGTGGCTGGGTCTTTCAGCATGACAATGATCCCAAACACACCGCCCGGGCAACGAAGGAGTGGCTTCGTAAGAAGCATTTCAAGGTCCTGGAGTGGCCTAGCCAGTCTCCAGATCTCAACCCCATAGAAAATCTTTGGAGGGAGTTGAAAGTCCGTGTTGGCCAGCGACAGCCCCAAAACATCACTGCTCTAGAGGAGCTCTGCATGGAGGAATGGGCCAAAATAGCAGCAACAGTGTGTGAAAACCTTGTGAAGACTTACAGAAAACGTTTGACCTCTGTCATTGCCAACAAAGGGTATATAACAAAGTATTGAGATGAACTTCTGTTATTGACCAAATACTTATTTTCCACCATAATTTGCAAATAATTTTTAAAAAAAATCAGACAGACAATGTGATTTTCTGGATTTTTTTTCTCATTTTGTCTCTCGTAGTTGAGGTATACCTTTGATGAAAATTACAGGCCCCTCTCATCTTTTTAAGTGGGAGAACTTGCACAATTGGTGACTGACTAAATACTTTTTTGCCCCACTGTAGGTCTGGACTTTGACTGGGCCATTCTAACACATGAATATTCTTTGATTTAAACCATTCCATTGTAGCTCTGGCTGTATGTTTAGGGTCATTGTCTTGCTGGAAGGTGAATCTCCTTCCCAGTCTCAAGTCTTTTGCAGCCTCCAACAGGTTTTCTTCCAGGATTGCCCTGTATTTAGCTCCATCCATCTTCCCATCAACTCTGACCAGCTTCCCTGTCCCTACTGAAGAAAAATATCCCCATAGCATGATGCTGCCACCACCATGTTTCACAGTGGGGATGGTGTGTGCAGGGTGATGAGCAGTGTTAGTTTTCCGCCACATATAGCGCTTTGCATTTAGGCCAAAAAGTTCAACTTTGGTCTCATCTGACCAAAGCACCTTCTTCCACATGTTTGCTGTGCCCCCTACATGGCTTCTGGCAAACTGCAAACGGGACTTCTTATGCCTGTCTTTTAACAATGGCTTTCTTCTTGCCACTCTTCCAAAAAGGCCAGATTTGTGGAGTGTACGACTTATAGTTGTCCTGTGCACAGATTCTCCCACCTGAGCTGTGGATTTCTGCAGCTCCTCCAGAGTGATCATGGGCCTCTCGGCTGCTTCTCTGGCAAGTGCTCTCCTTGCTCGCTCTGTCAGTTTAGGTGAACGGCCATGTCTTGGTAGGTTTGCAGTTGTGCCATACTTTTTTCCGTTTTTGAATGATGGATTGAACAGTGCTTCTTGAGATGTTCAGAGCTTGGGATATTTTTTTATAACCTAACCCTGCTTTAAACTTCTCCAGAACTTTATCCCTGACCTGTCTGGTGAGTTCTTTGGTTTTCATGATGCTGTTTGTTCTTCAGTGTTCTCTAACAAACCACTGAGGCCTTCACAGAACAAGTGTATTTATGCTGAGAGTAAATTACACACAGTAGGACTCTAACTAATTAGATGACTTCTGAAGGCAATTGATTGCACTGGATTGTATTTAGAGGTATCAGAGTACAGGGGGCTGAATACTAATGCACACCACATTTTTCAGATTTTTATTTATTTAAAATTTTGAAGACCATTTATCATTTTCGTTTCACTTCACGATTATGTGCTACTCTGTGTTGGTCTATCACATAAAATCTCAGTAAAAAAACTTTCAAGTTCGTGGTTGTAAGGTGGAAAAATGTGAAAAAGTTCAAGGGGTATGAATACTTTTTCAAGGCACTGTAAACAGATAAATGGATCGTTTACCCAAAATAAAGCTTTGAAACACACGTTTTGTCAGACTTAATTTACGCGACTAAATTGGAATTTTTGGCAACTCTGGTCAGACAGGTTGTCTGCAGGATTTTTCCTCTTTAGGGATTTTCTTGTGCCTTTTTCAATTTTGTGAATAATTAACAACTTAGCATGCTTTCATCCCAGACCTGCAAACACAGTAAAGAGCCCTTACCTGAGGGGAGGAAAGTGTGAACACGAGGTGTTTGAAGTGAGGAGTTGTGCGTGCGTATGAGACTTAGAG
Source organism: Neoarius graeffei (assembly GCF_027579695.1). Lineage (NCBI taxonomy): Eukaryota > Metazoa > Chordata > Actinopteri > Siluriformes > Ariidae > Neoarius > Neoarius graeffei. The sequence goes on from NC_083570.1 coordinate 94,422,363, forward strand.
CACAGAAAGTTTTTTTTTTCCCTGCAGTGGTGAAGCTGTGGCAGAGGGAAGAACAGAGTAAACACTGGCGTACATTTCTAGCACAAAGGAGACAGCCGGATAAACGCAGCATTTCCCTCTGCAGGTGCTCTTTACGGAATAAACACTTTTTTTTTAAAGTAAGAAGTGTTTACGTATTGTTTATGGATATTTCTATGATGTGCTGAAGCTTTGTTAGGAGAAATTTCATACTTCATTTTCAGCATCAAATTAATTTATCACTTGCTTGTCACCTTTTTTTTTTTTTCTTTTGGCTTCGTCAAATCATTTTCAGATACATTGAGACAGTTATGAGTGTTGACCGAGATAATGGCAAAGAAGCTGGCGGTGATTACGCACCGTCTGGATGGGACAAGGACCAGATTCTGCGATAAACAGCCAAAACCGTCTGGACCAATTAATCCCATTTTCTGTTGGCTACGGGCCTGTCAACAGCAGCTATTAAAAGTTTCAGGAAGTGTGCCTTTTACACTCCTTACACTGTCTGCTCATGTGTGTTATTCCTCTACTGAGCAGCTGGCATAGTAGCACTGACTTGCACTGAGCTTTCACATCTAATAGGAAACCTGTTGATGATCTGATCTCGCTGTTCTGCGCAGGTTACCGGATCCGCCTCGGCTCCAGCACGGATAAGAAGGACACGGGCCGGCTGCATGTCGACTACGCTCAGGCCAGAGACGACCTGTACGAGTGGGAGTGCCGGCAGCGCATGCTGGCCAGAGAAGAAAGACACCGGCGCAGAATAGAGGAAGACCGTCTACGCCCGCCGTCCCCACCTCCCATCGTTCACTACTCCGAGCACGAATGCAGCCAGCTGGGGGAAAAAATCAAAGGTGCGCACTTTATCATCAAGATAGAGCTGGAATCAGTTTTCTTTTATTTGTACTGGAACATTTGGGTTCTTTTTTTCCCCCCACCTCTACACTTTATAAAGGATGTACATTCCCTGCAGACTGGCAGTGTGTTTGTGTGGCTCTGAGCACTGTCTGTCTCGCTGGGTTTGAAGTAGCATGCTGCTAAATAGAAAGCACCATCTGTTTAGTGTTTGAATGATGATCCACAGGCTGACGCGGAATGAAAGAACAGATTTTTTTTTGTGTGTGTGTGTGTTTTTTTTGAGTACTTTAAGTTTAGTAATGAAAGGAAGGAAATATATAGTTTTCCAGATGTAGTGTTTGTGTTTAAACACTCTACTGTAGGATGTACCTCTTTCTTTCCTTACCAAGCCCATTGCGACCATGACAGTCCTCGAACCCACCATCAAACTCGCCTATGACCACGGGCGATTGCTCTAAGACAACGAGGGAGGCTCAGCCTCCTCTAAAAATGACAAACATCGTGGAGGATGAATTGCGCTAGGCTTATGTTATAGCCGACCTTATAACATTGCTATTTCAGATCCAGAATCATAGAAATATATGTGCTCAACCCAACTACAGTGCGAAATCATTCCGTTATAACTTTCCCCAGTTCGCCTAATGTGTGCGTGAGTTTTTCCCCCTCGTGACAGCGTGATGCAGCCCAGCCTCAGTGGACTTCAATGGCATTTGGGAGCTCTGCGCTTTTCAATATCAAAATGCAAGACGGTTATTGGACAAATACTGCGAAAACGCCCGCCCACGGAGTCTCACGGACTCCCAGCCTCAGTGGACTTCAATGGCATTTGGGAGCTATGCACTTTTCAATCTCAAAATGCAAGACGATTATTGGACAAATACTGCGAAAACGCCCGCCCATGGAGTCTCACGGACTCCCAGCCTCACAGTGGGAGGGACATGGCAAAGCTTTCCGCGAGGAGACTGGTGATTGGTGAAAGCGGCCGGATATTTTCTTTGATTGACAGCTCGTTTCAAATATAGACAGGCAGCGGTGAATTTCTGTTCAGTTCCATGCGGATTCGCAAGTGGTGTGGTGTATTGTAAGAGATCAGCTTACATTTTGATTTCATTCATTACATACGGTTTCTACCAGCTTTTTTAGTTTGTATATATTTTCATTGTAAATAAAGTGTAAATATAGTGTTGTCAAGTTTGCTATCTTAGTTCCAGAAATTTCGTTTATTTGAGTGACTGAACTTGAACTTGAGGGGGCTAGTCAGCTAGCAAGAAAGCTGCGCACGGATGCCAAGCATTGCTGATTTAATTTTGGCGAAGCCATTTGCCAGTCTTCCTTTCGAGGAAAAAATTAAAATTAAAGAGCAGGGTAGACCAACGCCTCAAATTGACTTGGTGAAAAAGGTAGGGAATAATACTCGTTCCTTTCAGCTCTCCTGGTACGAGAAAGTGAATTGGCTAACAGCAAGTTCAGTGACGAGGAAAATGTATTGTTGGCCATGCCTCTTGATTAAACCCGGATCCGTGATTTGGTCAAACGTGGGCTTTGATGACCTGCACAATTTCACAAGGGCATATAAAAGACACGAGATCAGCAATGAGCATGTACTCAAAGTCGACTCAGCAACCTTGCTCTACTTGCAATTGAGAGGAAGTTCGTGAAGTCTCTAGAGAAGACTCCCACCTGGTATGACAGGGTAACTGAACATTTTCTAGAAAAAGAAAGGAGGGCAGAATTTTCTTTTAAATAATACTGATATGGTGGTGACCCACATCAACAACAGTAAATAGGCTACTTTAGTAATATGTCATGGATGGACCAAAATATAGAATCTATTTAAAATGTTTATGCTGAGTATATTATATTGGAATATATATTTTTCTGGATATGAATTAAACACAGCTACAATTTGGAAAACATTTTTAAACAAAAACACAGCCGAGAACATTTCACACTACAGACCTGGATTAAAGGTGAAGGGTTATCAAAATTGTCAATAAAACATTTCTCAGTCAAAATAAGTAAAATATAGGGAAAGTGTCATTGAATGAAATGTGTGGCACCCAGCTCTATGTTTGGCTCCCCAAGGTCAGTGCTTGTGCCTATTCCAGAACACTCTGCTGTTACTGCTGAGGTTCCTGACAAAGAGCTGCTTTCAATAATGATCAATTTTTAAACAACATGCCACAATTTTAAAATATAAAATGTTAAAATATACCCCCCCAACACCACCATCATGTATATTGGACAGTAGGCTAATGGGCCAAAAGAACCTGTTATTTCACAGTTTGTGACCCTGCCAACAATCAGCCAGATCAGAGGCAAGAGTATGGGCAAAATTGATGTGTTTTTTCTTTTTTCTTTTAAAATCTGGAAATATCATAACCGACCAACCTCCCCTGTTTGAAAGACTACCAGCCGCCACTGCCTATGACGTTTCAGTCATCCACGAAATGGTTGAGAAGAATTAAATTGGAAACCGAACTCTAATAACAATAAGTTTAACTTGTATAGCACCTTTCTCACACCCAAGGTCACTTTACAATTACAAAACAAACAGGGGGGAAAAAAACAAGCCCACCAAAAGAGGGTCAGGATGTAACTCTAGTGGTGTAGCTGCCCATAATCCCACCAAAAGACGCACAAGGGTATGTCCCACACCGCCTGCACAGACGCCACGATGTCACCAGGCAACAGCGCTTGGAACACCGCGCCATGGATACATAAAATGAGCACAGAAGCACCGCCACATAAAGCGCTGGACAACCACGATGTTGGAGAACAACAAGCTCACTGCAGTCCATAGCAAACAGAACATGCATCACTCATGGCGGAACAAGGCCTGAGGAAACCGACGCCCAAAACTGGGTCTGGAGCTACGCCACAAACAGCACACAAAACATTCAAACAAAGAACAAATGTCAACCATACAAACACAAAAGAATGAAAAAGATGAAAAGAAAAAGCTCTGGCATGAAGCGGCAGCCAAAACGCGCACAGCGTACTCTCAACCGGAAATGGAAATAGGAAGAACTCTGCAGATTTTTTATTTCTTCCAAAGTACAGCCTGAAAAGCCCACAAAAATGTCAGATGTTTTAAGCTGTCAATCAAACAAGGGGGTGGGAAGTAAACAGGAGGTAGGAATCTGTGAAATCGCCCATTTTTGTGTTGGCTGTTTACATAAAATTACTTGAACTGAGATTAGTTTTTGCTGAGATGATGTGTGAAATTATTCTGTCTCATGAATCATATATTTCAGAGCAGTATACACTTCTGGAAAAATTAAGAGACTGCTGCAAAATTATCACTTTCTCTGGTTTTACAATTTATAGGTATGCGTTTGAGGAACATTAATGTTTTTTGTTTTATTCCATGAACTACTGACAACATTTCCCCCAAATTCCACATAAAAATCCTGTCACTTGGAGCATTTAATTGCAGAAAATGACAACTGGTCATAATAACAAAAAAGATGAAGTGTTTTCAGATCTTGAATAATAAATAGAAATCAAGATCATATTCAATTTTAAACAACACAGTACTAATGTTTGAACTTCAGATGAGTTCACAAATCAATATTTGGTGGAATAACCCTAACATTTAATCGCAGCTTTCATGCATCTTGGCATGCTCTCCACCAGTCTTTCACGTTGCTCTTGGGTGATTTTATGCTCCTCCTGGTGCAAAAATTCAATCAGCTCAGCTTTGTCTGATGGCTTGTGACCATCCATCTTCCTCATGATCACATTCCAGAGGTTTTCAATGAGGTTCAAGTCTGGAGATTGGGCTGGACATAACAGGGTCTTGATCTTGTCGTCCTTCATCCACACCTTGATTGACCTGGCTGTGTGGCCTGGAGCATTGTCCTGCTGGAAAACCCAATCCTCAGAGTTAGGGAGCATTGTCAGAGCAGAAGGAAGCAAGTTTTCTTCCAGGATGACCTCGTACATGGCTTGATTCATGTGTCCTTCACAAACAAAAATCTGCCCCATTCCAGCCTTGCTGAAGCACTCCCAGATCATCATCGATCCTCCACCAAATTTCACAATGGGTGCGAGATACTGTGCCTTGTAGGCCTCTCCGGGTCGACGTCTAACCATTAGACGACCAGGTGATGGGAAAAGCTGAAAATTGGACATATCAGACAAGATGACCTTACTCCAGTCCTCTACGGTCCAATCCTTATTGGTCTTTAGCAAACCTCACCCTGACTCTTCTTTGCTTCTCACTGATTAATGGCTTTTTTCTAGCTTTGTATGACTTCATCCCTGCCCAGCAGAGCCTGTTTCAAACCGTCCTTGCCGTGCACTTAACCCCAGTTGCTAGATGCCATTCTTTTTGTCGGTCACTTGATGTCATCCTACAGTTTTTAAGTGACATTCAAAGGAGTTGATGATCATCCTGGTCAGTGGAGAGTCATTTTCGCTCTCTGCCAGTCGGTCACTTTGTTGTCGCCAATGTCTGCTGCTTGACCTTGTTCTAATGAACTGCCATATTTGAAATATTGAGGATGCAAGCAACCTGATGCTCACTGTATCCCTCTACTAGTAAAGACAGAACTGAACCCTTCTTTTTCCTCACTCAAAACTTTCCTTTTTAACTCTTTTGGCATGATGAATAGATCTTTTTGTATTCCAATTAAATGTAAAGGTACCACTTGTACTGTTTTTGCCATCCAAACTGGTCCTATTGCAAGAGGATAGTGACGACCACAGCAGTGTTTTTTATACTTTTCCTCGTTAAATAAGATTTGATTCAGGTGATCTCCTAATCAGCACCTCATTAAGTAAAACGAGGTGTTTGTGTTGGAATTCCAGCACAGACACTGGAATAAAATGGCTGCCATACATAGAGATGCTGACTTAAGGAAAAATTGAAGTGGTCTCTTAATTTTTTTCCAGAGCTGTATTGCAATATATTCTGTGGCTGATGAGCAGGATTATGGGGAATGTAGGTTTTATTCTGCCTTCAAAAATCATCCCAATGAAAGAACCTCAGAAAAGAGCGTTCTGTCCAAATGTTCGGTTCGGAACATGAGTCGATTCCATTTGATTCCTTTCCAGTTTGGCCGGAGGCCCTTAGATTTAGGGATAAAGAATATAAAGTCCAGGCATCTGTATTTCATTTTAAAGTAAACTTTATAACAGACATGGATATGATTTAATGTGGCATTATAGTCATGTTGAATATAAAGTGTAGGACCGGTAAAGTGTTGGTCAGGGAGCGAGTTACACAGTTAAACTAAATGATTCGTCCTTCTGACACACTGATTCAGTCTGAGAGGAGCTGATGGAGTGTTAATGATCAGTATATACAAACAACCTCTTTGCACCACCGGGGTGGGGGAGTGTTAGGATAGACTGATAGTTACTGGGTCATTCCATGCCAAATCAACAAGAGGTTATGCTCGACCATCTCAGATTTCAATGAAATTTGGAGGGCTCAGAGATACTATTAAAAGAAGTTAATCCCCAAAACTTGAGCTTCCTGTCACCAATAGTTTCAGAGATACAGGCATTTGAATTTTTCGATTTTTTTGTTTTTTTGCTCAAAACATACATATTTCAAAGTGCAATATAATCTTTATTATGCAAGATAGAAACCTAAAATTTTGCACAGAGAGACTCAATGTCTTGTACTACAAGCTTCAACTTAGAATTTCAATGGTCATTGTATATTAGATGGTGATTTTAACAAGGAAATTAAAAAGACAAATTTGCATTTTTTGCATTTTTAATTCATTCTGGAAGCTTGCCTGTGGCAGTAATGCTTAAACTAATAATGTTATTCAAATCTACACAGAAATATCTACCAATTTCAGTTTTACCAAGCCTCCACTATTCCTAGTTTGTCTGTAATAGGGTTTTGAAATTCGACGATTTCTAAAACATGCCATTTTCAGTAGCAAGAAATCCAATGTGGGATAGCAGTTAGGAACTTGTAATTTTTTTTCAGTAATCCCCAAGACCCATATTTTATAGTTCCAAATTTTTGTTCTGTGTCTCTCAAGTATTTTTAAACTACAGGGGTTTAAAAAATCCATTTTCACCAAATTCAAATTTTTGATATATTTTCATATAACTGATATTTGAGGGTTAATAAATGCTTCAATAAGGCTCAAGTAGGTTAGGAGACATGTTTCTTCCTCAATTTTAAATAAAATTTCAATTAATGCTCAGTATTAATTATTTGTAAATTGATTTTAATCTAAGACTGTGTAACATTAGCAATCAATGACCAGCTATTGTGTACCAGTCAACAGCCAGCCTTATCAATATCAACACAGCACAATACCAGAACAGGTGGCTCATATCTTATAGTTTTAGAGTTTGTAAACTGCATAGTTGTTCAGATAACATTATATTGCTTGGATTATATTAAATACATTGTAATACAGAGCACTGAGAAAATTTACCAATGTTATTAACTGAATGTGTTTCTTTGCAAGGATTGGATATTTTGAATAGTTGACTAGGGAATTTAATTGTAGTTGCTTTCAATTTGAGATCAGTATAAATGAGTTTGTTCTTAGACATCTAGAAATGGCTGAACTTCCTCCCTGTTCTATAGGAATTCGACTAAAGAAAGATTCTGACTGCCATAAACTAACATACAACAGAAATTGTAAGTTAAATACACTCTTTTAGTATAGTTTGGAGAAATCGGCGAATTTCAAAACCCTATTACAGACAAACTAGGAATAGTGGAGACTTGGTAAAACTGAAATTAGTAGATATTTCTGTGTAGATTTGAATAACATTCTTAGTTTAAGCATTACTGCCACAGGCAAGCTTCCAGAATGAATTAAAAATGCAAATTTGTCTTTTTAATTTCCTTGTTAAAATCACCATCTAATATACAATGACCATTGAAATTCTAAGTTGAAGCTTGTAGTACAAGACATTGAGTCTCTCTGCAAAATTTTAGGTTTCTATCTTGCATAATAAAGATTATATTACACTTTGAAATATGTATGTTTTGAGCAAAATGCAAAAAAAATCGAAAAATTCAAATGCCTGTATCTCTGAAACCGTTGGGGATAGGAAGCTCAAATTTTGGGGATTAACTTTTTTAATAGCATCTTTGAGCCCTCCAAATTTCATTGAAATCTGAGATGGTCAAGCATTAATTTGTCAGATATTTGTTGATTTGGCATGGAATGACCCTACTGTGCTATTCATTGTGTGTGTGTGTGTGTGTGTGTGTGTGTGTGTGTGTGTGTGTGTTAGGATAGACTAATAGTTACTGTGCTGTTCATGGCAGAGGTGTGTGTGTGTGTGTGTGTGTGTGTGTGTGTGTGTGTGTGTTAGGATAGACTAATAGTTACTGTGCTGTTCATGGCAGAGGTGTGTGTGTGTGTGTGTGTGTGTGTTAGGATAGACTAATAGTTACTGTGCTGTTCATGGCAGAGGGGTGTGTGTGTGTGTGTTAGGATAGACTAATAGTTACTGTGCTGTTCATGGCAGAGGTGTGTGTGTGTTAGGATAGACTGATAGTTACTGTGCTGTTCATGGCAGAGGTGTGTGTGTAAGGCTAGATTGATATTTACTGTGCTGTTCATGGCAGGTTTGTGTGTGTATTAGTTTATCTGTGTGCTCAGATCAAGGGTGAATTATGTTAAACAGACCTGTGAGCTTTCTGAAGCTGAGCAGATGCTGTTGCTCTTATTGCACTCACTCCACGCAACACACACACACACACACACACACACACACACACACACACACACTCCGCACAAGCACACACACTCCGCACAAGCACACACACTCCACACAAGCACACACACACACTCCACACAAACGCACACTCACTCCACATATATACACGCACACACTCCCATACACGTACACACACTAAAGAGGTCTGAACAAAGGAGCGTCTTCGCTTTGCACTCCTTTTGAATAGAGACACTAAAAAAGAGGCACTGAGGCTCTGAGCAGAATCCTAATGCCCTTCATTACAATGGCTTCACACACACACACACACACACACACACACACACACACACACACACACACACACACACACACACACACACACACAAAAGAGCTACACAGTGGCAGCTTGGCTCTCCTGCTAGAGTGCTAATAACCGAGCCGATTTCAAACACGCCACATCTGCAACAGCTGCGCTACGAAGTACACAACACAAGTCACAAATATGTTACTGTATATCATTTGGAGATTTTAGAGGAGTTCAGTGCAACACTAGAACACTCAGGCTTTCTGGACCAGATTAGTTTGACGTTCACGAGTTCTTTCTTTGACATCATGTTTCATTGTGTCAAGAAAAATAAAGAAGAATTACTCTATAATATATTATACACTTCAACTCTCACCAGGAATATGCATTTCTTCACGTGGCAGACACGGTCCAATCCCAGCATTCAGTTACTGATTCACAGACACTTTTCTAAGTTCAGACATCAAACTTTTATAATGAACAGATGAAGCAGGCAGTGAACCCCTCCCTACATTGCTGTTGGTTACAGATCACTTGTCCTGCTTTGGTAAAACGTACACAATTACAAATTCATGAGCTACAGGATGTTCAATCTGGTAAGGATAGAAACGAGAAGGTTTCACCAGACAGGTTGTGTCTCCGTGCTAATTTGGGCTGTTTTACTTATCTTAATTAGAGCTTACTATTATTCTGAGTAGCTGTTAAATCTGTTACTATCATACTTTGTCTTATCTTATATTGTTTTTCTACATACGATACTGTGGAAAAAGTCTGAGGCACATGCAAAGAAATGCTGTAGAGCAAAGATGCCTTAAAAAGAAAGAAATTAAATGTTTCTGCTTTGTCTGTCACACTTGCTTCTTTTTTTTATTTTCAGTTAAACCCAGCAGCCTTCATTATGTTTTTTTGTCTGACAAGTGGTCTCTTCAATAATATACCGTTTTCTTCACTGGCATACAAAGATTTTTCTATAACATTTAATTTTGTGCTGGAAAACATTTAATGTTTGAAATCTAAAATGTTTTTGTACTGATTCAATCATGTAAAAGACATAAAATAAAAATGTATAACACAGTTTGTACTAAAAACAGGGTGCCTAAGACTTTTCCACAGTACTGTACATATATTGTATATTGCAGCGTTGTAGTTGAGTCACTCAACCTCGAGTCCGAGTCCAGTCTCGAGTCCCCAGTGTTCAAGTCCGAGTCATAAAAGAAAATTACGAGTCGAGTCCACTATTGGTCCGAGTCGAGTCCAAGACTCCAACCACATCATGTGACGGTGGCTGTTTTAGCGCCATTAGCATTAGTTTGTTCCTGAACATGCCGTATGAACAGGTGAATGCGCTTCTCTTTGTCAGGGAATGCGAAGTATTCTGTCAGAGATGGTTGGGAGACGGATGGAAGTGCAGAAGGTGTGTTTATTAATACAAGTGAAGACGGTAAACAGTCCAGAACGGCAGGTAAAATCGTAAAATAGTGCAACAGGCAATAGGTCAAGCGAGGCACAAACAGGCTATCGCAGACTCGGCAGAATCAAAGACGAGAAACAGGAAATCAGGGATCAGGAAACCAAACGAGGAAATAAAGCTTGGTAATGTGTCAGCAACGCAACTCAATACTTCACAAAGTAAGTGTGTTTTCACAGTTTTTATATAGACGTGCTGATTACGCCTTAATCGTGTGCAGGTGTGAGTCGCTTACGGTGTGCGTGTGCGAGAAAGAGTGTGTCCACTTGGTGCGTGCGCTGTCCAGAGCGCACCCGAGAGTCTATCTGATGCACGCTCCAAGGCGCGCAGGTGTGACACTCTTGCACGAAATTAGTACAAAAATGAATGTAGATATAAATATCTTATGCCAAATTATTATGGTATGTTACAAAAAATAAAGAAAAAATCCGAGTCCTCATCTCCAATTTACGAGTCCGAATGCAGTTAATGCACAAGTCCAAGTCCGAGTCATCAGTGCTCAAGTCCAAGTCGAGTCATGAGTCCTTAAAATTAGGGCACAAGTCAGACTTGAGTTCCAGTCCTGGACTCGAGTACTGGTATATTGTATTTTTATTGGACCTATTTTTTCTATTTTAATTGTATTTTAAATTAGGCTGATGGTCGTAGCCCTATGTTTTATTTATTATTTATTATTCAGGAGGCATGTAAGGATTCACCCAATTCATGATTCAGTTCAATACACGATTTTTTTTTTTTTTTTTTTTGGGGGGGAGAGGAAAATTCATTACCAAAATAAAAGGGAACATTTATTTTCCTATTCTTTATCAACTTAAGTATTTCTTTTGTCAAGTAAAAAAAAAATCTTTTCATTTTCTTAATAACTAACAATAATTATTTACCCACATTTGTAAAGGTTGGAGTGAAATATAATAGCCTATTAACTAAAATAGTCCTTTTCATAAAAATGAAAAAAGTGAATAACCAATCGGCCTTTGCTTCATAAACTTTCATGAACATTTGTACTCCCTCCATTTGCTTCTCTTTTCTTTATCTTTCAGCAGTCTGTAAAAACAGAGATCTGATTTCTTGTTAAATTTATTTGTACTCAATCACACAACAGCTCTTTCCCATTTTAGATGTTTTTAATCGTGTTTTTGCAGCATTAGAGCTGTGTTACTTCCGCCTACAGTGAAGTCATGTGCATTCCCACTATTTCAATAATAATGGCTGGCGTTGAGTGGTATATCAGATATATTCCATTCAGCTAGCATGATACTGAACGAGTCTTTGACCAAGTGGATTTTTTGGATCAGTGTTCAATAACCTGGTAATGTTGTGACATATGCTGCCTTCAAAGCCACAAACATACTCTTTCCTTACAGGTGCTTTGATGGATCGATATTGAAGTTCTGCTTTATGAGACCATGATTAATGAGGCAGTGTACACTCTCAGAAAACAAAGTCCGTTATTGTACCTTTAGGTCTACACCGGCTTGTCACTGGAGCCGTGCTCTATAAGGTACTTATTAGTACCATTTATATACTGATTGGGAACATACCATATATGTACGTTTTTGACCCTAAAAAGGTACACATAGTTACCTTGAGGTCCAGTAATGAGCCCTAGGGGGTACATTAGTATAGAATGTACCTTGAGGGACAGAAATGGACTCCGACTGTAGGGGAGAGTGGGGTAAGATGAGCCACTTTTTACATTTTTCATCATAACTACATGTTAAAGCCATTTTTGCTTCCAGTCTACACACCATACCAAATTTCAAAGTGTACTGTTACTATCTGAGCAAAACATAATTGATAAGCTCTTATGGTTAGAGTGATATTACCTCTTGAAAAAAAAATGTCAAGTGGCTCAACTTACCCCATGCACGGGGTAAGATGAGCCACTGTGTGGGGTAAATTGAGCCAACACAAAACATGTTAGGTTAACAAAGTAAACAACTTTTATTATTAGAAATGCAATCAATGAATCAAGTCAAGTCAATCAAGTGGGGGATAGGGCCGTTGCATAGAGAAGGGGAGATGAAGAGAGAGGTGATAGAACGAGATGGGATAGGGAGGGATAGATAGATGGATAGAGAGAGAGATATGCGTAGATAGATAGAAAGAGGGATGGTTAGAGAGGGAATGAGAGATATACTATATTATAGAAATTACTAAAACAGTAGAACAGTGCCAAAAAATCTTATTTCTTTCAGTAGGTTAAAACATTGCTAAAACATGCAGCAATCATTCCATCAATCATTCAATCATTTCATCATTATTCAATGTTCCAAACATTCAAATGGCAAGGGAACACCATTTGCCTCTCCCTCCGTGCTGTCCCCCCAACAGTAAAGGGGCGGGGCAATTTTTTCACAATATCCTGTCTTGACAGGACAGCCTCATCTTTCTCTTTGAAGACAAAGGTTGGCTTTCTTGCAGAGCCATGGCATGACCGGCTTCTTTTGAGAAATCTTGCCTCTATTTCGAAGACATCCAATTTGATTATCTGGCCAATGAAGAAATGCACTTTCTTCTTCCCCGTGTATTTTGCCACAACATAATCCCCCACATCTAACAACTGGTCTTCCTCATCTGATGTCATGTGTATATATATATATATATATATATATATATATATATATATATATAATATATATATATGTTGTTGTCATATATGACCAGTAAATGTGAAAACTTAAGTGTCATCCATATTGGGTAAGCTCAGCCACCAATGGGGTAAGTTGAGCCAGTGGCTCAACTTGCCCCACATCTAATGGCTCATCTTACCCCATGGCCACCATTTTGTAGAAAAATGCTAATAAAGGGGATTAGGCTAATCAAAATTATTTTTATTAGCATTCATATCATAGCTTAGAAAGCCACTAACTTAACCCTAATGTGTCTAAATATTATTCTACTTTTGTCTTCTCTAAATCATCTTCACTGTGGACAAACATGGAATTGACTTAGAAAGCACAAAAACACATTTTTATAAATATGTCCCTCACCTAGTTTGACATGTGGTGCTCCTCTCCACAAGTGTAAGTAAATGGTCCCGGCCCCCTTTGAATGTGGTCACATGGTCACATTTGTTTACTGTTTCTTAGAAACAGGGGGTGGCTCATCTTACCCCCTGGCTCATCTTACCCCGCTCTCCCCTACCCCTATTTCTAATAATGTAAGCATCACGGGAGCAGCCTTCTCTTTTCAGACATCCCTGAAATGCTAAAACGTTATGTTTTGGCCATTTTTTCCATTTTCAATAGTAACAGTCACTGAATCTGAGACTCAAGGTGTCCTCCAGTTGGTTCCTTTATTTTGGAACGGCCCTGCGTCGGCTTCATCATTGTACACCAGACCCAGGCACTGATTCTCCGGCTGGTTCTGAATTAACTATTAACCTTCTAAGAGTCGCATCTGAGAGGAAATTTCTGCTTTCTGAAGTCTTATGAAACACTTCTTAACATTTCCATTTTCCAGTCTGATAGTGCAAAAGGCATGAAAGCGAGTAACGTGTGTTCCAGTGCGAAAGCTCCTTCAGCATATCTGCCTAATTGCTTGAGCATTCATTAGCAATATAACCTTTGGCTAATTTGGCATGAGGTATGGAGGAGGATTGGTTTGTGAGTTGCAGCTCTTTTTTCAGCCCTGTCCTACGCATTCTGGTCTCAAAATGCAGAATCTGTTCCTTCATTGGCACCCGAGTTAGGATTTGGCTAAAAGCGACCAAAATACAGCTTGGATGCCATCCCTCCTTCTGTGATGTTCTTTCCTCGGAGTCGTGCTGTTTGTGTACATGGTACATGCTTGTAGTTTCTGATGTGTTTTGACAGTGCTGGGTCTTAGATTAGACGTGTTGTTCCTTTTTTTGCCCAATGGGGTGCATCAGGAGAATTTGTTTCACAGCATACAAGAATACAAGTACAACCCCGATTCCAAAAAAGTTGGGACAAAGTACAAATTGTAAATAAAAACGGAATGCAATGATGTGGAAGTTTCAAAATTCCATATTTTATTCAGAATAGAACATAAATGACATATCAAATGTTTAAACTGAGAAAATGTATCATTTAAAGAGAAAAATTAGGTGATTTTAAATTTCATGACAACAACACATCTCAAAAAAGTTGGGACAAGGCCATGTTTACCACTGTGAGACATCCCCTTTTCTCTTTACAACAGTCTGTAAACGTCTGGGGACTGAGGAGACAAGTTGCTCAAGTTTAGGGATAGGAATGTTAACCCATTCTTGTCTAATGTAGGATTCTAGTTGCTCAACTGTCTTAGGTCTTTTTTGTCGTATCTTCCGTTTTATGATGCGCCAAATGTTTTCTATGGGTGAAAGATCTGGACTGCAGGCTGGCCAGTTCAGTACCCGGACCCTTCTACGCAGCCATGATGCTGTAATTGATGCAGTATGTGGTTTGGCATTGTCATATTGGAAAATGCAAGGTCTTCCCTGAAAGAGACGTCGTCTGGATGGGAGCATATGCTGCTCTAGAACCTGGATATACCTTTCAGCATTGATGGTGTCTTTCCAGATGTGTAAGCTGCCCATGCCACATGCACTAATGCAACCCCATACCATCAGAGATGCAGGCTTCTGAACTGAGCGCTGATAACAACTCGGGTCGTCCTTCTCCTCTTTAGTCCGAATGACACGGCGTCCCTGATTTCCATAAAGAACTTCAAATTTTGATTCGTCTGACCACAGAACAGTTTTCCACTTTGCCACAGTCCATTTTAAATGAGCCTTGGCCCAGAGAAGACGTCTGCGCTTCTGGATCATGTTTAGATACGGCTTCTTCTTTCAACTATAGAGTTTTAGCTGACAACGGCGGATGGCACGGTGAATTGTGTTCACAGATAATGTTCTCTGGAAATATTCCTGAGCCCATTTTGTGATTTCCAATACAGAAGCATGCCTGTATGTGATGCAGTGCCGTCTAAGGGCCCGAAGATCACGGGCACCCAGTATGGTTTTCCGGCCTTGACCCTTACGCACAGAGCTTCTACCAGATTCTCTGAATCTTTTGATGATATTATGCACTGTAGATGATATGTTCAAACTCTTTGCAATTTTACACTGTCGAACTCCTTTCTGATATTGCTCCACTATTAGAATTAGGGGGATTGGTGATCCTCTTCCCATCTTTACTTCTGAGAGCCGCTGCCACTCCAAGATGCTCTTTTTATACCCAGTCATGTTAATGACCTATTGCCAATTGACCTAATGAGTTGCAATTTGGTCCTCCAGCTGTTCCTTTTTTGTACCTTTAACTTTTCCAGCCTCTTATTGCCCCTGTCCCAACTTTTTTGAGATGTGTTGCTGTCATGAAATTTCAAATGAGCCAATATTTGGCATGAAATTTCAAAATGTCTCACTTTCGACATTTGATATGTTGTCTATGTTCTATTGTGAATACAATATCAGTTTTTGAGATTTGTAAATTATTGCATTCCGTTTTTATTTATAATTTGTACTTTGTCCCAACTTTTTTGGAATCGGGGTTGTATGGTTTTTTTTTTTGGTCGTAGTTGATACCGATGTTGATACTGAATCTGAGATTTAAAGGAGTAACCTGCTTCATATTAATCAGTCATAATAATCAAGAAACACTTTAGTGATGTTGGTTATCAGCTCATCCGGACAATAGGTGATGAGTTTATGCCATCCTGTGCTGTCCGGCATCGTCCACATTTCACGAAAATCACTTCTTCTTTCTCAATTCTTCACGGATTTTTATTCTTTTTGGCAGGAAGGTGTGTCTGCCTGGAGTACATATGGCTTCTACCCAAATTTGCATAATTGCAATTAATAATGAAGATATGGAGTAATTAAGCCCTAACAAGCAGTTTCCACACAAATCGCTTCTTCTCTCTCAATTCTTCACTGATTTTGATTCTTTCTGGCATGAAGGTAGAGGTACCTAGGTTGTATATAACTTCTACCCAGATTTGCTTAATTACAATTACAGTATTAACGAAGTTATGGACTAATTAAGCCTTTATGAGCAGTTCAACAAAAATCACTTCTTCTCAATGAATTCCTTGCCGTTTTGGATTCTTTCTACCAAATAGGTTGGTATTCCGTGGATATAGCTTCTATATATAGCTTGTGTATATAGCTTGCAACATTTGTTGCATAAGGTGGCCCACTTTAGATTGTTCCTTCTGGACTAGACGGGGCCGGAGTGAGCTACGTCTACGTCATTGACGGTCTCGTTGCTGTTTGCTGCTAGCAGTGAACTTCTCATGTTGAGTTTCATGTTTGAGATGTTTTGGTGTTGAAATAGTGTGTTTAATAGAGTAGAGTAGGCTCATTTAGTACGCACAGGAAGGGTGTGTATGTGTCTCAGTGCTCGCAGAAGTGAACTGCTCATGACAGTTTCTCTGCAAGCTCACCTTCATGAATATTTATGATATTGGTATCATGGCATTTTTTTTTTTTTTTATGAGTAGGTGTGTGAATGTAAACAAGCACAGTGTTGGATTGATACCAGTTTCGGTGTTGATGCATCCCTACTCCCCACCCGTCTTGCTCTCTTTATCGTTTTAGATGACTCCAAGTTTCCCGAGGCAGTGCGAGTCCTGTTGACCTGGGTGGAGCGAGGCGAAGTGAACCGCCGCAACGCCAACAACTTCTACTCCATGATCCAGTCGTCTAACAGCCACATTCGCAGGCTGATGAACGAGAAAGCAGCGCACGAGAAGGAGATGGAGGAGGCCAAGGAGAAGTTTAAGAATGCCCTGGCTGCCATCCTTGTACAATGTGAGTGCTGTTCTCCTGCACACTTTAAAGCAGCGCTTGCTTTTAACACTCTGAAAAGAGACGCACTCAGCAAATGGGTTGCACTCTCTCAGAACATGAGCTCTCGACACTTTCAGCCGTCTTAATCTAAAGCATAATGCAGTGGCACTTTAGAGATGATTGATCCAGTGCCCAGGGATATGGAAACACACAGCCCACAAACACAGTTCGTGGGAATGTAAGTACTTACTGTGGCATGAATTGATGTTTAGAGAGAGAGAGCGAGAGAGAGAACATTATGCACATGATAAATAAAACACAATATATATATATAACATGGTGAACTAAACCAAAAGATAGAGCATTTTATCTTATTTGCAAAGAAAAATGAAAGAAAGCACTTCCTCTAGAGAAAGGCGTGCAGGTGCTGTGTCCTGCCTCACCATCAGACCATCCTGTTATTTTACTTTTATTCTTACACATTATATGATATGATATATATATGATATATGATACACATCTGGGCTGATGTCCGTTCACAATCTGGGAATTATTTCCAATTCCAAATCCATGATTTCAATTTGAATTGAGGGACAGAAACCGGGAAACTGAATCGATTTGAAATTCAAGGGAAAAAAATCGAATACATTGTTTAGAGCTTGGAAATAGTTTTGAATAATTTGCATAAGCATTCGTCAAATGATGCACTGTTAGATTTTTTTTTTTTTTAATTATCATTTTAACCCTTTAAACTCCAAGCAGCCTTTGGTATACATCACATATCGACTCGGACACGTGTTTCACTCTCATCACTGCACACATTTCCAAGTAGTGTGAATGTACAGTAGGTACTAAATAATCCATATATAGTCTATCCACATTCACTGGATGTGAGCAATCGCTCGGTCTGATTGGCTACTCTACTACTAGGATATCAGCTCATATACCGTGAGTAGAGAAAAACAAAATGACGGCGCGTGTTGCTGAACCAACCGAGGACGAAATAAAAAGTACTTGAAAACACCCCCCCCCCCCCCCCCCAAAAAAAAAGCCCAACAAATTATGGATTGAAAGTATTTGATGATAAGAACGCATCTTTTTTTAATTTTTCAAGAATTGTTATTGAAGCATTTTTCAGAAATTGCTCCTTTCATTTCGCCGGTTTGTTTACATTCTAAGCAGAAATGATTTTGTCGGATGTTTTGTATAAAGTTTTTATTTATCGAATTTGCAAAAAATAAAAGTAAAAATGCTCCGTTTCTGAAAATCCAGTGAATGTGGACAGAATAAAACGGTTATTCCACTCAATCTCATCATACATGGCTTATAGACAACTCGGTGCTACGCGCCTCGTCAACTATCAGCTCATGTACGACTCGATTTCATGGAATAACTGTTAAGTAATTATAGGATACATGTGGCAGTCTGGGGAAAACATGAGCTTTTTTTTTTTTCATTTTCTATTGAGATCTTCTGAAGTATAATACATTTCTCATTTTCCCTTTCTCTTGTCTCAGTGAGTTTTGGAGATTTTTCATTTTAATTTTCATTTAATTTAACATGTAACGAACAAAATATAGACGACATAAATATGACCGTTCATTTTTATCTCTGATTATACTGTAGGTTTATGATGGAAAACACGCCATCGTGTCAATCATCCACATCAGTCTGTCTAGTCTCTTCTCCTGGGATAAATATCAGATATCAGTTTACCAAACTGGAGCCTCAGCATCACTCTTGACTTGGCTGATCACGTTTCATGCTCGAGTCTGTGCTGAAATAATTGCTAATTAATTTTGTGAGTTTCGTTCTTTTCGCTAAATCTCCCTTTAAAAAAAATAATAAATTAGCAGTCAAACATTTCAACTTTGCCATCTCTACGCTGTAATGTAATGGCGGTGGTGTATTTTGTGTCACAGCTAATTAGACAGCTGATGTTTATATCGTTGACAATTAAATTAATTATGTCTGTCTGTTTCTTTCGCTAACAACAGTTGATCAAAGTGTGATTTTCACTCAGTTAGCAAGCTAGCAGTGAAAACATTTTCAGACAGACGGAATATTTGTACACCCATGTTTGTTAAACTGGTTCCTAATTTACCAAATGTGGTCATTACATTACATTACATTACATTTAGCAGACGCTGTTATCCAGAGTGATGTACAACATACCCAGAGCAGCCTGGGGAGCAGTTGGAGGTTAGGCGCCTTGCTCAAGGGCACTTCAACCATTCCTGCTGGTCCAGGGAATCAAACTAGCGAAACTAGGTTTTGGTCCCAAACCTTCGTCTCTAACCATTCGGCCATGGCTTCCACATTACAGAAAACAAAGGCAAAGTTACAGTGTTTTTACATCATTTTGGTGAAATATATATATTTTTGTAAAGTTACGTCTCAAAATATACCGTATTATGGGGAAAAATTAAATAAATTCATGAATGGGGGGAAAAAAAAACCAAAAACATTATTTTTCAGCCACTGAACATCCAAACATTGGGTTTTCCCAGACTGCCAAACACAAACATTTAATATGAATAAGTCAGTATTAAGTTGAGAGTTTAAAGGGTTAAATACAATACAATGTCATGTATTAAAGTCATACTTTAAAGTTTGGTCAAAGAATTATATTCATGCCTAAAACATCCGTCCTTGGTGTCTAAAGTTTGTTTCTTTAGCCCTGCACTAGAGCTACCAGGATAATGTGGTTAACAAGAAAGGAAAGTTTAAACTGCACGTACTCGCACCTCGTACCGTATCAAGCGTCGAGTTATTAAAATCTACAGTTCTGTGCAAAAGTCTTCGGCACATGTAAAGAAATGCTGTAGACCAACAGTAGCTTAAAAATAATGAAATTAAATGAAATCACACGTTTCAACGTAAAAAAATACTATAAACCGGAAGCACTAAACCATAATAAATGAAACAAAGTCAATATTTGGTGTGACGAGTCTCAGGTAGGTGTAAGGAAATGAGCTGTAGGTTTTACTGAGCGTCTTACAGAACCAGCCGCAGTTCTTCTGGACACTTTGACTGTCACACTCGCTTCTTCATTTTACACCAAAACCCAGCAGCCTTCATTATGTTTTCTTTTTTAATCTGAAAAGCACTCTCTTTTAGAATATGCTGCTCGGATTCAAACTTTTTTTTTCTTTAACGTTTAATTTCGTGCTGGAAAATGAACGAACGTTTGGAACTCTGAAATGTTTTGACTCGATAATGTAGAAGTCATAAAGTAGAAATCTACAGCAAAGATTGTATGGGGGGGGGACAACAACCACCATAGAGTGCCAAGACTTTTGCACAGTACTGTGTCCTGTATATGTATGTAAAACGGGCAAAACTGAAAGACATCGCTCCCATCCGGTTGAGGCTGACTCACTTTCTTCCTCAGCTCAAAATGCGGTATCGTTTTGTGTGAGAATCAGGTGGGAGGTGTGAAGTGATTCAAATGATAATACAGTTGCAGGTTGATTTGTATAATAATCTATTTTTCTGCATCACTGAGCCACATGATGTCCTTTGAGGTGAGCGTGCGGAGGCTTCCATTAATCTTCCATTACGTGTTCGTGAGATTAGCCTCGTATCACCAGCGCAAAGCTAAAGGGACAAACACCAGACACCATCACTCATTAGCCCTTTAATCGAATCGCCTTCATTACTATGATTCAAATGAATCAGTTCCAATTGAATCACTTTAATAAAGAGTTGGAATGGAGTAATTCTTCCCAGCTGGATTGGGACTGGACCCCCCACCCCCATCCCCAGTGCTGAAGTGCACACTTTGTCGTGATGATGTTGTGCATGCTGTGGTGCGAGTGCACTGAGGAGTGAGCAGGTAAGTGCGCCAGAGGTCTAAGCAAGTCTGGAGTTGAAAGCAGACGCAGGTAGAGTATTCAGACTGCTTCGGCACACAGCGCCCACTGACCGCTAACACGAAGCATGAAGAGCTGCTTAAGCATTAGCAGGAGCCTTCGGTAGTATGAGATAGTGTGGAGAGCGCTCCTGACCAGGACCGGCCTAAGCGAGTGAAAGTAAGTACTCGTCCAAAAAGCAAAGCCACATGTGATTAGCGTATGAAGTGTTTACTGAAAGGACTGTGGGGATGATTTGGGGGGAAATAGGGATAGTGATCTCAGACCACTTTGGCAACTTCTGCGTCAGTTTTCTCCACTCATACAATACTCCATCCTGTACGCGCTCTCCAGCTCCTCACTGTCGGCTGGTCAATACCATCGATTGATCACTCCGAAGTTGATCTGGAAAGGATAACGGTGCTCCATCCAGCACGTGGGCAGCGATATCGAACCCTCACTTAACACTGATTGATTTAAACAACTCCATCAGCGCCTTTGACTTTGAAAGACACTGTATGAATACAGTATGCTGATTGTAGCGCCACAGCCTTACTCTGCCATTAAGAAAATGGAAGAATTCATTCGGCAGATGTGTTTGGGGAAACTTATTTTGCTGGTGAACTTATTCAGGCCTTTAAAAATGTCACGACAAAACTGGATCCCTGACAGCGCAGGTTTATGAGCAGCGCCTGTAAGAAAGATTCTGATATATTTTCAAGTTTAGTGCTCGGAAAGTTGCTTTTGCTTTTCTTTGAATTAGTGACACATTTCACCTCGCTGCTTTAACCGTCAGCACACACATGTGCTGGTTGTTAGTTATCCGTGTCATTTCTTTCCGCTGCCGCGTCAAATTATGCCAGGAGTGAGCCTTCGGATACTGTATTTTTAACACTTTTGGGCTGTATGTGAGTACAGTGTATGATTTTACAGCATTTTCTCACAAGGGTCAGCTGACATGGCAGCAAACGGCATCAACTACATTTGCATGTTTGTTTGGTTTTGTCTGTTTGGTTTGTTATCCCCCGCTGGCCGAAAGGCCCGAAGGGGGATCATGTCATGCCGGCGTCTGTCCCAGGAAGGGCGCTCACCTTCTGACATCAACTCCTCTCACAATTTTTGGAGGAATTTCACCAACCTTGGTAGGATTCTTTGTTATATGTCAGGTAATACGCCTATTATAATTTCGTTCAATTCGGTCACATTTTCCCAGAGTTCCAGCCCTTGATTAACAAAATTATACTTTGAAAATTTCATGAGTGTGTTTTCCTTCTGAAATCAACTCCTCTCGCAATTTTTGGAGGAATTTCACGAAACTTGGCAAAAGGCTTTGTTATATGTCGCTAGTACGCATATTATTATTTTGTTCAATTCGGTCGCATTTTCCCAGAGTTGTGGCCCTTGATCAACAACCTTGTACGTTGACAATTTCATGAAGGTGTGTTTGCCTTCTGACGTCAACTCCTCTCACAATTTTTGGAAGAATTTCTTGAAGCTCGGCAAAAGGCCTTGTTATATGCCCGTAATACACATACCGCAATTTCATTTCATTTGTGAAAATTTTACCAGAGTTTTGACCCTTTGTACTTTGACAATTTCATGAGGGTGTACGTTCTTCTGAAATCAACTCCTCTCACAATTTGTGGAGGAATTTCACCAAACTTGGCAGAAGGCTTTGTTATATGGCAGTTATACGCATATTGAAATTTGGTTTAATTTGGGCAAATTTTCCCAGAGTTATGCCCTTGATTATTAACAAACTTGTACTTTGGCAATTTCATCAAGGTGTGCTACCTTTCTGAAATCAACTTTCCTCATAATTTTTATTATCCCCCATCCATCCCGGGAAGGGTGCTCACCTTCTAAAATCAACTCCTCTCACAATTTTTGGAGGAATTTCACGAAACTTGACAGGATTCTTTGGTATATGTCGGTAATACGCATATTGCAATTTCATTCAATTCAGTCGCATTTTCCCAGAGTTATGGCATCATTGCCAGCAGGGAATATTGTGCTCTCTGAGCACTCTTGGGTGGTGTTTTTTTTTTTTAAGTGCATGCTTCTCAACAGTACCAAGAGTTTCAATTTGGCTGCATTTTGGAGATTTCTTCTTGCCATGCCAAACGCTTCCAATTCCCCACACGCTAGGTGATAATTAGGGAAATGCAAATGTTTTGATGCCCTGCTGTGCCTGTATGCATCAGGGATTTCTGTAGATATGGAAATAAATCAATGGTAATCGACATGAGAAATGTCCTGAATTCCATTGGTTTTGTCTCGTGTTATAAAGTGCAGCGATGTTAGCAGACAAAATAATTTTTTTTAAATCATGTAGACAGTCCATAATTCATTTAAAACCCCTAGACACTACCAAGCATAATTTGCATTCAAATCACTTACAGTTTAACTCTCACTTCTACTCTGTTGTGAAGACGTTTCAGTGAGCAATCTGGATTTAAAAAGACATAAATGTTCAGCATTATGTCCGTGTGCATGATTTTTGATTTTAGTTATTACTGACTGCAGTAAAATGGACAGATCAGACGATGATTTTGTGTGGAGAGAGAGAGAGAGAGAGAGAGAGCGGACTGTGTTGTTTGTTTTAAGTTCAGGCATCATTTTCAAATGCTGTTGAAGGAGATGGGAGAAGAAAAAAATAAATATGGGACTGCGCTGAGAAGCAGGCTGGAAGGGAAGTGGCAGCGGGTGGGAGTGAAATTAGGTTTGTGTCGGAGTGGGCAGGAAAATATTCCAAGCAGGATGGAAAAATCAGTTCTGAACAGATCTCAAGTACAGGTTATGGCTTACTGGCTGTCAAAGAAATAACAGAATAATGGGGAAAATCAATCAAAAATATTTCAGTCTTTGGCTAATTCACTCAACTCACTCCATTCCTGGAAATCCAATATAAATACAGTGCTGTGCAAAAGTCTTAGGCACATGTAAAGAGATGCTGTAGACCAAAAACGGCTTGGAAAATAATCAAATGAAATGTTTCAACATTAAAAAATACTATAAACCATAATAAGGAAGCCAGAATAAATAAAACAAAGTCAATATTTGGTGTGAGACGACTCTTTGCTTTAAAAAAAAAAAAAGCAGTCTGAGGTACAGTGAGTGCAGTTTTATCAGGAAATGAGCTGTAGGTTTTACTGAGCATCTTACAGAACCAGCCACAGTTCTTCTGGACACAGGGGCGCAGATACGTTTTTTGAACTGGGGGGGACAAAGCTGCCAGCAAACCAACCCCAACCCCACCCCCAACATGTGTTGTGCGAGGAACAACTCTTCGCAAAGTTTCCTTATGAAACAATATGCTCGCTGAAATTATGGCAGGGAACGCCAGATTAAACATTACAACTGCCTTCTGAGCACTGTATCTACAGGCTACCACCGAAAGAAGGAGGCTACCAGAAAGGCATCTCTACTCCGTATGATTTTACTTTCACTACGACATTACTTTGAACAGACTATCAAAAAATTGCAAGGTGATATGATAAAGTAAGGCACAGTTTACTTACAGTCGTTGTTTTTTGAAAAAACGATGCAATCGTTTTCTGCCTTTTTGGTTTGGCACCCTTCATCATGCCGTGTTGGGGTCCTGAACTAGGAGCTGTCCCCGATATGCCTGTCAAACTTGTTGTGGGTAACCATAGCGACCAAGCTCGAGCTCGCAACCTGTGCAGTCTGCGCAGCTCAACCAACCGAATATCAGTCTTTGTTTTGTTTTATGTGAGTTGTTGCAACTATGTCTGTACTGCTGTGCACCTCAAAAAACCGAATGGTAATTAGTCTTTTGATTTTTCCGTGAGGTTTGCCTTATGCAAAGAAAGACATCATAGACGTTTTTTCCTCCCTATAAGTGGGGGGGACCGAACGAGGTGAATTTAAATCTGGGTGGGACGAATCCCACCCGTCCCCCCCTCTATCTGCGCCCGTGTCTGGACACTTTGACTGTCACACTCGCTTCTTCATTTTGCACCAAAACCCTACAGCCTTCATTATGTTTCCTTTTTTAATCTGAAAAGTGGCCTCGTATGAAATACACTACCGTTCAAAAGTTTGGGGTCACCCAGACAATTTTGTGTTTTCCATGAAAAGTCACACTTTTATTTACCACCATAAGTTGTAAAATGAATAGAAAATATAGTCGAGACATTTTTCTGGCCGTTTTGAGCATTTAATCGACCCCACAAATGTGATGCTCCAGAAACTCAATCTGCTCAAAGGAAGGTCAGTTTTATAGCTTCTCTAAAGAGCTCAACTGTTTTCAGCTGTGCTAACATGATTGTACAAGGGTTTTCTAATCATCCATTAGCCTTCTGAGGCAATGAGCAAACACATTGTACCATTAGAACACTGGAGTGAGAGTTGCTGGAAATGGGCCTCTATACACCTATGGAGATATTGCACCAAAAACCAGACATTTGCAGCTAGAATAGTCATTTACCACATTAGCAATGTATAGAGTGCATTTCTGATTAGTTTAAAGTGATCTTCATTGAAAAGAACAGTGCTTTTCTTTCAAAAATAAGGACATTTCAAAGTGACCCCAAACTTTTGAACGGTAGTGTATGCTGCTCAGATACAAACTTTTTTTTTCTATAACATTTAATTTTGTGCTGGAAAACGAACGCTTGGACACTAAAATGTTTTTGGACTGACTTGATAATGTAGAAGTCATAAAATAGAAATGTGAAGCAAAGTTTGTATAGAAAAAAAAATAGGGTGCCTAAGACTTTTGCACAGTACTGTGTGTGTGTGTGTGTGGATATTTAAAAGTTATTCCATGAAATTGAGTCGTACATGAGCTGATAGCCGACGAGGCGCGTAGCACCAAGTTGTCTATAAGCCATATATGACAAGGTTGTGCATGGCTTGTTGTAATAATTCTTGAAAAATTAAAAAAGATGCGTTCTTAACATCCAATACTTTTTATTTTATTTTTTTTGTTGTTGTTGCTTTCTTTGCATTTTTTGGGTTTTATTTTCGAGTAGAGTTTTTATTTCATCTACAGTTGGTTCAGCAACATGCTCTGCCATTTTGTTTTTCTCTGCTTATGGTATATGAGCTGATATCCTAGTAGTAGTAGCCAATCAGAGCATGCTATTGCTCATATCCAGTGAATGCGGATGGAATAAATATAGCTATACAGTACAGTACAGACATTCACACATTTCAAAGCGCGCAATCAAATTTTTACTAATTTTATTTTATTAAGGTCATAAAACACCTTAGTGCCTTTTCATGCTCTGACAAAAAAAAGTTGTTCTAAGGTTTCGAGACTAGAAATAAAGTCAAGAACTGAAGCTCAACATAGGCTCGGCCTCTCAAAGCCCAGACACCCGACTTTACACACAACACGCATTCAGAACTGATGTATTTATGGTTTTAATCTGTTACTTATTACTCTAATAGTTGAATTTTTGTTCAATTGATTTAGCAGATGCTGATAATTACTCAGTGAGCACTGACCTACTTCATTTAAATGTAAGTGATGGAATTTATCTCTGCGACTGTCATTTTCACACGTTTCATCACGGCGAGGATTTAACTTGACAGGGAATTAATGAGTTAGAGCTGATTTCCACCAGTGTTTCGCACCATTCCCTTATTTTATCTGCTGAAGTCAGGCATGAACATTGCAGATTTTTCATGTGTGTGTGTGTCAGAAGAAAAAATCCACAGCAGTGCCGTACTGTCACACTGTCATGATGACAAACCCATGAGCTTCATCGTCAGTCATGGGTGAACAGGAAAGAGGATTGTTGGAGCAATACAGATCATCAGATCATTCGTATCTGAGCATGGATAAAACACACATACTGTAGAACGTCACGGCTTATCACAGAACGCCAGGACAGCAGAATAAATCTAAATAAAAACAAAAAACTAGAAAAGCACTCGGAGAGTGCAGACCTCCGCCAAGAATCCTTTAAAAAAATCCAGGATCCAGAAGGTGATCCGGATCACCGCCAAAATTTAATGGATTGTTACTTGTGCCCAGTCACACCTCTGGAAAAAATTTCAGAGCAATCCGTTCATTACTTTTTCCGTAATGTTGCTAACAGACAAACCAACAAACAAACCAACCAACGCTACCGAAAACATAACCTCCTTGGCGGAGGTAAAAAAGTTTGTCAATATGACAGATTCTGTTAACAGACTGTAAACAAGGTGCTCTCTGTTCCACCATAATGGCTGATTTATTGCGAGCATATGTTCCTGTTTCAGATCTGAACATCAGCGAGAGGGTGGTGGACATTAATACTGTACCTGAGTGTAATAATCCTGAAAAAGCTCGCCAGAGGGTCTGTCTACTTCTAATTTGTGCGCGCGCGCATGCGTGTCAGTAACAGAAAAAAATATATATAATTATTAAATCTTTCTTTTTCAAAATCCAGACAAGAGAAATGAAAAATGAGTCATTTTTCATTTCTATCAGATACAAAATTTAAAAGCAACTTGTTTGTTTTCTTTCCTGTTTTTGGTCATTTTTGAAAAATGAATTTATCAACCACCAGAGTGTTGTACTGTATGTACATGGGTTGTTTTGAAGTCCATGCTGTACAGTGTGACCCGAAATAATGTGCTACTACTTGGAAAAAAATTCGGGCTATTCCTAAGTTGCGTGCATTTATTTCCCTGAGTGTCAGGACCAAGTGATGTATAGTCTGGATTATAGTTGTGGTGTGACGGCTCCAGACTGGAACTACATTCAGGCAGAGGGATAGTTGTAGTTATCGGTGTTGTGGGACCGGGCCCTTACTTTAGCTAAAGAAAGAAAAGAAGAAAGAAAGCACAACTTTTATTCATCACACACTTGTGAAATTCCTCTCTGCATTTAACCCATCTGAAGTAGTGAACACACAAGTGAGCAATGAGCACACACATACCCAGAGCAGTGGGTGCCCGGGGAGCAGTTGGGCGTTAGGTGCTTCGCTCAAGCGCACCTCAGCCCAAGGCCGTCCCATATTAACCTAACCTTTGGACTGTGGGGGAAACCGGAGCACCCGGAGGAAACCCATGCAGACACGGGGAGAACATGCAAACTCCACACATGCCCCTTTTCCACCAAAGCAGTTCCAGGGCTGGTTCGGGGCCAGTGCTTAGTTTGGAACCGGGTTTTCTGTTTCTACTGACAACTGGCTCTGGGGCCAGAAAAACTGGTTCCAGGCTAGCACCAACTCTCTGCTGGGCCAGAGGAAAGAACCGCTTACGTCAGTGGGGGGGCGGAGTTGTTAAGACCAACAATAATAACAAGACCGCGAAAGATCGCCATTTTTAAGCGATGAGAAGCAGCAGCTGTACAAACGCGAAGTCATCCATTATTATTATTATTATTGTTGTTGCTGCTGCTGCTTCTTCCGTGTTGTTTTTGCTTCAATATTCGCGCCAAGGTTTATGCAGACGTAGCGATGTAACTGACATATACAGCGATGTAACTGATGTATACAACGACGTAACTGACGTATACAGCGATGTAATGACGTGGCTTCCCTTAGCACCGTGAGCTATGGAAAAGCAAACTGGTTCTCAGCTGGCTCGTGAGTTGAACGAGTTGTGAACCAGCACCAGCACTGGAACTGATTTGGTGGAAAAGGGGTAACAGAAAGGCCCTCGCCGGCCTCAAACCCAGAACCTTCTTGCTGTGAGGCGACCGTGCTAACCACTACACCACCGTGCCGCCCAAAGCTATTTAGCTTGATTGGTGCATTGTACCAAAGATTCTGCTTAATTTTCTACAAGAGGCAATTATTGCTTGTCAAACATGGCAC
Organism: Neoarius graeffei; assembly: GCF_027579695.1. Taxonomy (NCBI): domain Eukaryota; kingdom Metazoa; phylum Chordata; class Actinopteri; order Siluriformes; family Ariidae; genus Neoarius; species Neoarius graeffei. The sequence goes on from NC_083570.1 coordinate 94,451,035, forward strand.
GTGAAAAGAAAAGATAAACAATCAGGGGGGGTTTTTTGTTTGTTTGATTGTTTTTACGAAAGCTCAGTCAAGAACAAAACCGTGCCAAAGCCTGTAACTATGTCCAAATAAAATTGTCAATAATTGTGGAAAAGTCCAAGAAGTCAATACAGAAAAGGCTTTGAAAAACAGACTCAAATCAAACAGCCAAGCTACAAGGCACATCTGTATGGTGCTCTGGATAAACACTATAACTGTAAATGCCGCTAGCCTGATATACCGTACACCACATCGTTCATTAGTAAGTCAACATTAGTAGCACTTGAGTATTAGCGTGGGCTGGGTGTTACATAATGTTTTCGTCTGCTTATTTTTATAAAAAACAAACATTAAAACTAACCAGTACATGATATAAAGTGGGACATTGTGGCCTAATGGTTAGAGAAGCAGCTTTGGGACCAAAAGGTCACTGGTTCGATTAACCCTCGGCATGGTGACATGCACGGCCCCCGTTCTCAAACGCCTTACACACTTTTTATAAACCCTACAGTGGAGTTCACATGTGAGGTGCACTCTTATGATCCTCCATATGGGTTTAATAAAAGCTCGGGCAGCCGGCAACATGAAACCACTTCAAACACTTTTGGGAAAAGATCTATTTTTTTAAAATCCCAGTTTCTCCTCATTAGGCCATTTCTAATCCATTCACTAGCCAGTTACAGCTCCATTATTACCCAAGAGTTTTCCATCATGCTGATCATCCTTCCCACCCAGAGAGCTGGCTTGTTTGCTTGAACCCCCAGCATTGTTGCAAAGTTTTTTCTTCTGCGCCACTTGAGAGCCAATTGGAAGAGAAAATGAATGATGTTTGTTGGCCCATGCCTTACAGGTTTGATTGGCAATGCTGGCTGCTGTTGGTGAAATCCAGCATAAAGCAGAATGAAAGAATAAAACCCATCATCAAACTTTTATTTTTTATTGAGGAAGCCATGACTTGATGGTTAGAGAAGCAGCTTTGCTACCAAAAGGTTGCCGGTTCAATTCCCTGGACCAGCAAGAATGGCTGAAGTGCCCTTGAGCAAGGCACCGAACCCCCAACTGCTCCCCAGGCCGCTCTGGGTATGTTCTATGTCGCTCTGGATAAGAGCGTCTGCTACAGTCCTGTAATGTGATATGACTTTAATAAAGCAGCATTCCCATCACGACTCAGATCCATGCTGCTCGAGGTATGTCAGCTGATATGATCGAAAATAAAAAGCCTTGCTGAATCCATCATACAGAGGTCTGTTGCTAATCCTGTGGAAATATTGATTGTATTAAAGCCATGTGAGAAGGTAAACTGGTGTTGCTTAGAGATAAGGCCATATCGAAAAGTCCATGGCTGCACTAGTATTATCGCAGGAATCGGATCAAAAGCTACAAGATTTCCACAGATTTCCAAGATTTCAGCATTAAGCGTTGCTCTGTAATGCACAGTCGTGACAGAACTGCATCCTCCAGACCTGACTCTGGAGTAGAAAGAGCAAGAGAACTGCTTCAAGATTCAAGAAAGGTTTTAGCCCAGGAAACAATCCAGCACAGCAATGACATTAGGTCTCAAACTGAACCTGATTCTGCCCTAGAGGTCTCAGAACCAGGAAAGGAAAAAAAAAAAAAAAAGACATTCTATAAAATATTAAGCTATTGGACAAATCCCAGGAAGCAAGCTGGTTTGGCAAAAAAAAAAAAAAAAGTGTTGAATGAATAATGCATCAATAAGTTCAGTACCTACTCAGCATTCAAGACCACTGCTGTAACAGACTTGCACTGATGGAAAAAACAGAAATGAGAGAGTCTGAAATAGTCACACATTTTCGAACAGGATGCAAAAATATTTTGAGTTCTGCTTCAAAGCTTTCTCCCAGTGATATCTCGGCTGTATTTGGTCAGAGGACGGTCTGCTTCACTGATCACCAAAATCCTTTCCGTGAAGATGTACTGTTATACTGAGTCAAATGGATTTCAAAAAATAAATAAATAAATAAATAAATCGGGCGGCACGGTGGTGTAGTGGTTAGCGCTGTCGCCTCACAGCAAGAAGGTCCGGGTTCGAGCCCCGTGGCCGGCGAGGGACTTTCTGTGCGGAGTTTGCATGTTCTCCCCGTGTCCGCGTGGGTTTCCTCCGGGTGCTCCGGTTTCCCCCACAGTCCAAAGACATGCAGGTTAGGTTAACTGGTGACTCTAAATTGACCGTAGGTGTGAATGTGAGTGTGAATGGTTGTCTATGTGTCAGCCCTGTGATGACCTGGCGACTTGTCCAGGGTGTACCCCGCCTTTCGCCTGTAGTCAGCTGGGATAGGCTCCAGCTTGCCTACGACCCTGTAGAACAGGATAAAGCGGCTAGAGATAATGAGATGAGAATAAATAAATCACTTAGCCATAGCAACCGTGGCCAATCAGGATAGGAAGTAAGCTTTGTAGTAACTCGAGGAGAGTCACTTGTATAGGCGTACACTCCTCACCCCGACAATCGCTCTTTTCTCTCACACCCACGCATATAATTATGCGATTTTTTTTTTTTCCCCCTACTTCGAAATCAATGTCTCCCATCAAATTAAAGGATGCTGAAGCCGTTATTGATCTCGCCGCAGGACTCTCACTCGAGCTTGCCTTTATCTCCAACTGAGCTTTCTCAACCATATTGACTCCACTGGGTTTATTAGCCTTTCCCCAAAAGGAGAAGACCGAGAGACAGATTGTAAATTGGTGAAAAGTCTTCCTTCACATCCTTAAGAGGTGACAGCACCAGAATAATAGAACACCGTTCAACAGACACAGGGTTCACTGCACTGGGTGTGTCTCAGACTCGCAGAAGAAATAGGTTTTCACGCAGTGCACAGGTCATTTTATTCTATCCACATTCACTGAATATGAGCAATCGCGCACTCTGATTGGCTGCTCTACTACTAGGCTATCAGCTCATATTGCTGGGTTTTGCGTGACGTCACATCCGCCTCATTAGTTATTCAAAACTTTAGCTGATGGTCTACCAAAGCTCAGTTGACAAAGCGTTTGTACGGAGAAGCTTCATTGCTCGCTTGAAAAATGCCTGACACTTGCGTTGTTCGAATCGATCAAACCGAAAAACTGATAAAAGTTTCTTCAGGGTTCCCCGTGAACTAATAAAAAAGGGTGAACGAACACAGGATTTCACAAAAAGACGTCGAGAAAGGTGGCTTTCGAACCTCTCACTGAAATCGAAGGCAATCGAGTCGAAGCCTGCTCGAGTTTGCAGTGATCACGTGGTGAAAGGTTTGTATCTCCCTCTCAGCGACATCCTTAGTGTTTTCCAAATACTTTTCTTGCTGTGTCGTTATTTTACGCTACTTTTTTTCGTCACAAAGCGCTAAAGTCCCCAGCTGTTTCTTTGTTTCCTCCTCACAAAGTCCATATGCATGAAGGCCGCGACAAAATTCTTCCCCAGCCGTACAGTTACAATGCGCCGTGATCACTTCTCCGTCCTGTTTAACTAAGATCCAGGTCTTTAAAGGGGTTTCTGATGATCTTTGTGAATGATTTAGCTGAGAGATAAGAGCCAACACAAGTGAGAATCAAGCCAACTGTTGTTTCTTTACACTTCAACTTGCAGACGCGAATGAAAAGCTTAAAAAAAACCCATACTTTGACGGGCAAAAACAATACAGGATTCATTTGGCGGCGACTTGATAGCGAGGTCCTTTACCCAGCCACATACAAAAAAGTCTTAAGCCTCCGTACTCTTCCACGCTTTCATCTGTTTTGCGGTGTAGAAGGACGTCTGCAACACCAGATAGTTGGAGATGTCGGGGAACTCAACTGAAGGGTAGTTTTCGAGATCGTATGACAAATCCTTCTTTCCCAGACTGTAGGGGTCGATTCCATTGCACATAGCAATCTAATGAATATATTTAAAGCGAGCAGCAGCTTCTAGATTACGAGCGTACTCTGATCACTGGTTGTTTGCACTACAGCAGCCGTTTAGACCACCAGCTATTTCACTTCCGGTAAAACCACTAAGAAAAGTCACATGACTGAAACTCAGCAATACCACGAGTAGAGAAAAACAAAATGGCGGCACGTGTTGGTGAACCAACCAAGGACAAAATAAAAACTCGACTCGAAAACAAAACCCCAAAAAATAAAAAAAGAAACAAAACATGGAATTAAAGTATTTGATGGTAAGAATGCATCTTTTTTTTTTAATTATTTTTCAAGAATTATTATTATCGCATTTTTCACCAATTGCTCCTGTCATTTCGCCGGTTTGTTTACATTCTAAGTGGAAATGATTGTGTTGGATGTTGTGTATAAACGTTTTTATTCATCGACTTTGCAAAAAATAAATGCGCTCTTTCTCAAAATCCCAGTGAATGTGTGGATAGAATAAAACAGTTATTCCGCTCAATCTCATCGTACACGGCTTATAACCAACTCGGCGCCTCGTCAGCTATCAGCTCATGTACGACTCCATTTTGTGGAATAACTGTTAAATATACATTACAACAGCGCAGCTTTGATCCAGACTCAGACTTATCGTTTCCATAGTAACAACTCACTCATCCACAGCAACTTTGCATTATTTGTTGTTCAGTTGCTCTGGATAAACTCAGAATTCTGGTCTTCAGGACAGAGGACATCACAGCTTGTTGAATTTTGCTGAAAAAGCTGAATTTTTATGTCTTCTAGACAGGCTGGTGAGGAAACGTTTACGTTTATAGCCGCTAATTTGTACTATGGATGTTCCACAGCCTTAAGCGGAACTATAAACGGATAAAAAGTATGACTAGTCATTCTTGGATGGGCAACAATAAAATGTTGGTAACTTGCTTCAGTCAAAGAGAAGTAAACCACTTCGTGACATGCTGTTATTGGAAAACAATCGACTTGAGATGATGACAGTCGATTATTTTTTCTAACATCACGTCATGCTTTATTCCTTACTCAGTAAGCAGGTATGAGCCGACACAAACACTTTAACTCCGATGTACTGTATATCTGTAAAATAATGCAGTATTATGATGATACATGAGATGATGTGCTTTGCCGAGAATATCGCAACTACTGTTGGGAAATCTACATGATGTCTGTCAATTCAGGAACCAATGGTGAGAGAACGGATATGTTGTAAATGATAAAAACAAAATGAATTATTCTATCCACATTCACTGGATATGAGCAATCGCGCGCTCTGATTGGCTACTCTACTACTAGGATATCAGCCATTTTCTTCTTCTTCTTTCGGGTTTTTTTTTTTTTTGGTGGTTAGCAAACCAACTTAAAGGTGCATTACCGCCACCAACTGGGCTGGAATGTGGAACAGGAGATATTGAGAGGAAGAGAAAAATTTTTTTTTTAGCTATTTCTGTTTCTTTTAAATACTTGATGATAAAATAATATATCTGACTTGATGCACTCGGACATTTTGTTTTTCTCTACTCACGATATATCAGCTGATAGCCTAGGAGTAGACAATCAGAGCGGGCGATTGTTCATATCGAGTGAATGTGGATATGGATGTGAATGTGAGAGAACTTTAACTCTGATGTATAGCCGTACAACAATGCGGTATCATGATGATACACAAGATCACGTGCTTTGCCCAGAATATCGCAACTATTTTTGGGAATTCTACATGGTGTCCGTAAATTCGGGAACTAAATGGTGAGAGAACGGACATGTTGTAAAGAATTTTTAAAAAATGAATTATTCTATCCACAGTCACTGGATATGAGCAATCGCGTGCTCTGATTGGCTACTCTACTACTAGGATATCAGCTAATATACCGTGAGTAGAGAAAAACAAAATGGCGGAGCGTGTTGTTGAACCAACCGAGTACGAAATAAAAACTCTACTCGAAAACAAACCCCCACCCCCAAAAAAAGTTGCATAAGTATTCCTCAAATGATGCACTGTTAGATTTTTTTTTTTAAATTATCATTTTAACCCCTTAAACTCCAAGCAGCATTTGGTATATATCACATATCGACTCGGACACGTGTTTCACTCTCATAACTGCACACATTTCCAGGTAGTGTGAATGTAGGTACTAAATAATCCATATATAGTCTATCCACATTCACTGGATATGAGCAATCGCGCGCTCTGATTGGCTGCTCTACAACCAGGATATCAGCCCATATACCGTGAGTAGAGAAAAACAAAATGCCGGAGCGTGTTGCTGAACCAACCGAGGACGAAATAAAAACTCTACTCAAATACAAAACCCCAAAAAATACAAAAAAAAGCGCAACAAAATATGAAATAAAAGTATTTGATGGTAAGAACACATCATTTTTTTTTTCAAGAATTATTATTAGAGCATTTTTCACCAATTGCTGCTGTCATTTCGCCGGTTTGTTTACATTCTAAGCGGAAATGATTTTGTCGGACGTTTTGCATAAAGGTTTTATTGATCGAATTTGCAAAAAAATAAAAATGCTCCGTTTCTCAAAATCCAGTGAATGTGGAGAGAATAAAACCGTTATTCCATTCAATCTCGTCGTACATGGCTTATAGCTATCAGCTCATGTACGACGAGATGGAGTGGAATAACTGTTGATTACTCTCACTGGTTCCTGATTTTTTTTTTTTTTTTTGGATGCCTTGTATAAACAAGTAGCTGATTTTTTTTTTTGTGTGCAATCTGTTTATGTTCTTTGTTCTTTGACTGAACCGAAATATTGCGAAACATATCGCGTATCGATTTCCATAGATACTAAATCCTCGCATAGACAAAATATAATACCAATGCAAAATAATTAGTGTTCGAAGAACGCAGTCTAACTGCACACCTGCAGGCCTCTGGGCTTGAGCGTTTGCATTTGTCTCACCCGCCTGATTCAGCTCACAGAGAACTTGTTAATTGGCAGAGGTCCTGAATCAGTGGCGTTAAAGCAGAAATAGCATTGCGGTACAGTTGGAGCTGGAGTTTGACGTGTGATGCTCGGTGTTCTCCACTGCTGGAATATTGAGGCGCTCTCCTGAAGGATTACTGCCAAAGCTCATCTCTCAATTCCAATTCGATGAACTTATTTCTGTAAGGTTTTCACTAATGAGTTGACACAAGTGAGACATCCTGTCAGATCCACACGCATAAGCCCAAAGCGCAGAGTAATGACGTGTGGCTTCCCTGTAGATAAGTCTCATTAGACTCCACATCTACCTGCTTTTTCCAATAAGCTCGTGAGCCTTTGATTCTCCTGACAGCGCAGAGCTTCGAAAGAGATCAGTGGTGATGTTGTTCATGATCAAAATCATGATACCTACGAGGAGATTTTGCACAGAAGTTGCCTCAGTGGTTTGAATTAGTCAAGCAGGTCAAAGTGCCCCATTGTTTCCTCGCTGAATTATTGAAGCATTAAAGTTAGTCATCCATGCACCAGTGTTGTTGCTGTAGAGAGGGAGAGTAGGGCGAGAAAACGAGTTCACTGCCTTCCTATCTGACACCAGTTTTTTTTGTCCCCACTCCTCTGCTTCTCCCCAATCGCCCCTCTCTCTCTGTCTTTCTTTGGACGGTACATACTGGCCCCTCGCATCCCCCCGCCACAGTTGAGCAGATTGTGTCTGTATTCCACGCTGCTTCCAAACAAAAGGCATGGGACCATTTCTCCAAAGCCCAACGCAAGAACCTGGACATGTGGCGCAAGCAAGCAGAGGTTGGTGTTCTCAATTTTTGCTTTGTTCTTTCTGTTTTTAACTGAATGTCTTGACGTTTATGCAGAATTTTACTTTATACACTGATCCATTAGCCCTTTTTATTCCCCGCCTTCAAGTGCAGCTCCATACGCATATGCAGAACTGTCGCTGTAAATCACCAAAGAGTGGCCGAGCTCCCAGCAGCACACACCCACTCAGCAGGTAACACACCTGAGCAAGCAGCGTCTGACCGAGTGCGAGACCATTACCCTTTTATAGCTGGATGTCACGTGACGTCAAATCCGCCTCATTAGTTATTCAGAACTTTAGCTGGTGGTCTACCAAAGCTCAGTTGACAAAGCGTTTGTACGAAGGTTCATTGCTCGCATGAAAAATGCCTTACGCTTGATCAAACCGTAAAACTGATAAAAGTTTCTTCAGGGTTCCCCGTGAACTAATAAAAAAGGGTGAACGAACACAGGATTTCACAAACAGACGTCGAGAAAGGTGGCTTTCGAACCTCTCGCTGAAATCGAAGGCAGTCGAGTCGAAGCGTGCTCGAGTTTGCAGTGATCACTTGGTGAAAGGTTTGTATCTCCCTCTCAGCGACGTCCTTAGTGTTTTCCAAGTACTTTTCTTGCTATGTGTCGTTATTTTACGCTACTTTTTTTTCATCACGAAGCGCTAAAGTCCCCAGCTGTTTCTTTGTTCACTCCTCACAAAGTCCATATGCATGAAGGTCGCGACAAAATTCTTCCCCAGCCGTACAGTTACAATGCGCCGTGATCACTTCTCCGTCTTGTTTTAACGAAGATCCAGGTCTTTAAAGGGGTTTCTGATGATCTTTGTGAATGATTTAGCTGAGAGATAAGAGCCAGCACAAGTGAGAATTAAGCCAACTGTTGTTTATTTACACTTCAGCTTGCAGACGCGAATGAAAAGCTTTAAAAAACATACTTACCCGGGCAAAAACAATACAGGATTCATTGGACAGCGACTTGATAGCGAGGTTCTTTACCCAGCCACATATAAAAAAGTCGTAAGCCTCCGTACTCTTCCACGCTTTCATCTGTTTTGCGGTGTAGAAGGACGTCTGCAACACCAGATAGTTGGAGATGTCGGCGAACTCGACTGAAGGGTAGTTTTCGAGATCGTATGACAAATCCTTCTTTCCCAGACTGTAGGGGTCGATTCCATTGCACACAGCAATCTAATGAATATATTTAAAGCGAGCGGTGGCTTCTAGATTACGAGCGTACTCTGATACATTATCGCTAGTTGTTTGCACTACGGCAGCCGTTTAGACCACCAGCTATTTCACTTCTGGTAAAACCGATAAGAAAAGTCACGTGACTGAAACCCAGCAATTATGACCCATCGACTCCCAAGGCTCTGCTGCAGATCAGTACATTCAGATCACAGTCCTTCTCACACACTATCCCTCGTCTGGACCGCTCACAAAAATGTCGTGTTTATTTTTCATTCTATTTTTGAGATGTTAAATTGAGATGTTAGGGTGCAAGAATGCCTCGTTAATGAATGAGCTGCAGCAAAACATGCTCTGTGTGGGTGGATGGACGAGGCTGATGAAGCATAACACTGTTGTCGTTTTCTGGTCATTCGGTAAGTGTGGAGACTTGTCTCTCGAGCACCAAGTGAGCAAAGCCTGGATCGGGCATGTAATTAACATCATAATCTCCTTTTCCAGGCTGCAACACAGCAGCAATTTGCACGGATCGCAGGGCTGATACTGTTTATGCTAATCCAAAAGTGCTTGAAAGGTCCTGTTAAGCGAGTAATGAATATACACTCGACAGGAAGTGTTCACATTTCAAAGTCGTATCATGTAATCTCATTAGCCTTAAATGGGTACTGGATTTGGAACAAGCATTACAATGATGCAAAAGAGTCTCATCGTGACATAAGGTAGGTGTTTCATTCTGTCTGAATGTGCTGTTTGAGTTGGGTTTTGGTTCATATTTGTTTTAATGTGCTAAACAGAGTTGGATGATTAATGGAAATTTGGATATCTTGCCTTCTTTTTCCTTAGTGGTGACAACTTAGATATTCATGTGGTTTCCTAACTGGGGCTACATGTTCCTTGTTAACCTCACACCGGTTGGCTACACTCTCCATTCGCTGTGTTCTCACTGTTATACAGAAACGCACAAAGACTCCATTGTCCTGTCCGAATACACGTTGGTCATAGCACAAGAGTGTTACATATTTATATGATTTCCAGAAGATTCCCAGTAATTGGATCCTGATTGAGGCTGGTTGTAGTCAGTCCAGAGAACAGATGTTATTTGGTTTATTCTTTTTTTAATTTATTATTCCATGTGTTTTTAGGCACAACAGGCCTCGTTTATCCAATTTTATGCCAACATATTTATTCATAAATTGTGTCAGGAGCATTTACACATGAAATATGGTGTTCATGGAAATCAGGCTACTTTGGAAAAGGGTTCATATCTTCATAGAGCTGCTGAGTTTGTGTAAATTTACATACCGGTATAAGCAGACCCACTAATGTGAATATCGACAATCGGCTTCGGATTGTACAACTCCAATTCCCAAAAAAAAAGTTGGAACACTGTAAAATGTAAATAAAAACAGAATGTGACAATTTGCAAATCATGGCAACCCTATATTTCATTGAAAATATTACAAAGACAACATGTCAGATGTTGAAACTGAGCAATTATATTGTTGTTTGAAAAATATACGCTCATTTTGAATTTGATGTCAGCAACACGTTTCAAAAAAGTTGGGACAGGGGCATGTTTGCCACTGTGTTGCATCACCTCTACTTTTAACAATACTCTGTAAATGTTTGGGAACTGAGGAGACCAGCTGTTGTAGTTTTGAAAGTGAAATGTTGTCCCATTCTTGCCTGATATACAATTTCAGTTGCTCAACAGTTTGGTTTTCCTTTGTCATATTTTGTGCTTCATAATGCACCGAATGTTTTAAATGGGAGACAGGTCTGGACTGCAGGCAGGCCAGTTTAGCACCCCGACTCTTTACTACAGAGCCATGCAGTTTTAATATGTGCAGAAAGCGGTTTGGCATTGTCTTGCTGAAAGAAGGAAGGTTTCCCTGAAAAAGATTTTGTCTGGATGGCAGCATGTTGCTCTGAAATGTGTTTATATCATTCAGCATTAACGATGCCTTCCCACATGTACAAGCTCCCCATGTCATGTGCACTAATGCACCCTCATACCATCACAGATGCTGCTTTTGAACTGTGCACTGATAACAAGCCAGATGGTCCCTCTCCTCTTTAGCCTGGAGGACGTGGTGTCCATTATTTGTAAAATGAATTTCTACTTTTGATTCGTCAGACCTCGGGATAATTTTCCACTTCGCCTCAGTCCATCATAAAAGAGCTCAGGCCCAGAGAAGGTGGCGGTGTTTCTGGAGATTGTTTATATCTGGTTTTAACTTGCATTTGTGGATGCAGTAATGAACTGTTTTCACAGACGACGAAGTGTTCCTGAGCCCATACAGTGATTTCCACTACAGACACGTGTCTGCTTTTAATGCAGTGTCTCCTGAGGGCCTGAAGATCACAGGCATCCGATGTCAGCTTTCGGCCTTGTCTCTTGCATACAGAGATTTCTCCAGATTCTCTGAATCTTTTAATGATATTATGTACCATAGATGATGTGATCCCCAAATTCTTTGCAATATATTCTTCAACTGTTGTACTGTTTGCCCACGCGGTCTTTCACAGAGCGGTGAACCCCTGCTCATCTTTACTTCTGAGAGACTCCACCTCTCTGGGATGCTCTTTTTATACCCAGTCATGTTACTGACATGTTTCCAGTTAACCTAATTCTTATTAATTTTTTTTAGCATTACACAACTTTTCAGTCTTTTGTTGCCCCGTCCCAACTTTTTTTTTTTTTTAAATGTGTTGCTGGCACTAAATTCAAAATGAGCATACATTTTTTCAAAAAACAATAAAATTTCTCAGTTTTGACATTTGATATGCTGTCTTGGTACTGTTTTCAGTGAAATATACGGTTTCCATGATTTGCAAATCACCGCGTTCTGTTTTTATTTACGTTTTACATGGCAGCCCAACTTTTTTTGGAATTTGGGTTGTATGATAGGTGATGAGTTACTGCTAATTTATACACAGATTACACTGTCAAGCTGAAATCACTTATTTGTTTCAGCTGTGTCTGCGCATTTTGTGAATTTACGATTTCATAATGAATGATTTGAACAAAAGGAATACTAAACGGATTGGTAAATAAAGACACGAGGGCAAAGGAAATGATGCCCTTTGAAAGCAGGAATTGATGGTGTGCATCTGTGAGCAGTGATGCACTGCAGTGGCTGAGCTTGCATTATTGGGAGATTTAACGTTAGATTTATGCTGCATTTAGGATGTGCTCTCGCTGTTTCGTTGTCATTTTGTTGTATTCCTCTCGTTGTGGGCTTTTCCTTTGATGGAGTTTTGTGCTGGGAGTGCATCGGCTGATTTCCTGGAGATTGGCATTCAGCAAGTTATGTATGATGTTAGTCCGAAGAAACGGACACTTTGGTAAATCCGGCAAGTATTTTTCATTTGGTTTGGCTTACGCAAGCATTTCCACACGTACTGCACTCTTTTCTGTATATGTGGCATTATTTTAGTCAGAGTTCAGTTCTGCACTCGGAACAGTGTTAATGTGACTCGATGCTGATAATCCGTTCTTATAATATAAGGGTTTTTTTTTTTAATATGGGAGGATTTTTTTTTTTCTTAATCCTTCAGAACAGCCATTGTGGTGTTAGATCTCAGATTTGTTGGTGTGGCGATTCCCCTGGGAGCTTTAAAGATCAGCAGCATGTCACTTTATGGGCGATCTGGTTTATTTGCTGAAAACGAAAACATAAGGTCAGGCTTACTCTTGCTGTGTCTCTACCGATTGGTCAGATGGCATGACTCCTTTGAAAGTGAAGATATTGAGTATGGAAAGGTGTGAAGTAGGCCGGCTGGGAGATTCCATTCGAACAGCAGGTTTGAAATGCGAGTGTGTCAGTGTCGGTTTCTCTCGGATTGTGACACAACATCGATTGTTTTTCTGAGAAAGTAGCTCTGACCTGAATTCAGTGGTAGCTGCAGGCTGTATGGCTTCATACACTGATGATTGTAATCTCTGGACTTCAGCAGAAAACTGCAGCACACCAGATTACAGCTCTGTGAGTCTGTCCTTTCCTCTCCACCTCATCTCCTTTCACTGTATTTTCTCTCTTCCTGTCTGTATCTGGCGAGATAGGTGTGTTTGTATTTGAACTACCTGGTCGAGCCATCAGCTTCAGGCAGATGGTGGTGTTTACACTAAGCCTTTAGTTTCTCTGGGAGTTAGTATCTCTCCCCATAGCAGCTTTTATGTAAGTAAATGTGTGTGCACACCTCATTAGCCGGTGAGCATCCTATTAGGTGGGCCAGCAGGCAGCACCCATGCAGAGACATCTGCTCCAAATGCCCCTGCTCATCCCAGCAAATCTGTATCTCACTCAGACATTGATGCCAGGCATTACAACTCGCGCGCACACACACAAAACTTTGTCGACACAGTGTTTGTTTGATAACTATCCGCTCCAGTAAGGTCAGCCAACAAGGAATCCTAGAAGTCCCTGGCTTGATTACACCTGCATTGAGAGAATTTGCTTTTTGGGAGCTCACTAAAAATCAAGCTTCATTTTTAATTCATAAACTTTGTGAGCTACTTAAAGTCCCTGCAGCCTCAGAGTTTAACATTTGTGTGCTCCTGCTCCACAGGAAATCAGGAACATCCATAACGAGGAGCTGATGGGAATCCGCCGGGAAGAGGAGATGGAAATGTCTGATGATGACATGGAGGATGCACCGGAGAGCAAAGACTCCGATGACTCAGGTACCCACTGTCCTCAAACACACCATCCATCACCTAGCAGCAGTGGAGATCTCCTGCATGCTCACTTCAGTGCTTTCAGCTTGAAGCGTTGCCTCATTAAATGTGGGAAATGTGGGGTGGGGAACCTTTTTTCTGCATTTTTTTTTTTTGTGCTGCTCTGATTAGCTTGTCAATGAATTACCAGGTCCTTCCACAGTGTGAAGGCCAATTTACGCTGACAACCCAGTCCTCACAGATGGTGTCGCAGATAGCGTCTGCGTAGCCCCCCACCTTCGCAGACGCTCTGCACGCACCTCCCAAAAATTGTGACCACCGCAGAAGCCTCGCAGACAAGAGGGCTCTGATTGGTCCACTCTGCATCCGCTGCACACGCACTTCCGCTTCCCTACTTTCCCGGTTTGGTTTGTTTTCACGACCGCCATTTTTAAAAACACGAGCGAAGATGGAGCAGCACGAAGAGCGGTTGATCGAGGAAGTACGTACATCCATAGACATAGGATGTCTATGCGTACATCTATACGACTCCAGTTCTAGTCATTATAAGTAACCGGAGGATAAACACTCCACTAACCACACCCACCAACTACTCCTAGCGATTTCGCGACTTCGCGCCCCCTTGCGTTGTGGCGGTGAATAACATCGCGCACGCCTATTACTCCCCGCTCAACGATAAATTACAACTGTCTGCGAAAAGCTATCTGCGAAAGCCTTGTCGCAAGAGCATGCAGAGGCCTTCAGAGCTAATAAAACTTGGAGGAGTGTGCCGTAAGGATTATAATTGGTAACCACAGTGTAGTATATGCAGAGCTCTTAACCTCAGATTTAATGTCTGACTCCGATCCAGCCTCATCCCGAACCCCTGTTTTGAGTTGGGATTATCTAGAGTGGCATTAATGCTGCACTCTACTCTCTCATTCTGTTTGTTGGGTTCCAGGAACTCCCAGTCGTTTGCACACCAGCATAGATTAGATAAGGTGGTAATTAGGTCATTAAGAAACCTCTTTCCACTGTTATTGCACGGCAGCATAAAATTAGTACGAGCAAGCAACGGCTTGCTCATTTCATGCTTTAACAGAGAAATCAGGCTGACAGAAATGTGCTGACACTTTAAGGAGCCGAGGAGCCCGGTGTTTGCTTTACACACCATAATTAGTACTGTCTCCTCTGTCCAAAAGAGAAATACTGTGCCCTCCTTTGCATCACACGAGTCCCCTGGGATTAAGAAAATGCATACACTGACTATACTAAACAAGGCTTCAAATAAATGAGCTATGTTTGATGCTATAGGCATCTTTATACCAAGGTTCGAGACTCATTTGAGGAAGAAAAGAGTTCCCAAATTCTTGAATAAGAATCTCAAGAAGAAAGCTGGGCTTGGCTCTAACTTCCCCCTAACTGATAAGTTGGATGGATGGATGGATGGATGGATGGATGGATGGATGGATGGATGGATGGATGGATGGGTGGGCAGCACAGTGGTATAGTGGTTAGCACTGTCGCCTCACAGCAAGAAGGTTCTGGGTTCGAGCCCAGTGGCCGACGGGGGCCTTTCTATGTGGAGTTTGCATGTTCTCCCCATGTCTGCATGGGTTTCCTCCGGGTGCTCTGGTTTCCCCCACAGTCCAAAGACATACGGTTAGGTTAACATGGGGCAGC
This sequence comes from Neoarius graeffei, assembly GCF_027579695.1. Classification (NCBI taxonomy): domain Eukaryota; kingdom Metazoa; phylum Chordata; class Actinopteri; order Siluriformes; family Ariidae; genus Neoarius; species Neoarius graeffei. The sequence continues at coordinate 94,466,218 of NC_083570.1, forward strand.
CTTGGCCTGAGGCTGAGCTGACCCACAACTGCTCCCCAGGTGCTGTCGCATAGCTGCCCACTGCTCTGGGTATGCTCATTCCTCACTTGTGTGTGTTGGATGGATGTGAGTCTGAATATGGCAATGCCTAATGTCACTCTTTGAGATTGTCAACCATGCACGATGTTAAAAGGTCAGGTTAAGAGAGTTGGTCAGTCTGTGAAGCTTATGCTGGACCAGTCGGAGACATTCAGTCCAGCAAGCTCCCACCTCAATAGTTCTGCACCTCCTAAAAATGTTCCTAGAACATCAGCCCTGGCCCTGACTCATCCTGTTGAAACACACCATATTTCACAACAAGGCCACCAGGCTTCCTGGAAAATGCATGCCCGTACCAGCACTATGAACAAACAATAATTAGCCATCCAGGGAAAGAGAAGAGTCAGACCGCATCAAAGGTTATGCTTGGGTCAATGATCAGTCTGTCTTTTCAGCCGTCAGTTGTCAATTTGTCCCCCTGTCGGTATAACGTAGCCACTAAACGACAAGCACAAGCCATCAAATCAAGCTGGCAACTGATTCCACCATGATCCAAAGCTATTAGGCTCTTTATACTCCAATAAACCCCTCTGGTGGACTGAATGCAGGCACACACAGCTGAGAATGTCTGTGCCAGCTGCTCGATCAGCTCTTCGGCTTCGTTCTGCTCATTACTGACGAGTCATTAGAGCCTGCTCTGCACCGGAGCTGCTTAGCACACCACGAACCACTGGTGCATGCTGGGAAAATCATCATTGCAGCTTGTTTTTGCAACCTTGTGATTGACACGTATGAAAGGTGGCGTCTGTTGACAGGCCCAACTGCGGACTCGGTGTTGCAGATCCCAGCAGCACTATCACTGATCTCCAGGTGTGACAGCATCGCCTATTAGCATGCAGATGTATGCAAATGTTATCATACATTTACCGGGTTTTGATCCACATCACTCCATTTCAGGAGCAACCTCAGTTATTAGGAAACGACGATTATGATCTCCGACAGCGTGTTCTGAGACGTGAAAGGATGGCATGATAGGGAAAAGGGCACTCCATCCATTTGGATGATGATGATGATTGGATTAATTCAATACTGCAGTGTCTGAATTGCGAAAGTAAATCTTTCACACCTGCCAGTTACAAATCTGATCTTCCTACTGATCTACGGTATGCTCAGAGAGTTTGAACTTCTGCTGTTGGTATCTCCCAGCCAAGACAAAACACACAAGTTCACTTAAGCCTTCAGTAGAGGCCGTGTCCTAAGGGTAGGCCGGGTTTTCTGCATGATTTCTGGGTAATTTTTTTTTGCTGTCACATACTGGATGGATAAATTAATGTCACTGTGACCAAAAGAAGCTGATGTTCTGCCAGAGTAAGACATTCTTTATTAAATCTCAGAGGCTGCGCTGCTAAAAATGTGAGGCAATACTCAACAGACAGATCGTGGTAAGGTTTCAACATGCCAAAAGACAGAGCTACATATCCTTAATACTTCAAGTTCATTGTGAAAAATGTTTTTTGTGAGCCAGATCACACTGACTGATGTAGGATGGACATCGTGATTTTCTTTAATCTCCGGTGTTTCATTAGAGGATCTTCATTATATATTCTGACATGGAGAACACACGTTATCACACAGTCTGTTACAGAAATCAACCAAGAGTTCACTGGGATCAATGGCCAAAAGTATGCAGATAATTAACCATTACACCCGTATGTAGGCCTTCTAGCAAAGTTGGAATTAGACAGTTGTATATGATGTCTTTGTATGCTGTAGTATTACAATTTCCCTTCACTGGAACTAAGACGCCCAAACCTGACAGGAAAGTGGTCCAGCATGACAACGCCCTTCTGCACAAAGTGAGCTCCAGGAATACATGGTTTGCCAAGATTGGAGTGGAAGAACTCAAATGTCCTGCACAGATCCTTGACCTAAGTCCCACTGAATATATTTGGGATGAACAGGAACGTCGCTAGCACCCCAAGCCTCCTCACCGAACATCATACCTGATTTCATTAATGTTTGAGGCTGAATGAGTACAAATCCCCACAGTGACGCTTGAAAATCTCATGGAAAGCCTTCCCAGAAAATTGAAGGTTATTATAACAGTAAACAGGGACTAAATCTGTAATGGAATATTCAACAAGCACAAATGGGTCTGATAGAGCGGCACGGTGGTGCAGAAGTTATCAAAAAGGTTCTGGGTTCGAACCTCACAGCCGACGGGAGCCTTTCTGTGTGGAGTTTGCATGTTCTCCTCATGTCTGTGTGGGAATGTTCCAGTTTCCCTCACAGTTCAAAGACATGCAGATTTAGTAAAATACCCAGCCACTGGGGTTGGACAAGCCAGTGCATACTTGGTGCCAGTCCCAAGCCTGGATCAGTTGGGGAGGATTGCGTCAGGAAGGGCATCCGGTGTGAATCCTATGCCAAATCAAATATGCGGAACAGATCCGCAGTGGTGACCCCTAACGGGAGCAGCCGAAAGAAGAAGACAACAACGACATGGCCTGATGTTTAGGCATCCATAAAGTTTAGACCATATAGTGTGAATCTTGCACAAGTAATAATCTTAAAAGACTCAAAAATGTCAGTCAAAGCCCCTCCTGTGCTAGGACCTGATCTTCCCAGGCAGTCTCCCATCCCAGTACTAACCAGGCCCTTAAGGCGCATTGGGCGGCGCCGGTCTCCGCTTCTATGGCCCATGGCCTCTTGCCTATACAGCTAGAGTTACAGTGGGGGCCTGGTCCTCTGGTAACCGTGAGAGCTTGACTCCCTACTCGCATCTGTGTTGCAGCATGTCTTGCCAGACGGCAGTAGGTACCATTTTTATGATGGTCTTTGGTATGACCCGACCGTGAGTAGAACTGGGGAAGCCATGGCCTAATGGTTAGAGAAGCAGCTTTGGGACCAAAAGGTCACCGGTTCAACTCCCTGGACCAGCAGGACTGGCTGAAGTGCCCTTGAGCAAGGCACCTAACCCCTAACCCAGGCTGCTCTGGGTATATTGTATGTCTCTCTGGATAAGAGCATCTGCTAAATGCTATTCATGTAATGTACTGTAACTTGCAAGCTCCCGATCGAGAGGCGGGACACCCTAACGGTAATCTTAAATCCATCCACTATCCATAACCGCTTATCCTGTGCAGGGTCACAGGCAAGCTGGAGCCTATCCCAGCTGACTATGGGTGAGAGGCGGGGTACACCCTGGACAAGTCGCCAGATCATCACAGGGCTGACACACAGAGACAAACAACCATTCACACTCACATTCACACCTACGGTCAATTTAGAATCACCAGTTAACCTAACCTGCATGTCTTTGGACTGTGGGGGAAACCGGAGCACCCGGAGGAAACCCACACGGACACGAGGAGAACATGCAAACTCCACACAGAAAGGCCCTCGCCGGCCACGGGGCTCGAACCCAGAACCTTCTTGCTGTGAGGCAACAGTGCTAACCACTACACCACCGTGCTGCTGACTGCTGAAATCAAACCGTTTGACTCCAGCTTTAATCAGCAAATGATGGTCTGGAGGGGGTAGACACATGTCTGGGATGAGGGATTTTCTTCTTCACTCACAGCACTTCCTGAACCTGAGTGCTGATTATAAAGGTGCTGACAGAAGGCAGGGAACTTCATCAGACAAACCAGCTTCTCTCAGACCTTCTCAAGCATTTTTACTCAATAGGAAAAATCTGTAAAACAGAGACGGTGTTTGCTTGTAAGACTTTTTTGTACCAGTTCCAGGCTGGATGAATGGGGTGCTTTCCCCTGGCTGTCTGCCTGTGCGTCCTCTTCTCACACTGATTACTCAGAGCTCACTGAACAAAAGAGTGACGGGATAGAAATAAGCATATTGGCATCGTTTAATTACGTTCATTTAGTACCAGTACCAACGACACATTAAGCCAAGCATTAAGCAATACACATTCCCTCCACTTAATCCTCCCTAATTAGAGTAAGATGGCAGCTCAGCACAGAGAAATGACCCATTTTGGCCTGAGCCATCTTTCTGTAATCTCTTCCACCCTTTTCTTTTCCCCCCAGAGTCTGTCTCTCGGTCACCCGTTTAGCTCTACTGTCTCGGCTTCACCATCAGCGGGTGACTTATGGTCTCCATACACACACACCTCACCTAGCTATTATTATATGTGTTTCTCTCATTCCTCTTCCTGACACACACACTTTTAACTCTGCTCTCTCATCTCAGCACGAGTGTACGCTTCATCTATTGTTTTTCATCTTGCATTTTCCAGCCCTCGTGTTCTGTCCTCATGTGTCCTTGTTTGTATTCAAAATGTTTCTCTGTCTCTGTCATCATGCATTTCAGATCTCTCTCTGTCCTACAGTTTTACTGTGTACAATCTTCCTCTTACTCCCTCTTCTAACTCTCTTTCAGTCTGAGCTTTTTGTGCAGGCTCGTACATAACACGCTGAACAATTTGGCTGCTATTTTCGTAGCTTGAAAGGTATATACGTGTGTTGACATTTAAACTCCGCAGGTGCACTGCTGTTTTCAAACTCATTGTCGGCCAGAATTGAGCTCGCCGCACAGCCTGTGAGAACGGGTTACAACGGTACCTTCCTGACACAAAGCGAAGCCTTCAGCATCCTGCAAGCTGATTTGTAAAAGCACACTAAGAATTTCACTCCGCTTGATCATACATAAGCAGTGTACTTAACTACTCACTAAATACAATGGACTGGATTATTTTATCCTTTACAAATAAGAACAAACAAGTCAGGCTTTTAAAAGGAGCGAATCGGAAACATTGCCACGGTGTTGCCTGTAAAATGTCTTATCGTTAATAAAATAGAAAAACGTCTGACCAAACAATTAAGTACCAGACTCACCAATTTCCTTTTACTGCCCTCATAAAGAGGAGAAATTAGGAAATAAAATGTTATGTCCTTGAAGCTTATACTTGAATGAACTGCCATAAAAGCGCATAAGGAGACGAAAAGTAGATGTTCTGTCAGCAAGGTGGTTATTTATTTTCAGTTTTTTCAATATAGTCAGTTTAGCTTTTGAGGATTTTTATACCATGTTTAACAATGAACTTTGCCAGAAAGCAGCTTTCAAAAGGATCTAAATCTGAATTCCTTAGTCTCATCTCATCTCATTATCTCTAGCCGCTTTATCCTGTTCTACAGGGTCGCAGGCAAGCTGGAGCCTATCCCAGCTGACTACGGGCGAAAGGCGGGGTACACCCTGGACAAGTCGCCAGGTCATCACAGGGCTGACACATAGACACAGACAACCATTCACACTCACATTCACACCTACGCTCAATTTAGAGTCACCAGTTAACCTAACCTGCATGTCTTTGGACTGTGGGGGAAACCGGAGCACCCGGAGGAAACCCACGCGGACACGGGGAGAACATGCAAACTCCGCACAGAAAGGCCCTCGCCGGCCACGGGGCTCAAACCCGGACCTTCTTGCTGTGAGGCGACAGCACTAACCACTACACCACCGTGCCGCCCAGGTTGGTTCAGTAACGCCGCCATTTTGTTTTTCTCTACTCATGGTATATGAGCTGATATCCTAGTAGGAGAGTAGCCAATCAGAGCACATGATTGCTCATATCCAGTGAATGTCGACAGAATATATATATATATATATATATATATATATATATATATATATATATGAGTGATTCCACGCTTATGGGTACTGAAATGGGGACATGAACTTATTTTTAAAAATTCACCTAAAGCCATTTCTTTTTTTACCATCAGGTCACAAAACATGTAATCTTTAATGAATGATATGTTAAAAGATAACTTTAATTTTCTGAGATGTAATAAAAACATATTTATATGCCAAAGTCAAGCCTATGAGTTCCAAAATGATGTCAGTTCCATTACTTCTGTTACGATTGTCCATCTCGCGTCTGTTACAAATTAATTACAGTCTAGCTATATACCATGTTAATCTTATTGAAAGAATGTGTATGTTTATTCTACTACACATGTTTATTAATTATATTTGCTAAAACATCACCTTCCTATGTTTCAAAAAGTAATTCTGCATTGTTAAAATTGAGAATATATATGTCCACAACACTTCTGTTACGTTCTGACTTTGGCATATAAATATGTTTTTATTACATCTCAGAAAATTAAAGTTATCTTTTAACATATCATTCATTAAAGATTACATGTTTTGTGACCTGATGGTAAAAAAAGAAATGGTTTTAGGTGAATTTTTAAAAATAAGTTCATGTCCCCATTTCAGTACCCATAAGCGTGGAATCACTCATATATATATATATATATATATATATATTTTTTTTTTTTTTAAATAAAGCCAGAAGATTCCAGAAGAGATGTGGTATGATATGTGGAAAACACACCAATCTACAACACAATCATATTGATGTCGACAGTTTAGCTGGAAGAATGTAATTCATTATTTCATCACACCTAAAATTAAATGTAAACAGATGAATGCTTAACAGCCATGCTGGGGACTGCAGTATCTAACCACATGGATCACACACATTCTCTGGAAACGCATGAATATACAACCTTTCTGGGAGGATGTTCACTCAGCTCTCTGTGAAGTATTGGGCTATGTAATCCCTAAATCTTGTCTTGTTTGATACTGTACCTTGGACATTTGGAAGGAGCTGTGCATGTAGGAGACCAATATTTGGTCAAGATCCTCCTGGCGGCTGGAAAGAAGGCCATGAAGAAGAACTGGCTGAAGACTGAAGCACCAAGTCACACACAATGGTTGTCAATCATAGATGATATACTTGGGATGGAAAATCTGGCATAGAAGTTGAAAATGAAGGAAGATTTTTTTTTATAAAAGGCTGGAGAAAATGGTTAACACGTAAAGCAAATAAAACCATGAATAACAAGGTAGACGTCTCCCAACACACAGGCTCTGTTCGTTTTGTTGATTTTTTTTCTTCCTTTCCCTTTTATTTTTACCTCCTTTGTTTGTCCCAGTTTTTACTCCTTAATTCTGAGTGAATTATTTTATATTGTATTATAATTAAGGATAAAACTAAAAAAAAATTTCATTTTAAAAATCTGAATTTCTACAACTGGATTTTTGTAAAGCTGTTTTGTTAAAAACGCCACGAAATGAAATTGAATCAAATCCTGATAATAGGGCTGTGTCTCATTCTCATGCTTCCTCTCTCTCTCTCTCTCTATCCCCATGTTTCTCTCTCTCTCTCCTTCCCTCTCTCTCGCTCGCTCTCTCTATCCCCCATGTTCCTCTCTCTCTCGCTCTCCCCCATGTTTCTCCCTCTTCCCATCTCTCTAACTCTCTCCCCCTGTTTCTCTCTATGTCTCTGTCTCTCTCGCTCTCTCCCCATCTCTCTAACTCTCTTCCCCCTCTATTTCTCTCTCTCTCTCCCCGTCTCTGTTTCTCTCCCCCTGTCTCTCTCACTCTCTCTCTCTGTCTGTATCTTCTGCTCTCTCTACCCTTCCCCCCTCTCTCTCCCCTTTCCTCTTTCTCTGTCTCTCCGTCCCCATCTATCTCTCTCTCTCTCTCCCCTCTATGTTTCTCTTTGTCTCTCTGTCTTCCCCCTCTATATCTCTGTTTCTCTCTGTCTCTCTCTGTCCCTGTCTCTCTCTCTTCCCCTGTCTCTCCCCCTCTATGTCTCTCTCTCTGTCTTCCCTCTCTCTCTCTCTCTCCCTCTCTGTATCGCTCCCCCTCCCCATGTCTCTCCATCTTTGTCTCTCTGTCCCCCATCTCTCTCTGTCTCTCCCCCCTCTATGCCTCTCTCTCTGTACCCCATCTCTCTCTGTCTCTCTATCCCTTCTCTCTCTCTCCCCTCTCTATGTCTCTCTCTGTCTCTCTTTCTGTTTCTCTCTGTCCCCCCCCCCTTTTCCTCTCTCTCAGGGCCACTGGCACAGGTGGAGGCCCTGAGGGAGGAGAACGACAGTCTGCGTTGTCAGCTGGATGCCTACAGGAATGAGGTGGAGCTGCTGAAGCAGGAGCAGAGTAAAACTCATCCTCCACGCAGCGAGGAAGACGCGACACGCCAACAACAGCTCAGCTTCCTACAACAAGCACTGCAGGGCATGCAAAAGGTACAACCATTCACATATCTCTCTCTCACTCTCTCACACACACACACACACACACACACGCCATGCTTTATTCTTAAACTATGATACGAGTCTGCAAGACAAAACCTGAATCTGTCACACAGAGAAGGCTTTTATCACCTGTAAGAAGATCAAGAGGCTGGTCATTACACTCTTGTGTTTATTGTTAATAGAGTTTTCTTCTCAGAGTGCATAAACACCAGGTGGAGATTATTCTAATGAACCACTTATTCCAATTCATCAAGGCTAAGGGTAATTACTGATCTTCTGACTGAACACATTATTTAAAAAATTACTCCCTTTTCTGCACAGGTATGCCAAAGCACTGACAGCCACAGAGACAGTGTGCTTAAATAAGGAGTTTATTAAAGCTACAGTCGCACTACAGCTCGCTATGCTTTGCGATGGGTTATTGATGAAAACGAGGCGTTTTGGTGGTGATGTATGGCAATATATAGAGGTGACATAAAGTTGTGGTCACACAGCAGACGAACACTTGACTGTCACGGCTTTGCACACTTGAGTCTGTTGCATCTCGAGTGGCCGCGCTCGCTCACAGAGCGCGTTGTGCACGCTTGGGACCAGTCGTTATGGGAAACGCCTGATGCTGATTTGAGCATAATCAGCACGCCCATATAAGGACGCTGTTTCCACAAAGACTTTGCATTATCATTATCACAGTCATTATATCATTATCACAGTCATGTTTGTTTCTAGCCATGTTCATGACTCTGCTTTCTGTTTTCATTTGTGTTTTGCTTTTGTAAACATCACGCCTGCTAATAAACACTCTTCCCGCACTGACATCCGTCTACCGTCGCATATCTGACAGTGTACTTCGCAAAGTCTCTGTGAAAACAGCGTCCTTATATGCGCGTGCTGATTGCGCTCAAATCAGAATCAGGTGTTTCCCATAATGACTGGGTCCCACAACAAGCTGTAAAAGATCCCTGAATGTAAATGCACTTTTTAAGTCTCAGTGAAGGTTAGGCTATGCCGAGCCGCTGTGTTATTGAGGCTCCCGCGAGCATTGCGGACATGGATTCAAGACAAATACATCTCAAGAGACTCGAGGAAGGTTCCCCAAGCTTCGGGAAGTATTCCCAAACCCATCTGCGAGTATTGGCTGCTTAGTTTGCAGACGAAAACATCTCCACCATATTTCAATGTATGTACTGACATTTTACGCGAAGTTTTTGGCCACTCGCAAGGTGGAGACGCACTAAAAAACAACTCACGAAGCGTGGAGAATATTCACCATGCATCACACAATTGGTGGTGATTGGTGCTACCAGTTTTTCAAAGCCAAGTATTCTCAAACCCATCATGAGCTGTACTGTGACCAGGGACTAAAGGCACATTCATTTAAATCTAATGGCTGGTAACATTTTGTGAATTTGCCAGGTGACATTCCTCTGATTTTATTGAAAGAAATTTGAACTAAACTGAAAGGAGCTGTTGGCCAACACTTGATTTCAATATGCCAGGTTTTTATTATTATTAAACAGGTTCCATCCGTCCGGTCACGTTTTCGTTTCCAGGCCATCTCTTTAAAACTACTGAAGATATTGTCATGAAACTTTGTATACACTACCGTTCAAAATTTTGGGGTCACTTTGAAATGTCCTTATTTTTGAAAGAAAAGCACTGTTCTTTTCAATGAAGATCACTTTAAACTAATCAGAAATGCACTCTATACATTGCTAATGTGGTAAATGACTATTCTAGCTGCAAATGTCTGTTTTTTGGTGCAATATCTCCATAGGTGTATAGAGGCCCATTTCCAGCAACTCTCACTCCAGTGTTCTAATGGTACAATGTGTTTGCTCATTGCCTCAGAAGGCTAATGGATGATTAGAAAACCTTTGTACAATCATGTTAGCACAGCTGAAAACAGTTTAGCTCTTTAGAGAAGCTATAAGGCTACATCCACACGACAACGGCAACGAGATGTTATTTAAAATATATATCGCGTCCAAATGGGCAACGATCAGTAAAATATCAGGTCCATATGGCAACGCAACACTTGCTGAAAACGATGCAATACACATGCCACACCTCTAGGGGCACTGTAAGACGGTCCCTTCGGAGACACCAGAACAATAGAAGAAGTAAGGACGCATGCGCATAAACTATTATGCGCGAGACTTCATATTAGCCACAAAGTCAGGAAAATCTGTTCGTAAAATTACATTATAATGACCAAATACAACGAAAAGTATTTTTCCAGTCTCACCTGTGAAAGGTAATCCCATGTGATCTCGTTTGGATGGCAAACCTGTTGGTACAGTTAAACGCAGCTAATCTTTATTCTCCGCTTTGACCTATCCAATATGGCGGCGAGGATGACGTATGATTCTACGCGGAAGGCGGCGTCTTTAATGGTCCGGAATAAATTGAATGCTACACGTTGATGGATTAATTTGTTGTTTCTCACCTGTGAAAGGTAATCCCATGTGATCTCGTTTGGACGGTAAACCTGTTGGTACAGTTAAACGCAGCACATGAATCTTTATTCTCCGCTTTGACCTATCCAATATGGCGGCGAGGATGACGTATGATTCTACGCGGAAGGCGGCGTCTTTAATGGTCCGGAATAAATTGAATGCTACACGTTGATGGATTAATTTGCTCTTCTACGCCCTTTTTGAGGAATGTATTGTAGAACTTAAACCAACATCTGAAGAGGTGAGATCGCTCCTTTTTTTCCCTATTTTTGCTGGCAGGATTGACTCTGCCCTAAGGGCTATTCTCTCTCTCTCTCTCTCTCTCTCTCTCTTTCTCTCACTTTGCACCATTACACAATAAATATTCACAGTGAAAATATTTTGTAAGCGCGTTTCATGAACCAAGTTATAGGATTTGTTGACAACTCGCATCGAATTCGTTACACTTCTACCCGGCGTGAAGCACTCACAGTCATGTGGTTGTGACATCATCGTAAACAAATCCGTTCTACTCATCCAGACGACTTCACAATGGCAACGTTGCCAGATCTTTCCACTCTGGAACCCGTTCTCAAAAAGATTGCGTTTTGGGCACCTAAAACGCCGGTGCTGTGTGGACGCCAGGCCTAAACAATAAGCAATTGTATCGGACTCACCTGAATCCGTTGCCGTGTGGACAGGGCCTAAAACTGACCTTCCTTTGAGCAGATTGAGTTTCTGGAGCATCACATTTGTGGGGTCGATTAAATGCTCAAAATGGCCAGAAAAATGTCTTGACTATATTTTCTATTTATTTTACAACTTATGGTGGGAAATAAAAGTGTGACTTTTCATGGAAAACACAATTGTCTGGGTGACCCCAAACTTTTGAACGGTAGTGTACATATCAAGCAACATGTGAACTGGTGCCTTTTGTTATTTGGGATTTTTTTTTTTTAAAGTATTTTTAAAATTTTTACATAAATAGATTTTGACTTAGTTTCTAAGAGCAGTGTTTGTTTGTTTCCGGAGCGTATATCTAAAACTATTCATGATATGGATTTGAAACTTGGTATACATGTTAACAAGGTGATGATGTGCCTTTTCATCCTAAGAAATTTGAGAAATTTAAATTTTTCATGTTTCCATGGAAACAATTTCAGATACTAAGAAATGTGAGAAATGTTAATTTTTAGCTCAGCTGGACCAAAGGTCCGGTGGGTTTATGCCATGGGCTGCTGAGGTCAGTGTAAAGAGGTAGGGTTGGTTTCCTGCAGCACAACTTGAAAAATGTGACAAATAATATGTCTTGTCTGTTATACTGTCTGTAGTTGTGCAATCGCTTCTATGACATGTTCAAAAGTATGTACACCTCCCAAAAGACCAGGTTGCACAGTACTGTTTTTTTTTTTTTTTAACATATTGCACAAAGAATAGAGAATGCAACTTAAACTAGATAGAGACTGTGACTGAAGTCACAGTAATTTGTGCTAGCTGTTACAAACTGGGACGTCTGGTCACCATACCCTATAAATCCGGAACGGTAAGAGACAGAGAATGATGCTAAGTGAGGAAAAGTTGTGCCCTGTGGCCCTGAACAAAATAAAAATAAAAAAAAGATTGAAAAAAGCATGAAAATTGACAGAGTTATAAGTGATTTGAAAAAAAAATTTTTTTCATGGATCATTCCGGATCAATGATCCGGATCACCACCAAAAGTCATAGCAACGTAATTCAACCCAGAGGTATTCTTCATATGAAATTTGTTGATGATTGGTTGAAAACTGAGAGAGAAATAGCATTCTAAAAAATGTAAGGAGAATAATAATAATAGGAAGAAGAAGAAAGTAGAAAGATCCTGAGTGAGAGTAACAATTTGCGCCAGCGCTGCTAGCGCAAATTAATGATATCCAAGTTCGAAGTTTGCCTTTGGAAGATCATGATGAAGCTAAGATTATGAATGAGTTGAGGAAAACAACAACTACTCTGGAAGACAAATCAGGATTCAAGCTTGTCTCAAATGGCTTCTTAAACCCTCCGGTTCTCCTCCAGGTCAATTAGTTAATGTCATTAAATCCTGGAGGGTGTAAAAGCAAGTATTTGGGACAGTCTTCAAGCCTGGCTGCAGTGCAAACTAACATCCTCACTCGAATGCTTGTGCTTGAAAAATAAACAGAAATAATTACTTGCACTGTGATGCATCGATGAAAATGTCAACTTTTCCATTCGAAGACTGATGAAGCTCATAATTTCGTCAATCCCGTCACCAAAACACTGCACGCTGACAAATTGAAATAAAATGGTGTGTAGGCAGGAAATAGGCTGGGTAATGAGTTGCTTATTTCCATAAGGGCATTGGTGATACTTGGTTTAATCAAGTATTTTTCTGCTTTGTTATACGCAAGTAACCCTAACGCTGCTTCAAGACAAGTTCAGTTATGATTGATCGTTCGATTAATAACAAAAGACACTTGAAGACACTTTATGTGAAGATCATTGGACCCATCTGCAGTGATTGGTACTCACTCATATTTGAAAGGAGTCGTGAGTCCTGGATGGCTGCTGAGTCCGCTTCACCAAATGGCGCGTGAAGGGCAAATACTGTCGACTGCTCTCAGGAGCACTGTTCTTCTGAAACCCAAAATGAGAAACGGGAAACGTTATGGCCTGGAGGGCATGCACAAGTGAGAACCATGTGGCTGCAAATGCCCCATTAGACTGCACCAGACATGTGTTAATTAGGCAAGTCGGGTTTTATACGCAGGCATGTTCTGATATGATAACCACTCAAATAACCACAAAAATGTGTGTAACTGGAGCGTTTTTGAAAGTAAATATAACCTGGTATGTAAAACATACTCTCCTAGGAGAACAATGGAGCCTTTTTTGAAATATGAGCATGACTGAACATCTGTGGCAAACGGTTACTATTAGAGCTGGGACTTGAGCTCAGCCAAAACTTAGCCAGACACCAAAAAAGCAACAGGGCAAAGGATTTTGCGAGGGATTAGCATCAGGCTGCCAGGTCGCTCCGTTGTGTGCAGCTGTCGATTTTGTGTGCAGCTGTTGATTTTAAAAGTAACTCAGTAAATTACATGGGAAAATGAATACTTAAGTCTGAGTGAAAAATACTGTAGCGAATGTGTGTGGAAGAAGAGTCTGGAGACAGAAATCTTAGTTTCTCGGTCGTTAGCCTGTCCTACTTGCTCTCGATAGATAGCACTGGCTTGACCACTTTATTAGCATTCGCTCACACTACTGATGAACGCTACACTGGCTGGAAGGTGACTTCACTGCTGCGTCGACTAGCGGTTAAGCTCGTGTTGGCCTTCGAGGAGGCCGAGGGCGATTCAATTTTTGGTCCCTCCCACTGTAAATCAAAATCTGATTGGTTAATTCATCTGTCACTTCCTACATAAACATACAGTATACTGCCATGGCCTTCTGTCCCGGCAATGAAGTCCTAACCAATGAGTGAGCAGCTCGAAACTCTTCTCAGCCTAGACACAACAAACAAACAAATCTCATTGGATAACTCTAATTTTCAGGACGGTAACGCTTTCATTTCTGAAGCAAATTTGATAGAAAATGAGGCCGAATTAGAAGAGAATAATTATCATTAAATGATGAAAGAATGAAAGAAATTAAATCTAACATTTGAAATGCTGATATGTTTGGGCTTCTCTGAAGGCCTAGAAGATGGTTCCCCTCTGTTGAACAAACTTCCCGTGATTACTTTTTACTTTTTGATTTTGGCAGACGCTTATTTTTAATCCAAAACGACGTGCATTGCTCTGAGCATGTAAAGGTTAAGGACGTTGCTCAAGGGCCCAGTGGTAGCAGCTTGGCAGTGCCAGGATCCGAACTCACTATCAACCTTCTAGAGGCCAATAAGGCAGAGCCCTGACACTGGTGTGTAACACACTTCAGCTTGTTCTGCTCACCTTTAAATGGACGAGCTGTTCTGAGCAGAATACTGTATACCAGGACACAGCATCAGTTAACACCTAACATAGCAGGCTTTACCTCTTTACTTGCTTCATAATATTATGTTAATAATCTAACCCAGTGTTTCTCAACCACTGGGCTGCGGCCCATTATCAGGCCGCGAAGCACCATCTAGTGGGCTGCAAATTTTTTTTTTTTTTTCCCCAAGTTGAAGCTAATTTTTAGCTGGGTTGCATCTGATGCCACATCCACCTCATTAGATATGCAAGACATGAAGTGGTGGTCAGCTAAGCTCACTGTTCACAAAGCACTACTATCGCTGGCGCGCCTTGCTAGGCGTTAAAATGCCCTACGCTTGCTTTGTTTTGTGCTGTTCAAATCAAACAAACTGGGAAACTGATAAAAGTTTCTTCCGAGTTCCCTGTGAAGTGATAAAAAGGGTGAAAGAACAAATTTTACCAGAAGACGATGAGAAAGCTGGCTCTTGAACCTTTCGCGATGATGGAAAGGAGCCGTGTTGAAGAACGCTCGAGTTTGTGGTGATCACTTCATGAAAGTTTTGTAAATTCCTCCGATTTATTTCGTTTGGATTCGCAAATCACTCTTATCGTTTTCCATTATTTCGTGATGTGTTGAAGTTCAGGAGACGCTTAAATCCTCAGATGTGTTTTTGTTTACTGTTTGATCGTGGTCGCCATATTGCAAACTAACGTACAGGGTGTTTGAAAAAATTTGATATCATTTCACAATCTAATAACTTTGCCAATTCTCGTTCAATTGACCTCACATTTTAACAGCGTGTGTGGAAACAGGGCAAAATTTAATGTTTAAAGTTTTTTGTTTTTATCTTTATAGAAATGCCATTCACTGGAAAAGAAAAGGCGTTTTGTGTGTTAGAGTACGCTCGAACACAGTCAAACAAGACTATGCAGTGTGCATTTATGAGAGAATTCTGTAAAAATGCACCAACTGCAATGCAGATTTGGACACGGCACCAAAAATTCGCAGAGGAAGGCTGTGTGTGTCTGTGTCTCAGGCGGTGCGTATATTGAAAATTTGTGAAATAGTTGATGGAATCCACATACCTTTGAATTTCTCATTCAGATTTTGAGGAATAAATCTTATATTGCTCAACATTAAGCCTGTTCAGTTTGATTTGCCTAGACTATGTAGTTTCTGGGATATTTCCATCTCAAATAATATCACATTTTTTGAAACACCCTGTATATAATGTGTGTAATGCCCAGGTCATTAAAGGTAAGTCTTTTTGTTTTTTTTTTAATAACTTGCTTGTTTGCTGGAGACAAACATGGCAATAAGTTCTTGTGTTAATGGACCAGACTCCACTTTTGGATCATTAATCCCTTTTGACTGAGAATGACCCGCATGCAGGGTTTTATGTTGGCTTCTGGCACATCCATATGGTTTTGAATACAGTACCTACAATTAATAATAGGTACCCTATGGGCACATGTGGCTATTGCTTATAAATAAAATAGTTTTCTGATCCCATGTCCATACAGTAAATATAGCATGTAACTATCGTGTGTCTGTTTGCTTCGCGGTGTTTCAGCTCCTGTGCGCTCTGTTTAGCTTGCTCATTCCATAGTGAAATTACATGCCTGTATGCAGCTTAAGTAGCCACGAGCTCAGCTCGTATCATACAGCTGATTGGCGGAAAAAAAAATCATGTGAATGGCCCATATGGTAATTTACCCACACCCCCCAGCAGGCTACAGTCCTGACAAACACGAGACAGTTTGCAACAAAAAATGTATGCTTTTCCAACAAAATCTATTATCTGAAATACTGATTGCATTCTTCAAGATCTCAACTTGCACATTATGGAAAAAAAACGAAAATCACAAATTTCGAAAAAAAAAAAAAGCTTCTTTTGCGATTTTCTCGGATTCGTTTCGGCCGACATGTGTCCCTGGATTCCGTGAAGTGACACATATTTACTCTATGAGGCAGTAGCCACAAAAATGACGCGTAATCCAAAAATGAACAATTTAAACATCACAGAAGTAAAATATGCCAAGTGTCTGTACTTTATATTATTCTACTCTTACCTCTTACAGTTTTTGAAACTCAAACCTCCGAACCGAGGCTGACATACACACGCTGTCGCCATAACCCAAACTCTTATTTCCCGGAAATGGCCCGGCGCTAGAGCTCAGTGGTCTCAATACTCTTTTTGATAACTTCCCAGAACAACTCATAAGTGCGTCACATCTCCATCACACATGGGACCACTGACCGAAGAAGCCGAGGAAAGGTGGACAACCTGGAGTATATGTGCATCCGCAATGCCTGACTGTTACACTCATTCTTACATCACGATAGTGACACAGTGGCTACAGCCTCTATATGAGGCAGTAGCCACAAAAACGGTTTGTTTTGTTGCATGTATTTAATCCCTGGGCTCCCATCTGTAACAGGGAGTGATGTCGCATCCCATTAATACACTTTCCAGTAGATTATTAGATTCTAATAAAATAGATGAGCCAAAATAATTGGGGATCTTCTTTAATGGGCCCCGACTCATTACAAGTATGAATAGGTGGGCCTTGAAGTAGAAAAGATTGAATACCCGTGATCGAACCAATATCTCATTAGAATTAAACAATGTCTCAGGAGCTTGTTCTTCCAGTATCGTGACTTAATGTGGTGTACAATCTGAATAAATTGATTTGTATTTTGCGAAAAAAAAAAAGTCCTCTGCATGTGCATCTCACTAGGTTCTGATTCAAATGTATGTGAAGTTTCGTTTTTGCCTCCCAGGCAGCTCTCTCATCAAACTCCTCTGGGATTAAACTCAGGCCCCCGGCTGCTTCCGTCTTCATTTCCCTGACTCAGTGAGTGGAGTTTCTCTGAATTATGGAGCAAGGCAATGCAGTGAAAACACACAGTGAGAAATAACACGCTCTGTAAATGCAGCTTATACTGAACGTGTGCGTTAAGCACCATGCTGATACAAATGTACATACACTTTCCCGAGTGTGCAGTGTAAATATAAACTGAATAAGATGGTGGTTTATACAGGAGTTAGGACTTGCCTTTCCTTGATGGTTTTTAATAAGCATTAATTAGCTGAGTCCGCATGCTCAGGGACAACAGCATGCAGGAGGAGTGTGAACCGAGCTCACTGCTGCGCACGGACGTACACGATATCTTGATATTAAATGGGAACTGAAGGCAAATTTTTTATCGTCAAAATTCTATTTATCTCATTTTATTAAGTATCGGAATGCATTTTTTGATCGCTATTTTGTCACTGCTATAGACCCTTTTCAGTCACGTGACCTTCGTAAACGCGACCACCATTTTGGACATGTAGCAGACTTCGGCTCGAATCGGTTTGAATGCGAGGAAGGCGACAAACGGAGAACATACAAGAAAAAGGAGCGAGATGCAGAAAACACCTTCGCTATCCAGCGACGTAGGGCATTTACAGGGCGAGCAGAGGGAGAAATAACAACAGTAACGACACATTAGCAACGCCGTACAGAAATAACGGTTTATGGCACAGACCCTTTCGGTTCTCGCTCATCTAGCTGCTACAATGACTGCTTAGACTGCAACAATAATACCTAACACACATTTAAGTATCCGTCGTAAAGACGTGAAACTCGTCGAGTGACGAGTGTGTTCATTGATAAGCTAACACAATCTAAAAGTAGACATACCATCACACTGCCCTGGCGCTGTGTACAGTTTACCTTCTATGGTTTGTGCACTCGCTATTTGCCATTACTTTCTCCAACCCAGTGTTAGAGATTACAGGGAATGGCCTGGATTTAAGAGACAAATACATGTTCCTCTTGTTTTGAACACTTATTTGTAGGCAGTGCTTAATTTGTAAAGTGGGAGGTCCCGGAGCGCAGAGGATGAGCGGCTCCGGTGCGGAAAAAAAGGGGGCGGGGCACTGCGCTGCGCTTCTGGGCATGTTTTGTAATAACACTGCAAATTAAGTTCATCTGCAGATATTTTGTGGATGTCGTTTCATGAGAGAAATCACCAACAAGGCAGATATCAAAATCAGACATTAACACTAAATAAACTTGCATTTTTTTTATTTAATTATTTATTTATTTATTTTTTTGTTACATAGTCAAAAGAGGTGTCGGATCACCGGATCCAGTGTAAATAGCTGCCGGAGCCAACGCCCGAGGTTCCGGAGCGTGCTCCGGCTTGCTCCCCCTCAAATTAAGCGCTGTTTGTAGGACACTGCCTCTGATCTGTCCTACAGTCTACCAACAACAAAGGAACACAACGCTAGCTAATGTCGTTAGCTAATAGCTACTACAGAAGAACAAAGAGGTTACAATGGGTTATTTTAGCCTATTTGGTTACACACTCGCCGCCAGAAAAAGATAAAGAACGAAAAAGATAGCCTGGTAACGTGTACGGATCACGTACACCAGCATCATTGATTTTCTGGTGATATTGCTTCTTACTCGCGTCATCTAGGCCGGATAAAATACTCGACAATGAGACTTCGTCATGATCAACAGTGTATCGCTACCGGTAGTCGCCATATTTGTGACCGTCAAAATGGCGCCGGCTACTTGTTGACATGGCAACGGTCACGTGGGTCGAAAACCTCAAAAGGACACGATATCAGGGCTTTTCAAAGTGTGGGGCGCGCCTCCCCTAGGGGGCGCCAGAGTTCTTCGGGGGGGGCGCAACGTGAGGAAAAATAAACCAGAATAAGTTACTATTGCGGACATTTAGCGAACTTCAGCTAGCCTTTGCCAGAGACAAAATGGACCGATTTTTAGTACCTAAAGCTACAGTGAGTGAGGAGACAGAGTCTGGGCCAAGCAAAAAAAGAAGGAAGTATGACCACGATTATTTAAAGTTTGGATTTTCATGGACTGGATCTGAAGATGCTCAACTGCCACAGTGTGTTGTCTGCCAAGAGGTGCTAGCTAACGATGCTATGAGATGTTTCAAATGTGTAAAACAAGATGTTTTTAAAAAAAAAAGCACAGATGTTTAAAATGTGTAAAAAAAAATGTTTTAAAAAGCACAGATGTTTAAAATGGGCAGCACGGTGGTGTAGTGGTTAGCACTGTCGCCTCACAGCAAGAATGTCCGGGTTCGAGCCCCGTGGCCGGCGAGGGCCTTTCTGTGTGGAGTTTGCATGTTCTCCCCGTGTCCGCGTGGGTTTCCTCCGGGTCCTCCGGTTTCCCCCACAGTCCAAAGACATGCAGGTTAGGTTAACTGGTGACTCTAAATTGAGCGTAGGTGTGAATGTGAGTGTGAATGGTTGTCTGTGTCTATGTGTCAGCCCTGTGATGACCTGGCGACTTGTCCAGGGTGTACCCCGCCTTTCGCCCGTAGTCAGCTGGGATAGGCTCCAGCTTGCCTGCGACCCTGTAGAACAGGATAAAGCGGCTAGAGATAATGAGATAATGAGAGAGAGATGTTTAAAATGTGTAAAAAAAAAAAATGTTTTAAAAAGCACAGATGTTTAAAATGTGTGTAAAAAAAAAAAGCTGTTTTAAAAAAGCTCATGTTTTAAATGTGTAAAAAAAACGTTTTAAAAAGCACAGATGTTTAAAATGTGTAAAAGAAAAAAAAATAAAAATGTGTACAACAACCATTTTTTAAAAATACGAATGGAACATTAAGTATA
The DNA here is from genome assembly GCF_027579695.1 of Neoarius graeffei. Lineage (NCBI taxonomy): Eukaryota > Metazoa > Chordata > Actinopteri > Siluriformes > Ariidae > Neoarius > Neoarius graeffei. The sequence goes on from NC_083570.1 coordinate 94,486,332, forward strand.
GCAACAACAAAAATTGTAAGGGGGGGGGCACTGTTGTTTATTTGCTCTCTGAGAGGGGGCTGACTCTCCCACACTTCGAAAACCCCTGCACGATATAGTGTGGATGCCATTTTGTAGTGCTGTCCGAATCCTTAGTGAGGATTATGTGGGAAATGCGCTCAGTATGATATGTATTCATCACAAAAATACATCCATCCATCCAGCTTCTACTGCTTATCGGATCCGGGTCGTGGGAGTAGCAGCCTAAGCAGAGCTGCCTAGACTTCCCTCTCTCCGGCCACCTCCACCAGCTCTTCCGTGGGAATACCGAGGCGTTCCCAGGCCAGCCGAGAGATGTAATCTCTCTAGCGTGTCCTGGGTGTGCCCCGGGATCTCCTCCTAGTGGAGCATGCCCAGAAAACCTCCCTTAGGCATCCAGGGGGGCATCCTGACAAGGTACCCCAACCACCTCAACTGACTCCTTTCGATGTGGAGGAGCAGCGGTTCTACTCCGAGTCTCTCCCGAATGACCAAGCTTCTCACCCTGTCTCTAAGGGAGAGCCCAGCCACCCTGCGGAGAAAACTCATTTCTACCGCTTGTCTCCGCGATCTCATTCTTTCGGTCACTACCCATAGCTCGTGACCATAGGTAAGAGTGGGAACATAGATGGACCAGTAAATTGAGAGCTTTGCCTTTTGGCTCAGCTCTCTCTTTACCACAACAGACCAGTTTAGCGTCCGCAAATACTGTACATGCATGTATTTATTATTTTGAAAACCCACCAGCTGCCTGATCTGGCACATTTTAGTTGTGCGACAGTAATGACGTAAATACCAGCACAACGGACGAGTCCTTATCCTGTCGTCTTTCCAACTCTTCTCTACTCCACGTTGGTTCGAAGTTGTATGGAATAATCTCCATCACCGATGAAGCTGGCGAATCTTGAAATTAATCTAAATTGGAACGATATGGCGATCTGGCCGCTGTGTAAACAGTTTTCAAAATGGCGGCGCGGACACTTCACGTTTGAAGTCTCATACAAGTCTCATGAAGATCGCGCGGATAAGCGACGCCTGCCGTGGACCAAACGAACTACATTCAACATGGCTAAAAACCGAAAAGGCCGATAAGTGTGATATAACATGCCAATACGAGTCACGATATAAGGTTAATAAAACCCAAAACATAATTGAATAACACGTTAATTAAGAAATAAAGCAAGTTTAAAAATGACTTCAGTTCCCCTTTAAAGCACTGTCAGAAACCGTGCATGAGGCTTTTCCTCTGCTCTGCCCTGCTCTGCTGTAAGTGCATTTAACAGCACACAGACCTGCTGCTACATATGATTTATTCATGAACACAGGGGGCAGCACTACCACCACCACAGGCTACGGGACTTTAACACAAGACATGAGACATGAAGGCATCGAGCTAAAAGCTGGAGTGACCTCGGTACAGTACCACATGCTTTGATCACATGGCTGTAGGTTGGTAATTGCAGTACCATTTCTGACTGTCTTGTTTCCAGAGTGTGCCTGAGGCACAGAGAAACAGTGTACACACACACACACACACACACACACACACACACACACACACACATATATGACCGAGCTCTCTTCCTGTTCCCAGGTCATGTCGAGGTGCTTTACTTTTTCTCAAAGGCAAACTCTCATTACAGTATGCTAACAGATACTGAAACAACTCCACCGAAAACTCCCAGTATTTCCCCAACATAGATCAACACACTTACCCTAACCCCACGTCCCCCCCTCTCTTCCCCATATCTTATTCTTTTATATCAGTATATGTAAATACAACCCTGATTCCAAAAAAGTTGGGACAAAGTACAAATTGTAAATAAAAACGGAATGCAATGATATGGAAGTTTAATAAAATTCCATATTTTATTCAGAATAGAACATAGATGACATATCAAATGTTTAAACTGAGAAAATGTATCATTTAAAGAGAAAAATTAGGTGATTTTTAAATTTCATGACAACACCACATCTCAAAAAAGTTGGGACAAGGCCATGTTTACCACTGTGAGACATCCCCTTTTCTCTTTACAACAGTCTGTAAACGTCTGGGGACTGAGGAGACAAGTTGCTCAAGTTTAGGGATAGGAATGTTAACCCATTCTTGTCTAATGTAGGATTCTAGTTGCTCAACTGTCTTAGGGCTTTTTTGTCGTATCTTCCGTTTTATGATGCGCCAAATGTTTTCTATGGGTGAAAGATCTGGACTGCAGGCTGGCCAGTTCAGTACCCGGACCCTTCTTCTACGCAGCCATGATGCTGTAATTGATGCAGTATGTGGTTTGGCATTGTCATGTTGGAAAATGCAAGGTCTTCCCTGAAAGAGACGTCGTCTGGATGGGAGCATATGTTGCTCTAGAACCTGGATATACCTTTCAGCATTGATGGTGTCTTTCCAGATGTGTAAGCTGCCCATGCCACACGCACTAATGCAACCCCATACCATCAGAGATGCAGGCTTCTGAACTGAGCGCTGATAACAACTTGGGTCGTCCTTCTCCTCTTTAGTCCGAATGACACGGCGTCCCTGATTTCCATAAAGAACTTCAAATTTTGATTCGTCTGACCACGCAACAGTTTTCCACTTTGCCACAGTCCATTTTAAACGAGCCTTGGCCCAGAGAAGACGTCTGCGCTTCTGGATCATGTTTAGATACGGCTTCTTCTTTGAACTATAGAGTTTTAGCTGGCAACGGCGGATGGCACGGTGAATTGTGTTCACAGATAATGTTCTCTGGAAATATTCCTGAGCCCATTTTGTGGTTTCCAATACAGAAGCATGCCTGTATGCGATGCAGTGCCGTCTAAGGGCCCGAAGATCACGGGCACCCAGTATGGTTTTCTGGCTTTGACCCTTACGCACAGAGATTCTTCCAGATTCTCTGAATCTTTTGATGATATTATGCACTGTAGATGATGATATGTTCAAACTCTTTGCAATTTTACACTGTCGAACTCCTTTCTGATATTGCTCCACTATTTGTCGGCGCAGAATTAGTGGGATTGGTGATCCTCTTCCCATCTTTACTTCTGAGAGCCGCTGCCACTCCAAGATGCTCTTTTTATACCCAGTCATGTTAATGACCTATTGCCAATTGACCTAATGAGTTGCAATTTGGTCCTCCAGCTGTTCCTTTTTTGTACCTTTAACTTTTCCAGCCTCTTATTGCCCCTGTCCCAACTTTTTTGAGATGTGTTGCTGTCATGAAATTTCAAATGAGCCAATATTTGGCATGAAATTTCAAAATGTCTCACTTTTGACATTTGATATGTTGTCTATGTTCTGTTGTGAATACAATATAAATTTTTGAGATTTGTAAATTATTGCAAATTGTAAATTATTGTAAATTACTGGAGGTTTTGCTCTCCCTTGATGCTCACAAAGCATTTGACCGGATTGAGCATGAGTACCTTTTTGCAACTCTAGAAAGGTTCGGTTTTGGACCAGCCTTTTGTTCGTGGATAAGGATCCTGTATGCTACACCGCAGGCCTCCGTCCGTACTAATAAAATAATCTCCAACTATTTTCCTATAGGTAGGGGGACTAGACAGGGCTGCCCACTGAGCCCACTTCTGTTTGACCTCGCCATTGAACCACTAGTGGTTGCACTTAGGAGTGCCGAGGGGCTCATGGGTGTTGTTGGGGGGGGGTCAAGTTCACAAACTGTCTCTATATGCGGACGACCTGGTACTTTACCTATCCAATCCTTGCACCTCTATTCCTAAGGCATTAGAAATTATCTCTAGCTTCGGAGAGATTTCAGGCTACAGAATTAACCTTACTAAGACAGGCTCGACAGATGTCTTTTGAGGCATATCCACTAAAAGAAACTCGTGACACTTTTACCTATCTTGGCATATCAGTAACCCGTAAATACAGTGATTTATTCAAGCATAACTTTAAACCAGCCCTGGAGAGGGCCAAACAGGACCTTATCCGCTGGTCAGCACTGCCTATATCACTTGCTGGCAGGGTTAATTCTGTCAAGATGATAATTGTGCCCAGGTTCTTATTCCTGTTTCATACAATACCTGTTTTTATCCCAAAGTCCTTTTTCGGAGAGCTAGATAAATATCTCATCTCATCTCATTATCTGTAGCCGCTTTATCCTTCTACAGGGTCGCAGGCAAGCTGGAGCCTATCCCAGCTGACTACGGGCGAAAGGCAGGGTACACCCTGGACAAGTCGCCAGGTCATCACAGGGCTGACACATAGACACAGACAACCATTCACACTCACATTCACACCTACAGTCAATTTAGAGTCACCAGTTAACCTAACCTGCATGTCTTTGGACTGTGGGGGAAACCGGAGCACCCGGAGGAAACCCACGCGGACACGGGGAGAACATGCAAACTCCGCACAGAAAGGCCCTCGCCGGCCACGGGGCTCGAACCCGGACCTTCTTGCTGTGAGGCGACAGCGCTAACCACTACACCACCGTGCCGCCCCCTAGATAAATAAATATATATCTACCTTTATCTGGAATTAGACCATCCCACGAATAAGGAGGGCACATCTTAAGAAACTGAAAGAAGCTGGAGGCCTTGCACTACCAAATTTTTTACAATATTACTGGGCAGCTAGTATTTATAAACTAATATACTGGGTCTCTGCGTCTTATGATGGGGGTGGACCTGTATGGGTTGAAATGGAACAACATTCCGCTCATCCGGTGTCCCTACCTTCTTTATTATGTGCGCCATTGCCACTCAGTAAGCAGCGCCTCACAAATAATCCTATTGTGAGTGGCTCACTCCGAATATAGTCTCAATTCAGGATCAACTTTAAACATAGATTGCTATGCCCTCTTCCCAATCTCGGCTAACGCACTCTTCCCACCCTCACTCATGGATACTGCATTTAAGTTATGGTTCAGGAATGGTCTGAAACGGGTGAAGGATCTTTTTAGGGATGGTGTGTTCATGTCATTCGAGCAGCTGGTAGGTGAGTATAATATCCCTAGTTCACATTATTTCAGGTATCAGCAGGTGCGTGTCTTTGTTCGGAAACTTTTTCCTTCCTTTCCGTTACTCTCACCAAACGACTGGATAGATGAGTGGTTGGAGCAGGATCTAAATCAAAGAGGAGGAGTGAGCAGATTATACGAGGATATCCAGATGATTGCCTTGCTGTCACTTAGTCATATTAGGGCAGGGTGGGAGGAGGAACTAGGATTTGAAGTGTCGGACGTCTCCTGGCAAAGCGCAGTTAAGAGAATACTGTACATTCAACTTCGATCTGCATCAGACATGATTTGCTCCAGTTTAAGGTGCTCCACAGGCTTCGTCTTTCTAGGAGTAGGCTTGCCAGGATATATCCAGATGTCGATCTGACCTGCTCCCGATGCTGTCAGGCTCCGGCTACCCTCTACCATATGTTCTGGGCTTGCCCAAAGTTGATACAGTTTTGGTCTTTAATTTTTGATACTTGGGGTGGCCCCTGCCGAGATGGCGATATCTGGTGCACAATCAGACGTCATTGCGTTTTCATCTCTATTGGCCAGATGTCTTATTTTGTGTAATTGGAAATCAGATAAGCCTCCCACACACAGGCGCTGGGTTGAGGATGTAATGGCACACTTGAAACTTGAGAAGTTGAAATACACGATCAGGGGATCAACCCAGAGATTTTATAAGGTCTGGCAGCCATTTCTGAATTATTTTAACTTAAAACTCCCTGCTGGAAACACTGGGACATGACTGATTCACAGACTCTGTAAATCTGTAACATGCGAGGTTTTTTTTTTTCTTGTGTTATTATTGTCACTGGGCGGCACGGTGGTGTAGTGGTTAGCGCTGTCGCCTCACAGCCAGAAGGTCCTGGGTTTGAGCCCCGTGGCCGGTGAGGGCCTTTCTGTGCGGAGTTTGCATGTTCTCCCCGTGTCCGCGTGGGTTTCCTCCGGGTGCTCCGGTTTCCCCCACAGTCCAAAGACATGCAGGTTAGGTTAACTGGTGACTCTAAATTGAGCGTAGGTGTGAATGTGAGTGTGAATGGTTGTCTGTGTCTATGTGTCAGCCCTGTGATGACCTGGCGACTTGTCCAGGGTGTACCCCGCCTTTCGCCCGTAGTCAGCTGGGATAGGCTCCAGCTTGCCTGCGACCCTGTAGAACAGGATAAAGCGGCTAGAGATAATGAGATGAGATGAGATGAGGAATAAAAATGAAAGACCACAAAAATAAACTAAAAATAAAAGAATATGAAAATGAACGCAGAAATAAAAATAAAAGAATAAGAAAATACATTATTTTTTTATCCATCCAAAAATACGTGTACAATCCTATGGAGTCGAAGGATTGCAATAAAAAGAAAAATCTGTGAAAGAATAAGAAAATAGATGTTGAACCTGAATAAGAAAATAAATAAAAGAATGTGAAAATAAATGCAGGGATAAAAATAAAAGAATAAGAAAATAAATAAAAAAAGAGTATGAAAATAAATGCAGGAATAAAATAAAAGAAGAAAGTAAATAAAAAGTGTATGAAAATAAATGCAGGAGTAAAAATAAAGGCATAAGAAAATAAAATATGATTTGAAAATAAATGCAAGAATAAAAATAAAGGAATAAGAAAATAAAAATGTGATTAGGAATATTTTTCAGTTTCACACATATATATATATATATATATATATATATATATATATATATATATATATATATATCCATCCATTATCTGTAGCCGCTTTATCCTGTTCTACAGGGTCGCAGGCAAGCTGGAGCCTATCCCAGCTGACTACGGGCGAAAGGCGGGGTACACCCTGGACAAGTCGCCAGGTCATCACAGGGCTGACACATAGACACAGACAACCATTCACACTCACATTCACACCTACGGTCAATTTAGAGTCACCAGTTAACCTAACCTGCATGTCTTTGGACTGTGGGGGAAACCGGAGCACCCGGAGGAAACCCACGCGGACACGGGGAGAACATGCAAACTCCGCACAGAAAGGCCCTCACTGGCCACGGGGCTCGAACCCGGACCTTCTTGCTGTGAGGCAACAGCGCTAACCACTACACCACCGTGCCGCCTAGTTTATTGATCCATATGAGGAAATTTGGGAAAAATAAAATAAAACTCCACATGGTCACCTGATTGCAGGCTTGAACCCATGAGAAAGGGAATGCAGAAGCTCCATCACTGTGCCACGTCTTACCTCCAAGCTCGAGTGACCATGTAGAGACATCACTAGAGCCGTCTCTGTGCTCTGATTGGTTGGGTATTGGAGGTCCACATGGGCAAACTATGGCCTAACGGTTAGAAAAGCAGTTTTGGGACCAAAAGGTTGCCAGTTTGATTCCCTGGACCAGCAGGGATGTGCTGATTGCCCTTGAGCAAGGCACCTAACCCCAGGCTGCTCTGGGTACATTATATGTCACTCTGGATAAGAGCATCTGCTGAATGTAATATAAAATGTGGGTTTTTTTTTTAAATGCAGTTTACAGATCCTGGGCACCGCACAGATGAGATAATTAACTCTAACTAGATCTTTTATTGACAACTAGGGAAACATGAGGACTTTTTGAGACTATGGGACAACAGTTGGAAAGTCCCTGACCGCACCTTTAATGTGAAATCTAAAACCGAAAACTCAAATAATTTCAATTTTAAAAAAATCCTATGATGATGATTTGTAATGTGCTTAAGCAACATACTGGAAATAGTAACTGATTCATAATCACAGTGTGATTGAAATATAAATTAGGAATTATTAGTTGTAAAGCTACACATATGCAGGGAGAACATGTGAAAGTCAGTGTCTGTAATGCAGTCTTATTGTTGCATTGTAAATAAATCATAAACAAGCTGAAATAAACATTATTATTCTATCCACATTCACTGGATATGAACAATCGCGCACTCTGATTGACTACTACTAGTCTATCAGCTCATATACCGTGAGTAGAAAAAAAACAAATTGGCGGCGCATGTTGCTGAACCAACAGTCAGATATATCAGCAAGTCAGATATCTCACTTTATCAAGTATTTAAAAGAAACAGAAATAGCTAAAGCCTCGGTCACAACCGGCCGTACGTGCTCCTACGGCCGGTCTACGTGCAAAAACCGCAAGAAACGCACGGAGGGCGCGCGTGTGACGTGCTGATTTTCGAGCCGTAGACTGGCTGCAGAGGTTCTTTGTCATGTCAAACAAACTCTACGTGCGCTTACGTTTTTTTCCAGGTTGCAAGACAAACTTACGGCCAACGTGCGTCTTTCTCCGTGAACAAAAAAAAAACGCAGCGATTTGGGAAATGCCAAAAATCGCACGGCCAAAAAATCGTACGTCCGGTTGTGACCTAGGCTTTAAAGAATATCCTTTTTTTCCCCCTCCAATATCGCTTGTTCCACACTCCAGCCCAGTCGGTGGCAGTAATGCACCTTTAAGTTGCTTTGCCAACTGCCAAAACACCTGAAAGAAGAAGAAAATGGTGGAAAATGTTGCTGAACCAACTGAGGACTGTACTCGAAAACAAAACCCCAGAAAATTAAAAAAAATTTAAAAAAGCAACAAAATATGGAATAAAAGTATTTGATGGTAAGAATGTATCTTATTCTATCCACAGTCACTGGATATGAGCAATCGCGCGCTCTGATTGGCTACTCTACTACGAGGATATCAGCTCATATACCATGAGTAGAGAAAAACAAAATGGCGGAGCGTGTTGCTGAACCAACCGAGGACGAAATAAAAACTCTACTCGAAAACAAAACACCAAAAAATACAAACATGGAATGAAAGTATTTGATGGTAAGAACCGCATCTTTTTTTTTTCCAAGAATTATTATGAGCATTTTTTTCAAATTGCTCCTGTTTTGTTTACATTCTAAGCGAAAATGATTTTGTCTGACATAAAGTTTTTATTTATCAAATTTGCAAAAAAATAACAATAAAACTGCTCTGTTTCTCAAAATCCAGTGAACGTGGATAGAATAAAACAGTTATTCCACTCAATCTTGTCGTACATGGCTTATACTGTAGACAGCTCGGTGCTACGCGCCTCATTGGCTATCAGCTCATGTACGACTCGAATTTGTGGAATAACTGTTAATTACACACACCGAGCATATCCTTATCTCACCAGCAGGTTTGTGCCATACTGAACGTCTTCCTGTTTCCTGTCCCTGTTAAATACATGCTAAATAATTATGAAACAGATTTGTTTGTATGGGTGGGCAGTTGGAGTTCAGTACATGCAGTGTGCGCGTGTTTCTTCTGCTTTCTAAAATGCATACATGTCAACCTATACGGAATGTCCGTATTTTATACGGATTTGATTCAATAAACGTAGTACCGTATTTTCTGGACTATAGAGCGCACCTGTATATAAGCCGCATCCGCTCTATTTTTTAAAAAAAATTAAAAAAAAGATATACAAGCCGCACCGGGCTATAAGCCGCAGATATCTATGTTGAAAAATTAGATATTTACTGCATGTACAGAACGATTTTGTACTGTAAATGTACATGTATGTACCTGAACAGATTCTTTCCGAACAGTGCCTTTTAACACGGCAGCAACTTTGCTGATTAAAACGGAACAGAACCAAGAGAAAATAACCGGTATTTATTTACCTTCATTTCTCCTGTGTTTGAAACCACAAGTCACTTTAATCATCTTCGCTGGATTTGAAAATAATTACCAGTTAGTAATTTGTCGTGCGTGTTCTATCTGCTAAAGATCTGCTAATTCTTCTTTGGATTGATTTTTCGTCTATCTTATTTTTGATTCTACTTCCGGTTAGAGCGCCCCTAGCGGTGGAAGAAAAATCCACAGAATAGCCGCACCTTTGTATAAGCCGCATGGTTCAAAACCTAGGAAAAAAGTAGCGGCTTATAGTCCAGAAAATACGGTATACGGGCGTACAAATAAAGTTATACGGATTCTTTAAAAAAAACTTCAATATTTATTTAGAGCTATAATCAATTCCCACGATGATAAAAGAGCGCATAACATTTACAAACGTACTGTACAGCACAGACAGCACAGACAGCCAGTAAAGAGTATTATGAAATCGCGCGTTATCTTGTGGTAGCAAGACTTCATTCCACTTTTGATCATGCGCACACCGCATTGCGAGAATCCCGCCAACCGGGAAGTAACATTTTGTTTGAAACACGTATTTCCACCTGAGCGACATTCACTAGCGACTGAAAAGATTCTGAATGGGCACTCCGGCAAGATCAACACAGACACTTGCTGTGACATGCAGCCTAGTGAGGTATTGGTGCAGACTGCTAAAAAAAGCTGTCATGGAGTACAATTCAGAACGTTAGAGTGACACTTTGTGATTTTGTCGAACATTGGAGCTTTGTATTCATTCTGAAGGTTTATTGTTATTAATATTGAATAAAAAGTTACTGGGATACATCATTGTTAATTATCATTGAAATTTTAGGTAAATTATTTTAATTTGCATCTTATACGGATTTTATAAGGGAAATACGGATTTTGGAGGTTGGTTATACAGGTTTGATTGACCAAAGGTTGACATGTATGAAAATGTCGCATTTCTTCTGGTTTCTCCAGCAATTGCTGAAGATCCGTGACGAGCTGAAACAGAGAGAGACCGAGCTGGAGAAGAGCACAGAGGACAAACAGCAGCTGGAAAGTCAAATCCAAAGCCTTAAAGACAGAATTCAAGCCTTCCCCGCATCACACACCCTGCCGGTGAGTAACACACACATACACACACGGACAAGATCAGAGTATCTGACACACCTTTCTTTGACTCTCTGACTCACACATCGCCCCTAGGAGAGGTTGTGTGACTGTTTGAGGTTTAATGAGTTTCAACTTGTGAGATATAAAACAGATTTCAAATAGAGTGAGACTGTCTTGATGAACAAAGCCATGGAAGATTATTCATGAACTCGCTTTAGAAATCACATCTGGCAGCTCAGATTGAAAATGAAGGTTGTTGCGGGGGTTTGTTTGTTTGTTTTTTGTTTTTTCCATTTTCAAATAGGTTTTCAACCTGCTCTTTCCCACATGCTCCTTAGCTGTATGTTACGTTGGTGGGTTGGTTTTCTAACCAAAAGACTAAGGGCGTATTCACACCTACGTTGTTTGGTCCGGACCAAACGAACCAAATTTCCCTTGGTCCGGACCTTTTGTGTTGGTCTGAATACAAACCACCGAACTCTGGTCCGGACCAAACAAGCGGACCGAGACCGAGCTGCAAGGTCGGACTCGGTCCGGACCAAAGGAACCCTGGTGCAGACCTTTTGGAGGTGTGAAAGCAGACCGGACCTAATCCGACAGTTTTGCTTTTTTGTACCTCGGGAGCTTCCGTCGTTTGTCGAGCATTATGGGAAACAGAGTCTTGACACTCCATCGCAAAGTGCAAACACTGTTTCGGTCGTCAAGGGTCGTTCAGTCACCAGTGGTAGGCGAGTACAAAAAATGAGTAGGAGGCAAACGTGGGCCGAGGAAGAAACGCGCACCCTTGTGGATATATGGGCAGATGTCCACATATCTGAGCTTTTGGAGAGAACACACAAAAATGCCGACGTGTTTGCTGTATTCAGTGAGAAAATGAAGGAGAAGGGGTTCACGCGCTCCCCAGAACAATGTCGGCTAAAAGTGAAGAAACTCCGTCAGACCTACATTAAAATCAGGGACATTCTTTCAAAAAGTGGCGGTACTAGCGACGCAAAAAAGAAATTCATCTATTGCGTGAAGAGCCAGAACTGTCACAACATGATGTGCGCTCATCAGCGCTATCCTCCGTAGCCGCCTTGCCCTTTGTCGTTGTCGTTGATAAATTACTTGTACAACAGCATAGTAATCGCACAATTGTGAAAACAGTAAAAGCATATAGCTTTGATGACATTAAAAAGAATAACAGCACGGAAAGCCTCCATGACTACTTTTGAACTTAACGCTTTGTGCGCGTGTCGTCTCTGACCAATAGCTGAACGACCTCAGGGCGCGTGGCTTTGTTGACGGATTTTGTTCCGCTTACTAAAATGTAGAGTGTGAAAGCGAACCGCACCAAAATGAAAAAATAAAAAAAACATTTGGTTCGGACCAAAGCAAGTGAACTATCAAACTATCCTGGTCTGAATTCACCCTAAAAGTACTAATTCCACTCTGATTCGGAGGTGAGAGAGTAACCGGATGCCCCATGTGACCCCTCTAAAGAAGAAGAAACCTTTATTTGTCGCATGCACACGTCAAGCGCAGTGAAATTCATCCTCTGCATTTAACCCATCTGAAGCAGTGAACACATGCACACACCCAGAGCAGTGAGCAGCCACACCAGAGCGCCCGGGGAGCAGTCAGGGGTTCAGTACCTTGCTCAAGGGCACCTCAGCCCAAGGCCGCCCCACGTCAACCTAACTGCATGTCTTTGGAGACTCTGGGTCTCTAATAGGTTCCGAGAGAGTACCAAGATTTTGTGCGCTGCATTAATGAGAACAAATAACACCTCTGCAGCAGCACACAGCTCTCCCCCAACGCCGTCATTCACTGCCACACACATTCACTTAGCTCTGTTTCCACACACACCGCTCTCATCACGGACACACTGAAGATGTTATAGTGTTTATTGAGCAAGGTCCTTGGGTCAAGCGAGATATTGAACCAAATGGTAACTGGAATAAAGCTGAAGCGAATGTCAGGATTGTGCTGTTGGCTTGTTATCGTGCCGAGACAGGTTTGCTGAAATCTTTTTTTTTTTTTTTAAAAGCAGTGTGAAGGCGTACCGTACGGTTTTGCATTAAGCTCTGATTTTTCATGTCACAAAGTCTAATCAGTTTTGAACCTCCTGGCTGGCTGATGGCAGATAATGTAAAGCGTGGAGAGGGACAGAAACGTTGGGAGCTCCTGTAACAGCTCCTGATGTGTCTGATTCTGATCAGATGAGTATGAGGATGGGCTGAGATTCAGGAGCAGGTGCTGTGTGGGAGAGGAAAAGCTGCATGCACTTAATACCCAGATGAATCAGACTCATTAACAGAGCCAGAGGATATTCAATTTACTGCTCGATTTTTTTCTGTAGCTCTGCAACAGCAAGAGGGGCTTGTTTTTGTGGTAATATATTATCTTCGAGTTATGGATCTCTCCACCTGGCCTGACTTCTTTCTTTCTTTCTTTCTTTCTTTCTTTCTTTCTTTCTTTCTTTCTTCCATCCATCCATCCATCCATCCATCCATCCTTTCTTTCTTTCTTTCTTTCTTTCTTTCTTTCTTTCTTTCTTTCGTCCGTCCGTCCGTCCGTCCGTCCGTCCATCCATCCTTTCTTTCTTTCTTTCTTTCTTTCTTTCTTTCTTTCTTTCTTTCTTTCTTTCTTTCTTTCTTTCTTTCTTCCATCCATCCTTTCTTTCTTTCTTTCTTTCTTTCTTTCTTCCATCCATCCATCCATCCTTTCTTTCTTTCTTCCTTCCATCCATCCTTCCTTCTTTCCTTTCTTCCATCCATCCATCCATCCATCCATCCATCCATTCTTTCTCTCTTTCATCCATCCTTCCTTCCTTCCTTCCTTCCTTCCTTCCATCCATCCATCCTTTCTTTATTTCTTTCTTTCTTCCTTCCATCCATCCTTCTTTCTTTCTTTCTTTCTTTCTTTCTTCCTTCCATCCATCCATCTATCCATCCTTTCTTTCTTTCTTTCTTTCTTTCTTCCTTCCATCCATCCTTTCTTTCTTTCTTTTTCTTTCTTTCGTCCATCCATCCTTTCTTTCTTTCTTTCTTTCTTTCTTTCTTTCTTTCTTTCTTTCTTCCATCCATCCATCCATCCATCCTTTCTTTCTTTCTTCCATCCATCCATCCATTCATTCTTTCTTTCTCTTTCTTTCATCCATCCTTCCTTCCTTCCTTCCATCCATCCATCCTTTATTTCTTTCTTTCTTTCTTTCTTCCTTCCATCCATCTTTCTTTCTTTCTTTCTTTCTTTCTTTCTTTCTTTCTTTCTTCCATCCATCCATCCATCCATCCTTTCTTTCTTTGTTTCTTCCATCCAGCCATCCTTCCTTCCTTCCTTCCTTCCTTCCTTCCTTCCTTCCTTCCATCCTTTATGCCTATTGGTATTCAAATGCTTGAAAGGACTTTGTCCATTGGACCTTAGGAACATGTTTACCCGTTCATAACTACCGTTCAAAAGTTTGGGGTCACCCAGACAATTTTGTGTTTTCCATGAAAAGTCACGTTTTTATTTCCCACCATAAGTTGTAAAATGAATAGAAAATATAGTCAAGACATTTTTCTGGCCATTTTGAGCATTTAATCGACCCCACAAATGTGATGCTCCAGAAACTCAATCTGCTCAAAGGAAGGTCAGTTTTATAGCTTCTCTAAAGAGCTCAACTGTTTTCAGCTGTGCTAACATGATTGTACAAGGGTTTTCTAATCATCCATTAGCCTTCTGAGGCAATGAGCAAACACATTGTACCATTAGAACACTGGAGGGAGAGTTGCTGGAAATGGGCCTCTATACACCTATGGAGATATTGCACCAAAAACCACACATTTGCAGCTAGAATAGTCATTTACCACATTAGCAATGTATAGAGTGGATTTCTGATTAGTTTAAAGTGATCTTCATTGAAAAGAACAGTGCTTTTCTTTCAAAAAGAAGGACATTTCAAAGTGACCCCAAACTTTTGAACGGTAGTGTATATATAAAACCCATGACCCCCATTAACTAGGCTCCTTAATATGCAGCACCCCTGACCTAAAATGTGTTCCCGCGCACCTGGTCAAAGCGTAATTGCCCGGCAAAATTGCCCAAAAAGTTGCTCCGTGTATCATCACCTCAAGTGTGTTAAATCATTTAAACTATTGGTGATGTATATCACTAAAAATGTTCGAGATTAACTCTAAATTGTCCGATGTACTCAAACCTCTAAGTTATTATAATTTTCACACTATTAAAGTTTCAATTGTCAATACAAATCACGATAAGTTTTAATATTTTTATCCACGGGGGCGTTGTGGCTCAGGTGGATAAGGCGCCATACCATAAATCCGGGGACCCGGGTTTGATTCCGACCCGAGGTCATTTCCCGATCCCTCCCTGTCTCTTTCCTGTCTCTACACTGTCCTATCCAATAATAAAGGTGAAAAAAAAGCCCAAAAAATATCTTAAAAAAAAAATATATATATATATATATTTTTTTTTTTATCCATATTATTATATTTTATTAGCTCATCCGGCCGATAGGTGATGAGTTTATGCCATCATGTGTTGTCTGGCGTCGTCCACGTTTCACGAAAATCACTTATTTTCCCTCAATTCTTCACCGATTTTGATTCTTTCTGGCATGAAGGTAGAGGTAACTAGGGCGTATATGACTTCTACCCAGATTTAATTACAATTATTAATGAAGTTCTAGACTAATTAAGCCTTAATGAGCAGTTCAACAAAAATCGCTTCTTCTCAGTCAATTCCTCGCCGTTTTGGATTCTTTCTGGCAAATGGGTCGGTATTCCTAGGGTGGATATCACTTCTATATATAGCTTGTATATAGTGTATATAGCTTGCAACATTTATTGTGCAAGGTGGCCCACTTTAGATCGTTCCTTCTGGACTAGACAGAGCCGGAGTGGGCTACGCCATCGTTGAGGGTCTCATTTTATTCATTATTATATATTTGCCATTAATTTATATTTGTTATGCACAGCTTTCATGGAAATAAGTTTCAGTTTTTGAAATGCTGTGCCCATCCATCTCATTATCTCTAGCCGCTTTATCCTGTTCTACAGGGTTGCAGGCAAGCTGGAGCCTATCCCAGCTGACTACGGGCGAAAGGCGGGGTACACCCTGGACAAGTCGCCAGGTCATCACAGGGCTGACACATAGACACAGACAACCATTCACACTCACTCACATTCACACCTACGGTCAATTTAGAGTCACCAGTTAACCTAACCTGCATGCCTTTGGGGGAAACCGGACCACCCGGAGGAAACCCACGCGGACACAGGGAGAACATGCAAACTCCGCACAGAAAGGCCCTCGTTGGCCACGGGGCTCGAACCCGGACCTTCTTGCTGTGAGGCGACAGCGCTAACCGCTACACCACCGTGCCGCCCTGAAAGCCTGCACCGAATAAAGATTATTATTATATTTATTATTAAGTCATTTATCCTTATCCTGGGAATCGTGTGAGTGAAGCACAGGTATACCCAGGATGGGATGCCAGTCGATCACAAGGTATCACACATTCACCCACTCATTCACACTTAAGGCAATTTAGAGGAGCCTGTGTACATGGTTTTGAGAGGTGAAAGGAAACCAGAGAACCCAGAGGAAACTCAGAGAGAACATACACACAGAAACTGCACTCAGAAAGTAACCCGAGCGAAGTGGGACCCAGGGGCTGTTCCGCCATGCCAGCCAGTGAGATCATACCATGAGTTATGTAAGGAATAAAACAGCGAGAGGTCAATACTTAACAACGTACACACAGCTGCTCATACATTCATCATTCTGCTCTAGACTTTAAGGACCATTTTAAAGACCTCGGTTCAAACAGGCTGTGAAAAATCCGGAAATCCAAAATCATGTCCTTTCATGATGGCTGAGGAAGAAAGTACATTTTGTCTCGTATCCAGAAGATAAATTCCGCTGAATGGCGAATCATTGCTTTGTTCCTGCCTCGAGTAGAATCGGGAGTTTCCCAGGATCTGGTGTGCTGTTATAGGAAAATAACATCACCATCGCGAATGTAAAGCACTGCGTTACTGTTCCCACCTCAGAGTCTTTTACAGTAACAGCACATTCTCAGTGTTTACTCTTATACTACAGCGCTGACTTTAGAGACTCCTTCCATGTACATGAAAGAACCAATCTCCATCTCAAACACTTCCCCATATCAACAATTCCAGGTTTTTTGTTTTTAAAATATCAATACAGTTTTATATGCAGTCCAGTTATTATTCAACCTGTATGGTGGCCGAGCAACATAATCCAAGTCCATGTAAATGAGTTACTACAGAAACGAACGAGCGCATCAATACAATACAAAACATGGGACTTTAATGAGCCGGCAGTACTGTCAGAGCCGCTGGTATAGAACATTAATCAACACCTTCTGGCCAATCAGATTCTGAGGATTTGACAGCGCTGTGGTGTAATTATGTTTGGTTCATATCCTCTGGAGGCTTTAAAGCAGCACTGAGACACTCGCTATCCATTGTGTACTTTACCCTGGTCTCTCTCTCTGTCTCTCGCTATTTGTCTCTCTTTCTGTCTGTCTGTCTGTCTCTCTCTCTCTTGCTCTGTCTGTCTGTCTCTCTCTCTCACTGTCTGTCTCACTGTCTCTCTCTCACACCCTCTGTCTCTCTCTCTCTTTCTTGCCCTCTCTGTCTCCCTCTCTCACCCTGTCTGTCTCTTTTTGGCTCTCTGTGTGTCTCTCGATATATCTCTCTCCCTTTCTGTCTCTCTCTCTCTCTCTCTCTCTCTCTATATATATATATATATATATATATATATATATATATATATTATGTATGTGTGTGTCTGTCTGTCTGTCTGTCTGTCTGTCTCTCACTCTGTCTCTCTCTCACACACACACTGTCTCTCTGTCTCTCGCTGTTTGTCTTGCTATTTCTCTCTCCCTGTCTGTCTCTTTCTAACTCTGTCTGTCTCTCTTTCCCGCTCTCTGTCTCCCTCTCTCACCCTGTCTGTCTCTTTTTGTCTCTGTGTGTCTCTTGATATCTCTCTCTCCCTTTCTGTCTCTCTCTCTATCTGTCTGTCTGTCTCTCTCTCATATATATACAGTGAGAGTAAAAAGTATTTGATCCCTTGCTGATTTTGTTGGTTTGCCCACTAATAAAGACATGATCATTCTATACTTTTAATGGTAAATGTATTCTAACATGGAGAGACAGAATATCAAAAAGAAAATCCAGAAAATAACTTCAAAGAATATATATTAATTGATTTGTATTTCATTGAGGGAAATAAGCATTTGATCCCCTAGTATGCATTAGGAGTTCTGGCTTTCACAGACCAGTTAGACACTCCCAATCAACTTGTTACCTGAATTGAAGACACCTGTTCTAACTAATCACCTGTATGAAAGACACCTGTTCACAGAATCAGACAATCAGACAGATTCCAAACTCTCCAACATGGGTAAGACCAAAGAACTCTCTCAGGACCTCAGAGACAGGATTGTTGACCTGCACAAATCTGGAATGGGCTACAAAAACATTAGCAAGATGCTGGGTATTAAAGTAACAACCATTGGTGCAATTGTGAGAAAATTTAAGAAGTATAAGATGTCCATCAGTAGACCTCGGTCGGGTGCTCCACAGAAGATTTCACCTCGTGGGGTGGCAATGATCATGAGAACTGTGAGAAATCTGCCTGCAACCACACAGCGGGAGTTAGTGAATGACCTCAAGGCAGCTGGGACCACAGTCACCAGGAAAACAATTGGCAACACTTTGCGCCGCAATGGATTAAAATCCTGCAGTGCCCGAAAGGTACCCCTGCTTAAGAAGGCACATGTGGAGGCCCGCCTAAAGTATGCCAATGATCACCTCAAAGATGTACAAAGTGATTGGGAGAAGGTTCTGTGGTCAGACGAGACCAAAATTGAACTATTTGGCCTAAACTCTACTCGTCATGTGTGGAGGAAGAAAAATGCTGCCTATGACCCCAGGAACACTTCGCCCACCGTCAAGCATGGAGGTGGAAGCATTATGTTTTGGGGGTGTTTCTCTGCCAAGGGCACAGGGCTACTTCACCGCATCAGTGGGAAGATGGATGGAGCCATGTACCGTGCAGTCCTGAGGGACAACCTCCTCCCCTCTGCCAGGAAGTTGAAAATGGGCCGTGGTCAGGTCTTCCAACATGACAACGACCCGAAGCATACAGCAAAGGCAACAAAGGAGTGGCTCAAGAAGAACCACATTAAGGTCATGGAGTGGCCCAGCCAGTCTCCGGACCTCAATCCAATCGAAAATCTATGGAGGGAGCTGAAGGTCCGAGTTGCCAAGCGACAGCCCACCAACCTTAATGATTTAGAGAGGATCTGCAAAGAAGAGTGGGCCAAAATTCCCCGATATGTGTGCTAACCTTGTGGTTAACTACAACAAACGTCTGTCCGCTGTGCTTGCAAACAAAGGCTTTGCCACCAAGTATTAAGTGCTTTTGGCTAGAGGGATCAAATACTTATTTCCCTCAATGAAATACAAATCAATTAAAATATATTCTTTAAAGTTATTTTCTGGATTTTCTTTTTGATATTCTGTCTCTCCATGTTAGAATACATCTACCATTAAAAGTATAGAATTTTCATGTCTTTATTAGTGGGCAAAACAACAAAATCAGCAAGGGATCAAATACTTTTTACTCTCACTGTGTGTATGTGTGTGTGTATATATATATATATATATATATATATATATATATATATATATATATATATATATATCTGTCTGTCTTTCACTCTCTCTGTCTCTCTCTCACACACACTCTCTCTCTCTCTCTGTCTCTCGCTGTTTGTCTTGCTATTTGTCTCTCCCTGTCTGTCTCTTTCTAGCTCTGTCTGTCTGTCTCTCTCTCTCTCGCCCTGTCTATCTCTTTTTGTCTCTCTGTCTCTCTGTGTCTCTCTCTATATATATCTCCCTTTCTGTCTCTCTCTCTCTCTCTCTCTCTCTCTCTCTCTCTCTCTCTCTGGCATTGCTCACTAACAACTTTTTTTTTAATTGCCTGTAGTTGGAGAGGCCAGAGTGGGAGGACAGAGCCAGCGATGAAAACACAAGTCATGCCAATGTAAGTGGCAGGAGCAGCTCTCTATCCCTGCTTCATGCCAGTGCTAGTCTTTTCCTTTCATCCCAGCCATTACTGCTCGCTTTCTCGATTACATGTCTTTCTCTCTCCTTCCATACGATTCCCCTTCTCTCTCTCGCTTTTCTCTGCATGGCCCCTTCCACCTTTGCTTCCCCATCAGATCACATCACATCACTCATTCTTCTCCTTCGTCCTCCTCGCTCTTGCTTGTGCCTGCAATTATTTGGCTGACCATCGCATTTTCCAAACTCGTATTTTAAATTGCAGGCTGTCATAATAAAACGAAATGTCTTTTCATTTATTTTATTGGCATAAATAAACTAGCTGAAGGCAAAGGTCCTGATCTGTCACGGAAGACTTGCTGCATCAGGAATTATTTGACAAAGACATTTATCAAAGAAACATACACAACAACAACAACAACAACAGTAAACATATACATTCATGAACAATGAATTTATTTTCTAACATATTAATATTTACTTGTCAGGTTTATTAAGTCCAGTTCTGCCTTTCTTTCACTACCAGAGATCCGCATAAACATCTCCTGTCAAAGCAAATCCCAAATGACTTCCTGTGCACTATTTATGCTCACTACATCGGGGAGGAGTTGGAGCAGTGATGGTGTCACAAAATTGTTCATTGAATAAATAACTGCAGATTAATATATTGTTTCTTAAATTAAAAATGAATACATTTGAAATATTAAATAAAGCATGTCATAAATGGCATGCATGTATTCTGGGAATCTAAAAGCGACACTAATTAAATATCATGTTTTTCTGTCATGTACAAGAACACAATAACCTATATTTATAAACAACAATAAAAAAGATAAAAATTCAGGAATTATATCCTTTGGTCTAGAATATGTGTACATGCTCTGCATAGTCTTATGTTAATTTTATATAGATAGATAGATAGATAGATAGATAGATAGATAGATAGATAGACACAGTGGTATACAAAAGTTTGGGCACCCCTGGTCAAAATTGCTGTTACTGTGAACAGTTCAGCAAGTTGAAGATGAAATGATCTCCAAAAGGCATAAAGTTAAAGATGACTCATTCCCTTTATATTTTAAGCAAAAACAATTTTTTTATTTTCATCTTTTACATTTTCAAAATTACAAAAAAGGAAAAGGACCTGAAGCAAAAGTTTGGGCACCCTGCATGGTTAGTACCTAGTAACACCCCCTTTGGCAAGTATCACAGCTTGTAAACACTTTTTGTAGCCGGCTAATAATCTTTCAGTTCTTACCTGGGGGATTTTCACACACTCGTCCTTGCAAAAGGCTTCCAGTTCTACAAGTTTCTTGGGCTGTCTTGCATGCACTGCTCTTTTGAGATCTATCCACAGATTTTCAATGATGTTTAGGTCAGGGGACTGTGAGGGCCAGGGCGAAACCTTCAGCTTGTGACTCTTGAGGTATTCCATTGTAGATTTTGAGGTGTGTTTTGGATCATCGTCTTATTGTAGGACCCATCCTCTTTTTAACTTCAACTTTTTTACAGATGGTGTGATGTTTGCTTCCAGAATTTGCTGGTATTTATTTGAATCCATGCTTTGCTCGACCAATGAAATGTGCCCTGTGCCACTGGCTGCAACACAACCCCAAAGCATGATCAATCCACACCCATGCTTCAGAGTTGGAGAGGTGTTCTTTTCCTGGAATTTGGCACCCTTTTTTCTCCAAACATATCTTTGCACATTGTGGCCAAAAAGTTCTATTTTGATTTCATCAGTCCACAGGACTTGTTTCCAAAATGCATCAGGCTTATTTCGATATTCATTTGCAAACTTCAGACGCTGAATTTTGCGGCTAGGACGCAGGAAAGGTTTTCTTCTGATGACTCTCTCATGAAGGTCATATTTGTTCAGGTGTCGCTGCATAGTAGAACAGTGCACCACCACTCCAGGGTCTGCTAAATCTTTCTGAAGGTCTTTTGCAGTCAAACAGGGGGTTTTATTTGCCTTTCTAGCAATCCAACGAGCAGTTCTTTCAGAAAGTTTTCTTCATCTTCCAGACCTCACCTTGATCTCCACTGTTTCTGTTAACTGCCATTTCTTAATAACATTACAATCTGAGGAAACAGCTACCTGAAAACACTTTGCTACGTTCTTGTAACCTTCTCCTGCTTTGTGAGCATCAATTATTTTATTATTCAGAATGCGAGGGAGTTGCTTAGAGGAGCCCATGGCTGTTGATTTTAGGGACAAGTTTGAGGAGTCAGAGAATTTATACAGCTTTGAAATCTGCATCATCTGACCTTTCCTAACGAAGAATTTGAACAAGCCACAGCTCAATAAGCTAATTAAGGTCTGGAACCTTGGTAAAAGTTACCTGAGAACTCAAATGTATTGGGGTGCCCAAACTTTCGCATGGTGTTCCTTTTCTTTTTTCACTCTCCAATTGTACAAAACAAAAATAATACACACATCTTGCAGAAAACACTGAAATGTGTCGTCTTTACCTTTATGCCTTTTGGTGATCAGTTCATCTTCTGCTCACTTAACTATTCACAGTAACAGACATTTTCAGTAAGGGTGCCCAAACTTTTGCATGCCACTGTATATATAAACACACACACACAATGGTGCTTGAAAGTTTGTGAACCCTTAGAAATTTCTGTCAAAGTATTCTTTTAGGATGACCAAGTATAATATTTTTGTCTCATGTGTTTAACTGGGTTCTCTTTATCTACTTTTAGGACTTGTGTGAAAATCTGATGATGTTTTAGGTCATATTTATGCAGAAATATAGAAAATTCTAAAGGGTTCACAAACTTTCAAGCACCACTGTGTGTGTGTGTGTGTGTGTGTCACACCATGGGATTTTTGTACCAGATGCTCTGTTTACAGAATGTGTAGAAACAGTGTTGAAAAGCGCACCGTTTTTGCACCGTTTTTGCTGTCTGATCCAGTAACTATGAATGAATAATCACCTCAATAGCGCCCCTCCAGGATACATTTACCATTTTTAACATCCTCCATGACTGTATTGGACTGAGGCTGCTTCTAGAGGACTTGAGACAGGGAATCGTTTTAATGACTAACATGTAGTTACTGTCCACAGCCGGAAATGAGTCAACACTCAACTCAACAGCATCCATTCATCGTACATGTACTGACTGATTCTGAGTCCAGCCCTGTGTCCAAAATCGCTCACTTGTTCACTACTACCTACTCACTCATCTCATCTCATTATCTCTAGCCGCTTTATCCTGTTCTACAGGGTCGCAGGCAAGCTGGAGCCTATCCCAGCTGACTACGGGCGAAAGGCGGGGTACACCCTGGACAAGTCGCCAGGTCATCACAGGGCTGACACATAGACACAGACAACCATTCACACTCACATTCACACCTACGCTCAATTTAGAGTCACCAGTTAACCTAACCTGCATGTCTTTGGACTGTGGGGGAAACCGGAGCACCCGGAGGAAACCCACGCGGACACGGGAAGAACATGCAAACTCCGCACAGAAAGGCCCTCGCCGGCCACGGGGCTCGAACCCGGACCTTCTTGCTGTGAGGCGACAGCGCTAACCACTACACCACCATGCCGCCCCTCCCTACTCACTATATAGGGAATTACTATATGGAGGACTATATAGTGAGCTTATTGATAAAATTAAAAAACACTTACGGACACTAGTCCGTCGCGCTGGTATTTACGTCATTACTGTCGCACAATTAAAACGTGCCAGATCAGTCAGCTGGTGGGTTTTCAAAATAATAAACACATGCATTTATTTTTTTCACGGTCCGGTTTCCATCAAATCGTGCACTCTGATTGGCTCGCGAGCGGTCCGGAATCCTACGATACGGACCCTGGTTACGGACCTTTGGCAACTCGTTCATTCACAACAACAACAAACATAGTAGCAATTTTTTGTCAACATTTATTTTCACATTTCTCAGTGTAATAGCATTAATTTTACAGCATGGATAGCGATAACGACAGTGTTCACAGCGAAAGCGAGTTTTATTTTTGGAAAATTCTGAGCTGATGTAGCTTGTCAAATAGGTTTTTGACGAGCTTGTAGCAGGTTTGTTCTAAATATGGTTTCCCTTTCGGGCGCTCTCATTTTCTGTTAGAATTTGTTAAAATATATATATATTAGGGCTGTCGAAGTTAACGCGATAACGCATTAACGCGATCTCAATTTATCGCGATTTAAAAAAAATCGTGCCGTTAACGCAAATTCTAATTTGGCCCTGCGAGTCACCCGTAGTTCATGTTGAGGCTTGTCGTGCACTGCTTCAATAAGAGTAAGTGTGAGTGATGGAGAAAGGTCTGTTAAACGGGAAGTTTCATTTCAAAAGAAGAGTGTGATTGAGTTGGTTTTGGTATGCACTTTGCAGTTCTAAAATACTTTTGCAAAGTGAGATGTCAGTATGCTGTAGCACTGTGATATGACACTAAATGTCTTTATTGAAGTCCAACTGCAGTTTATTTTTGTTTGCACAGCACTGTGAAGTCCTATAGGCTGTGACTGAATACAACTCCAGCACAACTGAAGTTTTATTTCATTATTTTCTTTTGTCACACATGTCTGAACTGAGACACAGTAGTATGTGACTACATGTTTTATATTTGAGACTACAGCTCCCTAATCCATCACAAAATCCAATTTTGTGTTTTGTATGTTCAGTACTGCCTAGTATGTGAGTGAATAAACTCCCGTACCATTTTCTCTTGTCCCAGCAGTTTTTAACAAGTACTTTTAGCATAAAATGTGTTCACCATTTTAATTGTAACATTTCACTTTAAAAGCCTTATTCATTTACATAGATTTAAAAAAATGCAGTTAATCGCGATTAACTGTATGAAATTCTGAGATTAATCGCGATTAAATTTTTTAATCGTTTGACAGCCCTAATATATATATATATATATATATATATATATATATATATATATATATATATATATATAATTTAACGGCTTAAGTTCGGTCCGTATGGTGAAATACCGTGACCTCTGCCTTGAAAATACTTTTCAAGACCTCGGTCACGGTATTTCACGATACGGACCTCCCAGCTGGTAAATAAGATATATTTATTTTTTTCGCGGCCCGGTTTCCATGAAATCCTGCGCTCTGACTGGCTAGCGAGCGGGTCCGTATCGTAGGATACGGACCTCTGGCGACTCGCTTGTTCACAACAACAACAAACATAGTAGCAATTTTTTGTCAACATTTGTTTTCGCATTTCTCAGGAGAATAGCATTAATTTTACAGCATGGATAGTGATAACGACAGTGTTCACAGCGAAAGCGAGTTTTACTACCCTGAGGAAGAAGAAATAAAAGAAAAAATTTGAGGATAAAGCTAAAAACCTGTAACTGTTGCTAACGCCGAGCAAAAACATGGCTAAATCCTGAATGACTCCTAGTTGTATAAATAGGGGACTACATAGGCGGCAAAATGTAGTTTTTTTTTCCTGCCATGGAAGTGCACTTGTATACCGAGGAGGAAGCTATCTGCATTACAGCCGTGAATGAGGATTCAAAATGGCGGCTCGGCTCGGTTTTCCCTTTCGGGCGCTCTCGTTTTCTGTTAGAATTTGGTAAAGAAAAAAATAAATATATTATTTACCAGCTTAAAGGACCCATGGCATGGTGGTTTGTTGATACTTTAAACGGGCTCGTGGAGGTTTCCGGATGTTATATCCACAGCCTTTCTCGAAATGAACCCTCGGGACGTAAATATAGCCTCCTGGGAGAAAGCCCCATTTCAGCGCTTTTCCCAGTGCGTCGTTTTGCTAATGAGAAGCAGGAGGCAGGGAAGGGTAGAGGGTGGGGGCGGGCCATGGGGGGCTTGACCAAGCTGCGCACACACATACTCGCTGCTATCAGCGCCTGTAGCCACGCTGCTAAGACAAAACCCCGTTCTCCCTCGGACTCCTTTCGTAAACTCAACGTGACAGAGAACAGAGTGTGAGAGTTTTCGGAGTGGTAGTTTACGAACGTATAATACCCTAGGCTTGAACACGCACTCCATAACCAAAGAGGATAGAAGCAGCAACTACAGCAACATATCGCTTATCCAACAGAAGACATGCATTGCAGAGCAATAGTCAAACATAAGCTCATAAGTTACAGTCAATTTCCAGACTAAACTCAGTTTAACAGAGCATGCTGCATGCTCTTTAGTTTTGTAGCGCAGATTACCTGGCTAACTGCAGGAAGCGGTTAGCTGCACAGCTAATGTAGCCATTGCTAGGCTAACGCACCGATTTTAAAACACGGCAAAACGACCAGTTATACACTTACTTGTTCGGTGTTTGTGGCTGACGCGGCAGGGATGCTTGGTACGGACCCAGGCTTCAGTGACAGTTGATGTGCAAAATCTGCCCTGTACTGTCCCAAGTTGTGGAAACATTCATCAGGAAAATGCTTCCGACAAACATACACCATCTTAGGTAGACTCGACGGCGTATTATTGGAGTAAATAAAATTAAGCCACTGCGTCTTCAGGGGCTCTCCCGTCGGCAGTAAAAACAGACTCCTTTCTGTGTTGTCACATCCATGTACAGCGCAATTTCCATGTTTCGCTCGCTTAAGTGATGCCATGTTGTTGTGTCCTCTATGGTCTCCTCACTACAACTGGGCGGGCAATCCATACAGTGGGTGGGAATCCAGAGGGGGGGGCGTGGGGATCATCTCCCTTGCTGACGTAGTAAAGGGAAGAGTTTATCAACGCGCTGTTTTGACGCGCCATTCTCAAATGTTGGGCATAGTTTGGTTTACACATTATGACATTTCTAGCCACTGGGGTGACTTAAGAAGGTCAGAGGAACTCATTTTAACGTTAAAAAACCTCAGAAAGTGAAAATTTCATGCCATGGGACCTTTAAGGTCGGTCCGTATGGTGAAATACTGTGACCTCGGCCTTGAATACTGACCTCGGCCCAGAGGGCCTCGCTCAGTACTTTCAAGACCTTGGTCATGGTATTTCACGATACGGACCTCCCAGCTGGTAAATAACATGTATTTTTATGATAAATACATATTATCCTGAGCGTATTTCCCACATTAATCAATGCAAAGTACCTGCAGCTTTCATTTTTTTTTTAAATCAAGGCTGAATACATTCTTCTTTGTTGCTGCCTTTTATTAAATCAAATTTGAGGCTTTTAATTTGATTTCTTTCAGCGCGACCGCAGTGCATGATGGGATATATTGCTTTGGTTAGTGATCGTTGTTGTACACTCCTTTTCGTGATGCATTGTGGGATACTTTGAGTGCACTATATAGGGTGTAATAATCCTCATTAAGGTTTCGGACAGCACTACAAAATGGCGTCCTCACTATATAGTGCCCTATATAGTGAGTAGGGAGCGATTTCGGACACAGGGCTGGTCTCCATGTTTTCTTTCAACACTGCTTGTTCAGAGGTTAGAAAGAATAAAAACACATTTTATGACTGACTATCTTGTATCAACAACAGTTCTAGCTTTGTTAGTAACACTTTGTCCAGGTAAAAGTTGGTCCCAGGTTAGAAACAGAGTATCGGTGACTAAGGGTGTATTCAGACCAGGATAGTTCGATAGTTCACTTGCTTTGGTCCGAACCAAATGTTTTTTTTTTATTTTTTCATTTTGGTGCGGTTCGCTTTCACACTGTACATTTTAGTAAGCGGACCAAAATCTGTCAACAAAGCCACGCGCCCTGAGGTCGTTCAGCTATTGGTCAGAGACGACACGCGCACAAAGCGTTAAGTTCAAAAGTAGTCATGGAGGCTTTCCGTGCTGTTATTCTTTTTAATGTCATCAAAGCTATATGTTTTTTCCAGTTTTTACTGTTTTCACAATTGTGCGATTACTATGCTGTTGCACAAGTAATTTATCAACGACGACGACAAAGGGCAAGGCGGCTACGGAGGATAGCGCTGATGAGCGCACATCATGTTGTGACAGTTCTGGCTCTTCACGCAGTAGATGAATTTCTTTTTTGCGTCGCTAGTACCGCCACTTTTTGAAAGAATGTCCCTGATTTTAATGTAGGTCTGATGGAGTTTCTTCACTTTTAGTCGACATTGTTCTGGGGAGCGCGTGAACCCCTTCTCCTTCATTTTCTCACTGAATACAGCAAACACGTCGGCATTTTTGTGTGTTCTCTCCAAAAGCTCAGATATGTGGACATCTGCCCATATATCCACAAGGGTACGCGTTTCTTCCTCGGCCCACGTTTGCCCCCTACTCATTTTTTGTACTCGCCTACCACTGGTGACTGAACAACCCTTGACGACCGAAACAGTGTTTGCACTTTGCGGTGGAGTGTCAAGACTCTGTTTCCCATAATGCTCGACAAACGACGGAAGCTCCCGAGGTACAAAAAAGCAAAACTGTCGGATTAGGTCCGGTGTGCTTTCACACCTCCAAAAGATCCGCACCAGGGTTCCTTTGGTCCGGACCGAGTCCGACCTTGCAGCTCGGTCTCGCTCCGCTTGTTTGGTCCGGACCAGAGTTTGGTGGTTTGTATTCAGACCAACACAAAAGGTCCGGACCAAGGGAAATTTGGTTTGTTTGGTCGTTTGGTCCGGACCAAACAACGTAGGTGTGAATACGCCATAATATTCTGACATAATCGGCACAGTGTGAAGAATAAATTCGGCATGGCGCCAACCCAATCAATGAGTCATCCGATTAAATTACTAAAATTATGGATTAAATCCAAAATTATGGATTTGTTTTGCAAATCCACAGTAAAAGTAGTGTCATTCTGGTCCAGAAATACACTTTAGACCTCACTGAAACATCATGGACAAGCTTTTTGAAAGCTTTCTGCCTGGAAAATGGACCATTTTGGGTTGTGCACACAAGATTTCATGTCAGATTTACAGGAACTTCCCTTGGTCCAATTTCACTTTGGTTTGTATTTCCTGCATACGGAGGCTTGGTCATGTAATGCAGTAGGTAGAACTCAGAATCCATCATCTGAGCATCTGGTATGAAAATCTGGTGGACTGACGCAAATATATATATTTTTAAAGCTAGACTGCCTTGCAGATTTTTCAACTGTAGGTCATAAAAAGAATTTTCCCCGACACCTGGTTATTTTTGTTTAGTGGATCGAAAGCTACTGAATTCGAATCGCAGACTTCCAATTTTATTAGTTTTTTTAAAAATTGAACAATTAATGAATTTAAGGCCACATGGCCCTAAATTCTCCACTATTTCTTCCTGCTTCATCATGACCCAATACAGGATACTACGTCATGTATCACGTGGTGGGCTTTCCCTGTTCGTGCAAGGCATTGTGGGATACAAATTTGAAATAGGAGAGAACAGTGGCGGACGTGAGTGTGCGAATGAAACGTGAAAGACTGACTAACGGAAAGTGAGAAGAAAAGACGTTATGTTATAAACGAAGGAACGCAAACGCAGGACCAAACTACTAAATATCGGCGGTCAGCGAGCACCTCAGTGCGATCAGCTGTTCGTTTAGCGACAGAATGATGGAACTGTCAGTGCACGGTCAAAGGTAAACCTGCGCATGCGCACGCACACATGGACTTCCTCTGTCTGCTTGACTGCGCAAAGCGAGCGATTTCATGCACATTATTTGCTCGGGAATCTCCTCAAATTAAATTACTTCCCAGCCACAGAACGGCCTGAGGGTTTTTTTTTTTCCCAGCTATTACAGAAATAAACATGTATCACAATGACCAAATTTCAGAGGGAACTAAATTTCACCGTTTTTATGAAATCGAAAGGCCGTCTCACTTTCATGAGTATAGTCTCAGTCTTAAGATGGAGGGTTTTATGTGTGAACTATTATTAAACTGTGTATAACAGTGCCATGAATTAATAAAGATAATTAAATCATTTATTGCAGTTATCTCTAGAACAATTAATCTTCAGCTACAGTTTCATGAAAGTGCTCAGGCCGACGTTGCTCCATCCCCGGTCTGTCTCATAGCTGAGCCTGGTAACGTGGCAGATCATTAGAGGGCAGTGGAGCGGAGGTGAACTTTATTTGTGGTGGCATAAATCACTCTGACACGACTCCAAACAAGAGGAGGAGGGGGATGGCATGGGGAGAGGAAGAATGCTATACACAGGTCACAGAGAGGCATAACTCAGTCTGTCCTTACAGTCCTGGCACACTATAAATGGACACACACACACAAGTTCACTCCATCAGGGAAGATGCACTCATTGCTCATGCTTCCTGTTTCTCTTGCACGTGATTCAGCTCTTCTTGTCTTTATTTGCACACGTCTGACTCTCAGTGAGTTTCTGAATCTGAATGTGCAGCATATTTGCTTTATGTGTGTGTTTCTGTTCCCATAAGGAGTCTACAGCGTCTGCAGTGGTGTCCTGCAGTCAAGAGAAAGAGAGTGTCCCAGACAAGGGTCCACCCAGTCCTGTGAAATCTGAAAGAGAAGCCTTGCTCGTGGGTATGTGTTGAACTTCCTGTTGAACTCTCCATTCTGATTGGTCGATTCATTTTCTCTAACAGCAGCTTTGACAGGAATCCGATTTCAACCAGATTTGAAAATCACTTACAGTATAATTGTCAGCGTGGTGAAGCTTAAAGGAACAGTCCACCGTACTTCCATAATGAAATATGCTCTTATCTGAATTGAGACGAGCTGCTCCGTACCTCTCAGAGCTTTGCGCGACCTCCCAGTCAGTCAGACGCGCTGTCACTCCTGTTAGCAATGTAGCTAGGCTCAGTATGGCCAATGGTATTTTTTGGGGCTGTAGTTAGATGCGACCAAACTCTTCCGCGTTTTTCCTGTTTGCATAGGTTTATATGACCAGTGACATGAAACAAGTTCAGTTAAAAAAAATTGAAACGTAGCGATTTTCTATGCTATGGAAAGTCCACACTATAATGACAGGCGTACTAACACCTTCTGCGCGCTTCGACAGCGCATTGATATCTGAGCTCCGTATCAATGCGCTGCCGAAGCACGCAGAAGGTGTTAGTACGCCTGTCATTATAGTGCGGACTTTCCATAGCATAGAAAATCGCTACGTTTCAATTTGTGTAACTGAACTTGTTTCATATCACTGGTCATATAAACCTATGTAAACAGGAAAAACGCGGAAGAGTTTGGTCGCATCTAACTACAGCCCCAAAAAATACCATTGGCCATGCTGAGTCTAGCTACATCGCTAACAGGAGTGACAGCGCGTCTGACTGCGTCTGACTGACTGGGAGGTCGCGCAAAGCTCGGAGAGGTACGGAGCAGCTCGTCTCAATTCAGATAAGAGCATATTTCATTATGGAAGTACGGTGGACTGTTCCTTTAAAGCTGTTCCTTTAAGTTTTCCGTCACAGGAAGTCTTCAGGACAAGGCATTTAATCTTTCGGGTTGTCCCCCCCTCAAATTTGAGAGAGAAAAAAGCAAGGTTGGTCCGAGCCTGTTCATAGCTGCAGAAACTAATTTGTTTCAGGGACGTTCCAGAACTCTAAACAGATCGAAAGTATGATGTGTCATTCTTTAATCAATAAGAATTGTTCGCGTCAACAAGATGAATAAAAGACTTGTGCTGTTTGGTGAAATAATAAACTTCAGGGGAGTAAAAGCGGTTACTCTTCCTCTTGTCGAACCCTCTGTTGATTATTTTCCTGTGACTGTGCATCATGTGATCACTTTCTCAAGCAATAGAAGTGATATTTACATGTATTTATTTGTTTATTATCTATAGTGATTGATAAAAATCTATGTTAGGCATGCTTGAAACTGGTATAGCCGGTCCTGATTGCTACTTGTTTTGGTGAAGTTATAGTGTCATGCAAAAGTTTGTGCACCCTTGCTTAACCTTCCTCTAGTGTTAGGGTCGGCACCGACCCGTTTTTAGGTTTAGCATGCATAAAAGTACTACATAAATGTGTTTATTGCATCAAGACTTTTTGACTTTGTCAGGAACTTCTATTTAAACAAAATAAAATCCAAAAAAATAATTTTACTAAATTATAAAATGCTCTGGTGAAAATTGTGACCTGTGTGTTGTTAGGGTCAATTTCGACCCAGTTAAAATATAAGATTATAAAGCAATAATAGATGCCAAAACTGAAATCATAAACACACAGTCAGCCAACAGCCTACAGCCAGCTCTTCCTCCAACCACTTGATCTTCAGTCAGGGGCTTTTCTCTTTGCCTGTTTGACAGAACAAACAAAGACAGACATGTCCAGGCATGTAAGGCCAATTGAGTTTAGAGTTGGTGACTTGCAGAGTACACATCTCCAATTTACGGCATGCAACAATGAGAAGAGGACTGAATGTAAGCCAAGCTCTGGATCATATCTTTGCTGATAATGAGGCAGAGGACACAGAGCAGTATAGCGATAGAGATGAGCAGGTCTCTGAGGAGGAGGATGTGGCGTATCAACCGGAAGACACAGACACATCTGATCAGTCTGATGAGGTGAGGTGGTCACCGGTGCTGAAGCTGCTCCTGCTGAAACATTCAGATCCAAAAGTGGCAACATCTGTTGGAGCTCAGTACCTCCTGATGTACATGGCAGGACAGCTGCTGCAAATGTCATCAAAATGACCCCGGGATCACAAGGTTTGCTGTGACGAGAGTAAGTGACATCAAGTCATGTTTTGATCTGTTTATGCCATTGTCACTAAAAAAAAAGTCATAATTGCTATGACAAACCTTGAAGGGAAAAAAATCCATGGCAACATGTGGAATGACATTGATGAGGAATGCCTGGATGCCTACATTGGTGTTCTTCTCCTTGCTGGAGTGTACAGATCCAGCAATGAGGCCACTGATGCCCCTTTTCCACCAAAGCAGTTCCAGGGCTGGTTCGGGGCCAGTGCTTAGTTTGGAACCAGGTTTTCTGTTTCCACTGACAAAGAACTGGCTCTGGGGCCAGAAAAACCGGTTCCAGGCTAGCACCAACTCTCTGCTGGGCCAGAGGAAAGAACCGCTTACGTCAGCGGGGGGGGCGGAGTTGTTAAGACCAACAACAATAACAAGACCGCGAAAGATCGACATTTTTAAGCAACGAGAAGCAGCAGCTGTACAAACGCAAAGTCATCCATTATTATTATTGTTGTTGTTGTTGCTGCTGCTGCTTCCGTGTTGTTTTTGCGTCGATATTCGCGCCAAGGTTTATGCAAACGTAGCGACATAACTGATGTATACAGCGATGTAATGACATATACAGCGACGTAACTGACGTATACAGCGACGTAATGACGTGTCTCCTCTTAGCACCGCGAGCTATGGAAAAGCAAACTGGTTCTCAGCTGGCTCGCGAGTTGAATGAGTTGTGAACCAGCACCAGCACTGGTTCCGAACCAGCCCTGGAACTGATTTGGTGGAAAAGGGGTATGATAGTATCTGGGACGCATCGACCGGCAGGAATATTTAAAAAAAAAAAAAAAAGACTTGTTTTTTGCACTTTTCTTGAAGTAAATATATATGGGTCGAAGTTGACCCGAAACACCATAGATGTTACTATAGTTGATAATATTAAAATTATTATTATTATTTTTTTACATTTAAGAGATGTGATCTAATACCCCTCAGTAATAGTCAGGTAACAGAACAACCTTTTATTTGTTTACATTATTCTCTTGAGGTTCATTTGACCACTTTTTTATATTGAAAACGAGGGGTATGCTGTTAAAAGAAAGGCCCAGGGGGCCACAACAAAAATATTAAAACCAATCTTTTCATGGATAAGGGAGCCTAACAAGGTAACCAAGAGGTAAGAAACAAATTGGATGATAAATAATTGTTTTTAGGGTATTTTATGGCTGATTTAAGACACGGGTCAAAACCGACCCGTTAACATAAGAGATAGTAACAGAAAGCTAACACCAGAGCAAGGCTATAATGTCTGTAACTGTGATTTAGTTAAGTGAGCAGAAGATGAACTGATCGCCCAAAGGCAGAAAGGTAAAGATGACATTTCTTTAATATTTTCAGCAAGATTAATTTTTATTTCTATCATTTACAGGTAGAAAATGCAAAAAAAAAAAAAGAAAAGGGCCTGAAGCAAAAGTATGACAGCTTGTAAACGCTTTTTGTAACCAGCTAAGAGTCTTTAGATTCTTACTTGGGGGATTTTCACCCATTCGTCTTTGCAAAAGGCTTCTAATTCTGCAGGATTCTTGGGCCGTCTTGCATGCACTCTTCTTTTGAGATCCATCCACACATTTTCAATGATGTTTAGGTCAGGGGACTGTAAGGGCCATGGCGAAACCTTCAGCTTGTGCCTCTTGAAGTATTCCATTGCAAATTTTGAGGTGTGTTTCAGATCATTATCTTATTATAGGATCCATCCTCATTTTAACTTCAACTTGTTTACAGATGGTGTGATGTTTGCTTCCAGAATTTGCTGGTTTTTATTTGCCTTTCTAGCAATCCAATGAGCAGTTTTTTATTACTTTGCACATGACAGAGTCAGCGGGGCGAGGTATTGTAATCAGTGCGGTTTGTTTGTTTGTTTGTTTGTGTGTCTGTCTGTTAACAATCTAGCGTCTAGACCAGGGGTGGGCAATTATTTTTTCCATGGGGCCACATGAGAAACAGAAAATTTAGTGGAGGGCCGGACCAAAAGGCTGAACTAAATTCTGCATAATATTAATTGTATTTCCTTTATATAAAGCAGTAAATAACATTTGTTTTTACAAGCTGCTAAGACTGGTAAGAGTATGGAAAAAACGAGATTGCCTTCCAAAAAATGTCATTTATTCAATCAAATTTCCCAAAACAATGGTTAACAAAATGTGAACGTTTGTACCATTTTTTTTTTAGTCACATTCACCCCAAAACACAATAAAGACATCACAATATTGTCTTTCTACTCCAAATATCAAGCAAGATGCATCATATTATAATAATGATGCCCACATTTGTAGTTTAATCACCTCATTTGGTGCTTTTCGCCGGAGATCGGCTCCGGCGCCTGCTGGTGACGTCACACGATGTGATTGGCTGGACCGTTTGAAGGATGACGTACAAGTTTGTGGTTGGTCTGGACAAATTACGGAAGTAGTTATCGCGGGATTAGGTTTCGTGGGATTTCATGTCACGCGCATTGCGTTTTTGTTGAACACAACTTCAAAATAAAAGCAATGCACATTCAGTCCATGCATGAGGTAAAATTAGAAAATGCGTTTATTTTGTAATTTCTCATTAACCTTACGCGGGCCGGTCAGAATGAACCAAAGGGCCGGATGCGGCCCGCGGGCCGTAAAATGCCCAGGTCTGGTCTAGACGGTTACACCGATTGACTTCAGATTTTCAGGGTAGGTGGGCAATGGTCCATAGATTACCTGATTAAATTTTGGGGGTAACTGGGTCAAGGTGAAGGTCAAGGTCACCAGAAAGGTCAACTTTTTGGTCAAAATAACATATTTTACATTATAACTCAAAAACGGTTGCCAATAGACAGATGTTTACTATTATGAGCATACAGGAACCCCCAGATGGCCTTTCATTTGGCACCATGATCTTTCACCTTGAGTGGCCTTGAAAGGTCAAACTCAAGGTCACGGATTTTCAGAGGGCTGTAACTTAAAAACGGTTGATGATAGACAGATATTTACCATTATCAAGTTATAGGAAGTGCCATATGGCCTTTCATTTGGCGCCATGATCTTTGACCTTGAGTGACTATGAAAGGTCAAACTCAAGGTCATGGGTTTTCAAAGGGCTATAACTTTAGAATGGTTCATGATCGTCAGATGTTTACCATTATCAACATTATAAGAGTTAATTATATGGGCTTTCAATTGCCACCATGGTCAAAATAACATTTTCCATTATAACTCAGAAACGGTTGCCAATAGACAGATGAGCATATAGGAACTCCCATATGGCCTTTCATTTGGCACTAAAACAAAATAAACCATTATGTGAGATTGAGCTG
The DNA here is from genome assembly GCF_027579695.1 of Neoarius graeffei. Taxonomy (NCBI): domain Eukaryota; kingdom Metazoa; phylum Chordata; class Actinopteri; order Siluriformes; family Ariidae; genus Neoarius; species Neoarius graeffei. The sequence goes on from NC_083570.1 coordinate 94,521,966, forward strand.
AAGAGTTTATGGTATAAATTTATATTCAATAGTAGGTCTCAGCTTGGGATTTTTCGCTCGTGACATGAATGCAGTGAAAAGCGAGCTGGGCGAGTCCTGTTGGATTTTAACAGGGCGTGGGAACTTCGTGCATCGACATTATAATAGACTGTATTCCCAGACTGCACTGTAGACTACATGTAAAGGGTGTGTGCCATCTTTTTATGTTTATGGTATCGTTAACACACATGTTCACAAGCCAAAATGATAAGATACTGCAGCAGGCTTACTGCATGTACACACACATGTCTGCTGTCCGGCTACTGCTCGTATTCATTAATAGGGTCTCCCTGTACTCACTATACCCAGCGTATGTACATGGTACACGTGCCGTTTTGGGGGTGAGCCTCACTTTGATTTTTCCGACAGTGGCTGGATAGGTCTGTGAGAGATGTTGATTTTTGCAACGGCTCTGAAGAAAATCTGCTTGTTTATATTCAGCGCTGTCTTATGTGGCCACTGACATTCCCTCAGTGTACCTGGGTATATTCACTGTATTTACAGTGAATACACTGAATGTCCTGAGCAGGAGCTCAGATTGCAGTTGCTAAAATAGTAACAATTTATTGATTATAAGGTGTTTTGTGGTTATGTGATTTGTGTGTTATGTTCTCCACATATACCTGCAACTCTGACAATATCATTTTCAGTGACTAATAAAATGGTTTTGAAAGTTCATACTTTTAAAACATATTTTTGATATGCTAATTTTCTTTTAAGAGAGTTAATTTACAACATGTCTCTGACAGTTTAAAATACATCTCTGGGTATTTAAAAACTGCAGAGCTTCTGGGGGCCTCTGCCGGACCCCGGAGCCCCAGCCTTACTGGGTTCACCCCCCCCCCCCCCCCCCCCCCCATTTTCCTGGATCCACCCCTGTGATTGGCCAGACCTGTGTTCTTTACTGTTATTACACTTTATTTCATGGACTGATGTAAACTAGAGGTCTGCGCGGGACAGAATTTTCAGTCCCGCTCCCGCATTGTGCAGTCCCGCTCCCGCTCGCTCCCACAAAGAATTATGATTTTCAGTCCCACTCCTGCCCGCGCCTGCCATATTTTGTCCCGCTCCCGCCCGCAAATCCCGCATGATGCAGACGTTCGCGTTATTTCTCACGAAAGTTCTTGTCATTGGCTTGGGGAATTAAACATGCTGAGCTTAGCTGAGCTCTCCACTGACCGATCCTTCATTTATTGCAAGTTTATTGTTTAGACTCTGACATTCTGCTGACACATTCCAAGTTGAGCGCTGCATGCGCTCATGATTGACAGCTCTCGCTTTGATTGACAGCTGTCGCTTTGCTCACTCGCACACCCACTTCCGAGTCTGTGGCGTTATGATTCCAACCGCGATTTCATTCTCCTCTCATATGAAGTGCTGCGCAACCACAACCAGCTCCTCAGATTATACACTGTCTATTTCTAGCTTTAAATTGAACAATCTGTGCGATACACAGTCCTTTTTAATACTAGTTAATACTTGTACTTTTTAATACTAGTTAATAGTTAACACTTTTTTTAAATACGTTTTAATACTTTTTAATACTTAGGACTAATACTCTCGACTTTTTAACGGTAAATGTACCTCTTTTTAAAGCAGCACTTACTTCTGAAGCACTGTGAGCTTCACTAGAGGAGCTCTGCTCTTCTGCCATGATCGGAGATCTCAAACACGGAAGAGCGGAAAGGAATCGGAAACGTACGCGAGATTAGACCACATCCGCAAATTTAGGCATCTTAAAATGTTTTTATTAATGCCAAATAAAATATCCAGCACAAATTATATATGATAGACATAAATTAATAATTTATAAATTTTATTTTAAACACGTTTTTAGTTAGCAGGACTGCAGCTTATCACCTCTCCTGCCCGCGCCCACATTGTGCACTCCCCCTCCCGCCCGCGCCCGCAATGAGCTTTCAAAATTTGTCCCGCGCCGCACTGCTTTGCGTCGGGTCCCGCAGGACTCCCGTGGGAGTCTAATGTAAACCTCTCTACTGACAAGTGTTTTGTTCATATTTGATGTTTCTCATTTTTATAGTTTTTTTATTACAACCCCGATTCCAAAAAAGTTGGGACAAGGTACAAGTTTTAAATAAAAATGGAATGCAATAATTTACAAATCTCAAAAACTGATATCGTATTCACAATAGAACATAGACAACATATCAAATGTCGAAAGTGAGACATTTTGAAATTTCATGCCAAATATTGGCTCATTTGAAATTTCGTGACAGCAACACATCTCAAAAAAGTTGGGACAGGGGCAATAAGAGGCTGGAAAAGTTAAAGGTACAAAAAAGGAACAGCTGGAGGACCAAATTGCAACTCATTAGGTCAATTGGCAATAGGTCATTAACATGACTGGGTATAAAAAGAGCATCTTGGAGTGGCAGCGGCTCTCAGAAGTAAAGATGGGAAGAGGATCACCAATCCCCCCAATTCTGCGCCGACAAATAGTGGAGCAATATCAGAAAGGAGTTCGACAGTGTAAAATTGCAAAGAGTTTGAACATATCATCATCTACAGTGCATAATATCATCAAAAGATTCAGAGAATCTGGAAGAATCTCTGTGCGTAAGGGTCAAGGCCGGAAAACCATACTGGGTGCCCGTGATCTTCGGGCCCTTAGACGGCACTGCATCACATACAGGCATGCTTCTGTATTGGAAATCACAAAATGGGCTCAGGAATATTTCCAGAGAACATTATCTGTGAACACAATTCACCGTGCCATCCGCCGTTGCCAGCTAAAACTCTATAGTTCAAAGAAGAAGCCGTATCTAAACATGATCCAGAAGCGCAGACGTCCTCTCTGGGCCAAGGCTCATTTAAAATGGACTGTGGCAAAGTGGAAAACTGTTCTGTGGTCAGACGAATCAAAATTTGAAGTTCTTTATGGAAATCAGGGACGCCGTGTCATTCGGACTAAAGAGGAGAAGGACGACCCAAGTTGTTATCAGCGCTCAGTTCAGAAGCCTGCATCTCTGATGGTATGGGGTTGCATTAGTGCGTGCGGCATGGGCAGCTTACACATCTGGAAAGACACCATCAATGCTGAAAGGTATATCCAGGTTCTAGAGCAACATATGCTCCCATCCAGACGACGTCTCTTTCAGGGAAGACCTTGCATTTTCCAACATGACAATGCCAAACCACATACTGCATCAATTACAGCATCATGGCTGCGTAGAAGAAGGGTCCGGGTACTGAACTGGCCAGCCTGCAGTCCAGATCTTTCACCCATAGAAAACATTTGGCGCATCATAAAATGGAAGATACGACAGGAAAGACCTAAGACAGTTGAGCAACTAGAATCCTACATTAGACAAGAATGGGTTAACATTCCTATCCCTAAACTTGAGCAACTTGTCTCCTCAGTCCCCAGACGTTTACAGACTGTTGTAAAGAGAAAAGGGGATGTCTCACAGTGGGAAACATGGCCTTGTCCCAACTTTTTTGAGATGTGTTGTTGTCATGAAATTTAAAATCACCTAATTTTTCTCTTTAAATGATACATTTTCTCAGTTTAAACATTTGATATGTCATCCATCTTCTATTCTGAATAAAATATGGAATTTTGAAACTTCCACATTATTGCATTCCGTTTTTATTTACAATTTGTACTTTGTCCCAACTTTTTTGGAATCGGGGTTGTATTATTTATTCTCATTATTATACCCCCCTCCAAAGGAGGGGGGGTATACTGTTTTTTTTTTTTACCTCTGTCCGTCCGTCTGTCCGAAACACCCTTTTTCTCAGCAACCATAAATCATAGCCACTTGGTACCAAACTTCAGCTTGGGGTTCTATACCGTGTCTACCGTTTTCAGGTCTGTCCCACATCGACTTCCTGTTTACCGACGGAATGTATTTTTGAAACAGGGTGGATTTACAAAATTTCGTCACACTTTTCTCGGCAACTACAAATCACAACTGCTTGATATTTGGTCCTGACCTTCAGCTTGGGGTTCTATACCGTGTCTACCGTTTTCAGGTCTGTCCCACATCGACTTCCTGTTTACCGAAGGAATGTATTTGCGAAACAGATTTCAAGAAGCAGAATGCTATTTCAGAATGCCAGTTTAGCAGGATGCTATTTGAAATCCCTGGAGAGAGACACGGCTCTTTACTTACTTGTTTCAGGGTTAATTATTTGTTGAAGTCAACATTCATAATAAGTGTCCTATTCCTTCGATCGCTTGCGTTCTGATATACGTGAGAGTGGTGGAGGGATACGTACTGTCAGTGAGCAGTAGCTCACAGTTGATCTTGTTTATTTACATTTTTGAGGACCCTTCTGTAAATCACTCTGTGACGTTGGCATCCTCAGTAAAGATCATCATTCATTCATTCATTCATTCATTCATTCATATCACATCATCCTCACAATCCTTAGGATCACTGTTTTGTTTTATGAATGCAGTGTTACATGAGAGACTGGAGGTGAAGTGGACTTTGTATAGGTGGACAGAGGACAGAGAGAGAGAGCTGGCATGTTGTGTAACACACTGCTGTCTGCTGATGATCTGGTTAAGGAGTTAATGGCCTGTTCTTGCATGATCCTCTCTATGAGGACACAGTGTGTTCAGGTCTCTCTCTCTCTCTCTCTCTATGCCCTTCTCTCTGCTCATTCTCTCTGTCAGCCTCATTTTAACTGACATCTTCTTTGGTGATGAATTGCAGTAAGTATAAGGGAGAAAGAAAGCTATTTCCCGCTCACCAATTTAACTCATTCCACATGAGGAGTCACCGTTCTCTTGCTCTCCTTCCCCACACACTCACTCTCTCTCTCTCTCTCTCTCTCTCTCTATTTCCTTCGTGTCCTCGAGAAAATGGAATAAAGAAGGTCCTCAAGAGCCGTGAACAGCTGAGAAACCTTTATCAAATCCTGTATGAATTTTCACAGAGAAATCTTCCGGAGCAAAGACATTAACCAGACTAAGCTCCATGGAACTATAGATGATTATTTTTACTCCTCAGTGAATATTAGGTTCATCATTTTGTATCATTTTCTATGGAGGTGCAAGTAATTTAATGGAACATGTAAATGAACACGAGGTTGAAAGGACTAAAAAATATAAAACATCCATCAAAACGCCTCCTAGGAGAGATTTTGGTTTGTGGATGTAACCATGAGCCTTACCGTATATACAGTAAATGATGTCCAGATTTATATATTATATGATTTCGGGATGATGTTAACATTTGTCTAGATTTTAAAACCAGCTTCTGGGTTTGTGTCTACAGTGCATCTTTTCCACATTTTTCATTCTTACAACTTGGGTCTGAAATGACTGTCATTAGGTCATGAATCCACACAAAATCATCCATGATATTGCATAAGTGTAACTCAGTATAATGCTCCCACCACCATGCTTCATTATGGGTAATGATCGTGTTCTCAGGCTGATGATCAGTGTTGGGTTTCTACCAGCATTTGTTTCAAGTTCAGTTTTGTCCCTGATAACTCAGGCAAAGGTTTACGCAGTTCGAAACACGTCTCGTGCAATTTTGCTTTACCCCCAATGAGCGGATGAAATCATCTTATTTCTGAGCGAACGTGGATGCTCGTCATTCAGGGAGTGTGTCCACAAAACACTGCAGAGTCCCTTACCAGTTCCCACGACAGCAAGATAACCTGATCACCTGCTGCTTTATGTCACTGTGTCTGTGTCACGTTAGCAGTGATGGATCATACAGAGATTTGAATGGAGACAGGTTTTACAGTGATATGTGAGCTAGTAATGCATGTAAGAGCTCAGAATCAGAATCACTTTTATTGCCAGGTACGTGAACGCACACGAGGAAATTGACTCCGGTTTCACTTAGCTCTCATATGCCGCTTTTCCACTACAAACGCGGCTGAGTCGGGCTGAGCCGTGCCGGGCTGAGTCGAGCTGAGCGGGGCTGTTTGAGTTGCATTTCGACTACAACCGCGCTGAACCGTGCTGGCTGGAAGTGGGTGGACACATTGGGTGGAGTTAGCGAAAGTGGGTGGACGTCACGTGATGTCATTAAGCAGCGCAAACAGTGACATCAGTGACCTTTTAAGCGGTAGTCTCACGACCCGGATAGTAAACAATAAACATGGAGGACATGGAGTCGTTAGTGTTGCTGGTCTTGGTGCTGTGGCTTGTTGTCACCGACAACGCCAACAGATACTGGCAAGAGCGTATAGATGAGGTGAGGCGCATAAAGCTTCAGAAATTCTCGTAATTCGTAATTCTTCTTCTTCCGGGTTTACGGTGTTTGCAGATCCCAGCGCGCTCGCGGGGCGTGTGTGGGCATGTGAGGACACTCCTCCTCACCAGTCAGTGCACAGGGGAGTGTCTGCTCACGCCCCCAGCCTCACTCGGCTCGGTTTGGCTCGCTTCAGCCCCACTCCAAAACCGTGCGAGTTTTAGGGGCTAAGCAGGGCTGAAGCGAGCTGAGTCGTGCTGTTCTTTGGTAGTCGAAACGCGAGCCGTGTCGGGCTGAAGTGAGCTGAAGCGAGCTGAAAAAGGGTAGTGGAAAAGGGCCATTAGTACAAACAGATTAAAAAAAAAGCATAGACAAAAAACAAAATGCTATGTACATAAAAGGGTAAATATACAGTATGTATAGACAAGGAGATATATATATATATATATATATATATATATATATATATATATATATATATATATATATATATAATTTTTTTTTAATCTTTTGGTGCAAAATGGTGCATAGTGCAAGGATGACTTAGTAAATATAAATATACAGTGTGCACAGAATGACGGTATGAGTGTGCAGATATTTCACAGTTGATGTTAACGATATTTGAGTCTGGGTTTAGCTGTTCATCACAGAGACAGCCTGAGGAGGAAAAAACTGTTCTTGTGTCTGGTTGTTTTTGCGTACAGTGTTCTGTAGCGTCTCCCAGAGGGGAGAAGTTTAAACAATTTGTGACCAGGGTGTGATGGGTCTGCAGAGATGTTACCTGCCCGTTTCCTGACTCTGGACAGGTACAGGTCTTGGATGGAGGGCAGGCTGACACCAATAATTTTCTCTGCAGACCTTATTGTCCGTTGCAGTCTGTTCTTGTCCTGCTTGGTGACCGATCCAAACCAAACAATGATGGAAGAGCAGAGAACAGACTGAATGATGGCAGAGTAGAATTGTGTCAGCAGCTCCTTAGACAGGTTGAGCTTCCTGAGCTGGCACAGAAAGTACAACCTATACTGGGCCTTTTTGATGATGGTGACTGTGTTGGTCTCCCACTTCAGGTCCTGGGAGATTGTGGAGCCCAGAAACCTGAAGGTTTCAACAGCAGTCACAGTGTTGTTGGTGATGGGCGGCAGGGGGGGGCTCCTCCTAAAGTCCACTGTCATCTCCACAGTTTTGAGCATGTTCAGCTCCAAATTGTTCTGACCGCACCAACAGACCAGCTGTTCAACCTCCTGTCTGTATGCAGACTCCTCACCGTCTTGGATGAGGCCGATGACCGTTGCGTCATCTGCAAATTTCAGGATTTTAACAGACGGGTCTTTTGAGGTGCAGTCATTGGTGTAAAGGGAGAATAGCAGTGGGGAGAGCACACACCCCTGGGGGGTGCCAGTGCTGATAGTCCGGGTGCTGGATGTGATGCTCCCCAGCCTCACCTGCTGCTTCCTGTCAGTCAGGAAGTTTATAATCCACTGACAGGTGGAGGAGGGCACAGTGAGCTGGGTGAGCTTGGTGTGGAGGATGTCTGGAATGATGGTGTTGAACGCCGAACTGAAGTCCACGAACAGGATCCTGGCGTACATCCCTGCAGAGTCAAGGTGTTGCAGGATGTAGTGCAGTCCCATATTGATTGCATCATCTGCTGACCTGTTTGCCTGGTAGGCAAACTGCAGGGGGTTCAGCAGGGGGTCTGTGATGTCCTTCAGGTGTGACAACACCAGTCTCTCGAAGGACTTCATGACTACAGATGTGAGGGCTACAGGCCTGTAGTCATTCAGTCCTGTGATGGTGGTTTTCTTGGGAACCGGGATTATTGTGGAGCGTTTGAAGCATGAGGGGGCTTCATACAGCTCCAGGGATCTATTGAAGATCTGGGTGAAGATGGGGGCCAGCTGATCAGCACAGACCTTCAGACAGTAGGGTGACACACCGTCTGGGCCGGGTGCCTTCCTGATCTTCTGTCTGCGAAAAAGCTGACAAACATCCTCTTCACAGATCTTGAGTGCTGGTGTGGGGTCAGAGGCGAGAGGAGGCAGAATAGCAGGGGGTGTAAATGGGTCTTTAATGTCGGGGGGGAAGGTGTGAATGTGTCAAATCTGCAGTAGAACACATTCAACTCGTCAACCAGTTGATGGTTCATTGCAGTGTTGGGGCATGGTCTCCTGTAGCTGGTGATATTCTTCAGGCCTATCCACACTGACGCCGGATCGTTGGCTGAAAGGCTGTTTTTGATCCTTTCAGCGTTGCTCCTCTTAGCTGCTTTCACCTCTTTCGTCAGTGTGTTTCTGGCCTGTTTGTACAGGACTCTGTCCCCACTTCTGTAGGTCTCCTCCTTGGCCTGGCGAAGCTGCCTGAGCTTTGCAGTGAACCAGGGTTGTTTGTTGTTGTATGTGCGGAAGGTCTTGGTGGGCACACACACATCCTCACAAAAACTGATGTAAGATGTCACAGTATCAGTCAGTTCATGCAGGTCTGAAGCTGCAGCCTCAAAAACACTCCAATCAGTGCAGTCAAAGCAGGCTTGTAGTTCCACTTTGGCCTCATCGGACCATCTCCTCACCGTCTTGATTACAGGCTTAGCAGATTTCAGCTTCTGCCTGTAGGTCGGGATAAGTTGTGTTGTGTTTTTCTGTTATTTTGAATCAGTTGTTTGATGTCGGCTGTGATATAATTTAGCTTTTCTGGTACTTACACTCAAAAGCCACTTTAATAGGAACTTGTTCTTGAGTGTAAGATTCCTGTTCTTGGCTGCAGGAGTGGAATCCAGTGTGGTCTTCTGCTGTTGCATGCTGAGATGCTTTTCTGCTCACCACGGTTGTAAAGAGTTGCTATGAGTTACTATATCCTTCCTGGGGAAAAAAGCTCAAGCCAATCTGGCCATTTTCCTCTGACCTCTCTTATCAACAAGATGTCTCCACCCACAGAACTGTCACTGTTTGTTTTTTTTGTTGTTTTTCGCACCGTTCTCTCTGTGTAAACTCTCGAGACTGTTGTGTGTGAAAACCCCAGGAGATCAGCAGTTTCTGAAATACTCAAACCAGTCCATCTGGCTCAAACCAGCACCCATGTCGCAGTGAAAGAAAGTCACACTTAGGCTACATCCACACGACAACGGCAACGAGATGTTATTTAAAAATATATTGCGTCCAAATGGGCAACGATCAGTAAAATATCAGGTCCATATGGCAACGCAACGCTTGCTGAAAATGATGCAATACACATGCCACACCTCTAGGGGCACTGTAAGACGGTCCCTTCGGAGACACCAGAACAATAGAAGAAGTAAGGACGCATGCGCATAAACTATTATGCGCGAGACTTCATATTAGCCATAAAGTCAGGAAAATCTGTTTGTAAAATTACATTATAATGACCAAATACAATGAAAAGTATTTTTCCAGTCTCACCTGTGAAAGGTAATCCCATGTGATCTCGTTTGGACGGCAAACCTGTTGGTACAGTTAAACGCAGCTAATCTTTATTCTCCGCTTTGACCTATCCAATATGGCGGTGAGGATGACGTATGATTCTACGCGGAAGGCGGCATCTTTAATGGTCCGGAATAAATTGAATGCTACACGTTGATGGATTAATTTGTTGTTTCTCACCTGTGAAAGGTAATCCCATGTGATCTCGTTTGGACGGTAAACCTGTTGGTACAGTTAAACGCAGCACATGAATCTTTATTCTCTGCTTTGACCTATCCAATATGGCGGCGAGGATGACGTATGATTCTACGCGGAAGGCGGCGTCTTTAATGGTCCGGAATAAATTGAATGCTACACGTTGATGGATTAATTTGCTCTTCTACGCCCTTTTTGAAGAATGTATTGTAGGACTTAAACCAACATCTGAAGAGGTGAGATCGCTCCTTTTTTTCCCTATTTTTGCTGGTGGGATTGACTCTGCCCTAAGGGCAGAGTCTCTCTCTCTCTCTCTCTCTCTCTCTCTCTCTCTCTCACTTTGCACCATTACACAATAAATATTCACAGTGAAAATATTTTGTAAGCGCGTTTCATGAACCAAGTTATAGGATTTGTTGACAACTCGCATCGAGTTCGTTACACTTCTACCCGGCGTGAAGCACTCACAGTCATGTGGTTGTGTCGACATCGTAAACAAATCCGTTCTACTCATCCAGACGACTTTGCAACGGCAACGTTGCCAGATCTTTCCACTCTGGAACCCGTTCTCAAAAAGATTGCGTTTTGGGCACCCAAAACACTGGTGCCGTGTGGACGCCAGGCCTAAACGATAAGCAATTGTATCGGAGTCACCTGAATCCGTTGCCGTGTGGACAGGGCCTTAGAGATCACAATGGTTCCCAGTTTGATGTTTGAAGTGAACATTCAGTGAAGCTCTTGATTTGTTAGCTCATCTGACCATAAGGCCAATGAGCTGTTGCCATGGCGTGGCGTCCGTCGTCCACAATTCAGTTAAATTGTATCTCCTCTGTTAGTTCTCCACGAATTTCCGTTCCACTTGTTTTGTTTGAAAGAACTCATCACTCTGCACAAAACTTGGTCGTTGTTTTTTTTTTTCAAATTTTTTGCTAACGAGTTACTAATTCGGCCACGTTTTTCCAGACCTCTCACTGGAATTGTATCTCCTCTCTCATTTCTTATCGGATTTCATTTCTGATTGGTGTTTCAGGTCGATCTTCCCATGAGGAACAAAACTTGGTCATTTGTTTGTTGATTTTCCTGTTGTAAACAATTTGTTTGCAACTTTGTTTATTTTCAGTTAAATCATATCTCCTCCCTCAGTTCTGAATGGATTTCAGTTCTGATTGTTTCATTTGAAAGAACTCGACCTTCTACACAGCACTTGGTCGTTGTATTGTCAAATTTTTGCGAACAAGCTGCTAAATAGGTCACCTTAACGAGTTTTTGGGACTTCTCATTAGAATTGTATCTCCTCTCGCAGCTCTCACCCGATTTCAGTTCTGATCGATGTTTTGGGTAGATCTTCCTTCAGGGATCAAAACTTGGTCGTTTGCTTGTTGATTTTCTTGTTGTAAACAATTTGTTGACAACTTCTGTTTATTTTCAGTTAAATTATATCTCCTCCTTCCCTCAGTTCTCACTGGATTTCAGTTCTGATTGTTTGGTTTGAAACAACTAGACCTTCTGCACAACATTGTATTGTTACATTTTTGCTAACAAATTAGTAATTAGGTCACCTTAACGGATTTTCTTCTGACTATAGTTGTATCTCCTCTCATTTATCATGCAAATTCAGTTCTGATCGATGTTTTGGGTCGATCTTCCCTCGGGGAACAAAATTCAGTCCTTGGTTGATTTTCTTGTTGTAAACAGTTTGTCGTGGAGGTTGGTCCTCGCTCACATCATCACATTTCAGTTCTGTTTGATGTTTTGGCCGTCACGGTTGTTTTGATGGCAGGCCAGATGAGCTACTACGTCCTTGACGTTCTGATATCTGGATGGTTTTATGCATTGTGCTGCTGTCAAGGGATTGGCTGATGAGAGAACTGCATAAAACAGCAGGGGTATGGGCGTTCGGTGGCTGGTGAGTGTAGATGACTGTTATTGTAAATGCATTTATCCAGGGATTGGAAAAGTTTCCCATGAAGTTATTACTACATTTATAGTTCTCATGAATGTTATTATCCCCCTTTGTTACTTTGCTGTTATAGATTTGTTGTCCTGCATTACTTGTGTTTGATGAGTTTATTCTTCTCTCAGCAACTCTTCAATCTGTATCATTATTAAGACAAGGTTTATTATTCAAAACAAAAAAAACGTCCAACTGAGGTTTTAAATACAGTATTTAGATGCATTAGTTTCCTTTAGAAATCTCTCATTTAAAAGCCGAACTCCTTCACCAAACTTGAGTTTGTTCATCGAACTTTAACTGTCACTAAATCTTTCATGTTGTTGCTGTTCCATTTGGGATTTTTGCCTAATTGATCTGGGATCACAGGTCCCTCGTCAAAGCCAATGCTGAATCCCAAATAGCTCCCCGTTGCCTATATTAGTGCACTACGTGCCACATGAAATAATGACTCCTGCACCCTATGTAGCACTTTATGACTAATAGGAAGCAATTTGGGATTCAGACAAATTGCTGCTCACAGTTTAAGGTGCAAGTTCTCTGAGATTTGTTGAAAACACTGACTATATTTCATATTTCGGAGGCAGATTAATTCGCTAATTTTCCCCATGCATCAAACCTTCGTCATGCTTGTTCCTAATGTTGGTGGAACAGAAAAGCCAAAAGTGTGGCAAACGATTATTGAGATTGATTTGCTTTTGCTCAGTGCGTTCACTCGCTGCTGATCATGTAGCGCCATCTTGAAGTTCATGACTGTAGATCAATGGCTGTGTAACTGTCGGCAAAAGTGTGCTGTAATGAGTAAATGTATACATTATAGACCACCTCTACAGTCCATTAGTGCTGAATGGAGTATTGACCATACTGTGCTCACAAGACGTGACCCCCAACTGCTGTGTCTCCAGAGTGATCTTGATCACTGCCATCTTCTCATCACAGAGCGTAAATCTCTAGCTCCTCTCCAGATGCAGTCTCTCCAGGCCTCTTATCTCTTAAAAGGTCTCATTTGTGAGCTTGTTATGTCTGATTCTAGCATGCGTGAAACATCACACATGGTGAACTGATGGAAAGCTCTGATTATTAGGAGAGACATCCAAATAGCAATTAAGGCCTTCTTTCCATTTTGGCAGATGAAGGCTACATCCACACGACAACGGCAACGAGATGTTATTTAAAAAAATATCGCGTCCAAATGGGCAACGATCAGTAAAATATCAGGTCCATATGGCAACACAACGCTTGCTGAAAACGATGCAATACACATGCCACACCTCTAGGGGCGCTGTTAGACGGTCCCTTCGGAGACACCAGAACAATAGAAGAAGTAAGGACGCATGCGCATAAACTATTATGCGCGAGACTTCATATTAGCCACAAAGTCAGGAAAATCTGTTTGTAAAATTACATTATAATGACCAAATACAATGAAAAGTATTTTTCCAGTCTCACCTGTGAAAGGTAATCCCATGTGATCTCGTTTGGACGGTAAACCTGTTGGTACAGTTAAATGCAGCTAATCTTTATTCTCCGCTTTGACCTATCCAATATGGCGGCGAGGATGACGTATGATTCTACGCGGAAGGCGGCGTCTTTAATGGTCCGGAATAAATTGAATGCTACACGTTGATGGATTAATTTGTTGTTTCTCACCTGTGAAAGGTAATCCCATGTGATCTCGTTTGGACGGTAAACCTGTTGGTACAGTTAAACGCAGCACATGAATCTTTATTCTCCGCTTTGACCTATCCAATATGGCGGCGAGGATGATGTATGATTCTACACGGAAGGCGGCGTCTTTAATGGTCCGGAATAAATTGAATGCTACACGTTGATGGATTAATTTGCTCTTCTACACCCTTTTTGAGGAATGTATTGTAGGACTTAAATCAACATCTGAAGAGGTGAGATCCAGGGGCGGACCGTAGGGGGGGGCTGAGAGGGCGAACCGCCCCCGGCCCGGGCCCGTGGGAGGGCCCGGAGATAAGCCCGATATATCGCTTACACTCAGGCCTTCGAGATTACATTCGTCGTGCTCATACCCGGGCCCGTGTGAGGGCCCGGGGAGTTATCTGATGCACCCCTTAAAATCATTGCAATGTGTTGCAAATAGTCGAGCGCGCGAGCGTGTACAATGTTGTAAGATAATGTATGTTGCCGTAGCTCAGGGGTTGTGTTAGGGCTTATAGCTTGACACAGTCAGGGTGAGTTATGCCTCATAGTTGCTAAAAACTGAACTCAAGATTCACTCAAGATTTAACAGCTGTAAAATATAGAATAAAATGTTTTGTATAACTGTCCTGCTTTTCACTCTCGCGTTTTGCTTTACAGCGTGCAAATTTAATAAGATATTGTCTCCAAGTGTATTTTGGGTAAAATCGTCATCACTCTCCACAACGTCAGCAGTCACTTGTCAACAGAGTTGGCTATGCTACAAGCATTTTTACTACGATAGTTAACATGAGTTCATATAAACATAAAAGTGGAGCGGCGAAGCGAAAAGAAAGGGAAAAAAGGGAGCAGGGAAAGGCTAAATTACTTAAACTGGACACATATTTAGTTCGTCCTCATGGTCATGGAAATGAACCCGACAATACAGAGCATCGTGGACGAGTTCGCGGAGCGCAAGGCTCGTCGTATGCCCTTCAAATAATGCGCGCAGTAGGCTATTGATGTTTTATTATGAGCCATGTACAGTATGTCGCCTAATGTTTTTTTGTTTGAGTTACATGTTCGTTTGAAGGACTTGATGTACAAAATAACATAGTTGCACCCCGTAGTGTTGAAATTGGTAAACACAGTGCATTCAGTGAGGTTTGCACCGCCCTCCTTTTATTTCTGACTCTTCCTGTCACCGTTGCAACCTCTGAGCGCTCATTCGTATGCCCTTCAAATAATGTGCGCAGTATAGGCTATTGATGTTTTATTATGAGCCATGTACAGTATCCTAATGTTTTTTGTTTCTGAGTTACATGTTCGTTTGAAGGACTTGATGTACTAAATAACATAGTTGCACCCGGTAGTGTTGAAATTGGTAAACACCGCAGTTGCGGACATTTTGTAGCCTAAAATGATGTTATGATAAGCTTTAATAAAGGGTCCGGTCATTTGCCCCGCCCCCGGCCCGGCTCTGACTTGTTCCGCCACTGGTGAGATCGCTCCTTTTTTTCCCTATTTTTGCTGGCGGGATTGACTCTGCCCTAAGGGCAGAGTCTCTCTCTCTTTCTCTCACTTTGCACCATTACACAATAAATATTCACAGTGAAAATATTTTGTAAGCGCGTTTCATGAACCAAGTTATAGGATTTGTTGACAACTCGCATCGAGTTCGTTACACTTCTACCCGGCGTGAAGCACTCAGTCATGTGGTTGTGACGTCATCGTAAACAAATCCGTTCTACTCATCCAGACGACTTCGCAACGGCAACGTTACCAGATCTTTCCACTCTGGAACCCGTTCTCAAAAAGATTGCGTTTTGGGCACCCTGAACGCCGGTGCCGTGTGGACGCCAGGCCTAAACGATAAGCAATTGTATCGGAGTCACCTGAATCCGTTGCCGTGTGGACAGGGCCGAAGAGACAGACAAGGGTCAACACAGCTTCAGTAAAGCCACTTCCAATTCTAGAAAACAAGAGCAGCTGATATTGATTTAGATGATAAAAGACGTCTGTTGATGGAGATGTGCCATGTTCTGAGAAATCAGAACTCCACCTCTCAGCATGTGGTTTGCTTCCAAGCACAGCGAGTACTACTTGCATTTGTCCTTCGTCCTACATGTGTTCTGTTTGTTTCACAATATGCCTTTGTTTTGTCTCCGCCTGTGTCCTGTCATTTTTTTTTTACTTTAATCTTTATTGTTGATTTACATTTTGATACAGAATTGTTTTTCCACCTTCTACAGTGGATATAAAAAGTGTACACACCTCGTTAAAATGATAGGTTTTTTGATGTAAAAAAAACAACAACAAAAAAAAAATGAGACCACGATAAATAATTTCAAAACTTTTCCCACCTTTAAAGTGACCTATAACCTGTACAATTCAATTGAAAACAAGCAAATCTGTTGGGGGAAAACATAAAAAATAAAAAACGTATAATAAGCTGGTTGCATAAGTGTGCACACCCTGAAACTAATACTTTGTTGAAGCACCTTTTGATTTAATTACAGCATTCAGTCTTTTTGTGTCAGATTCTATCAGCCTGCCACATCTAGACTTGACAATATTTGCCTACTCTTCCTCGCAGTAACACTCCCAATCTGTCAGATTGTGAGGGCATCTCTTGTGCACAGCCCTCTTCAGGTCACCCCACAGATTTTCAATTGGATTTAGGTCTGGGCTCTGGCTGGGCCATTCCAAAACTTTTTTGGTGTCATTGTCGTGCTGTAAGATGAAATTCCTCTTCAGCTTTCCAGCAGACACCTGAAGGTTTTGGGCCAAAAGTGACTGGTATGTAGAACTGTTCATAATTCCCTCCACCTTGACTGAAGAAAAACAACCCCAAAACATGATGCTGCCACCACCATGCTTCACCGTGGGTATGGGGTTCTTTTGGTGATGTGCAGTGTTGTTTTTGTGCCAAACATACCTTTTGGAATTGTGGCCAAAAAGTTCAACCTTGATTTCATCAGACCATAATACATTTTCCCACATGCTTTTGGGAGAGGTGATGTTTTGTTGTTGTTGTTGTTGTTGTTGTTGTTGTTGTTTTGGGTTTTTTGCAAAATTTAGCCAGGACTGGATGTTTTTCTTTGACCCTACCTCATAGTCCAGACATATGGAGAATACGGGAGATTGTTGTCACATGTAGTACACAACCAGTACTTGCCAGAAATTACTGCAGTGTTGCTGTAGGCCTCTTGGCAGCCTCCCTGACCAGTTTTCGTCTCGTCTTTTCATCAATTTTGGAGGGACGTCCAGTTCTCGGTAATGTCACTGTTGTCCCATATTTTCTCCACTTCTTGATGACTGTCTTCACTGTGCTCCATGGTATATCTAATGCCGTGGAAATGTTTTTGCACCCTTCTCCTGACTGATACCTTTCGACACTGAGATCCCTTTGGGCAGTTCAATGGCAGTTCAATGTGCTTTACAGAAGTAAAAACAAAAACAGTAAATAATAGAGAAATAAAATTACATAAAATAATTTTATTTTTATTCTAAAACAATTAATTAAAATAATTAAAAGAATTAAAAGAAAATAATAAGAATTAAACAATAGTAGAAATAAAATAATAAAATGAAGTAGAAATAGGAGGAGAAAAAAAAGAAACCAGCAGAATAGAATAAAGAATAAAATAGAATAAAGTTAAAATTAAAGTAAATTTAAAACATGCAGAGAAAGTAAAGATTATAAAAAAAGCAGATAATATTAATTATTTAACAGAAAGCATCTGAAAACAGCTTGGTCTTTAACCTAGATTTGAAGCTGCCAACAGCAGGAGCATTTTTGATGTCCTCTGGCAGTTGGTTCCATAGCTGTACTGCATAGTAGCTAAAAGCTGCTTCACCATACTTTGTTTTAACAACTGGTTTTAATAGTAAATTTTTCTGCTGCGATCTGGTAGATCTGATTGGGTTAGGCCGCTGCAACATATCAGAGAGGTAATTTGGCTCTGTACCATTTAGAGATTTGTACACCAGCAGCAATGCTTTAAAGTCAATTCTGTAGCTTACTGGAAGCAGTGAAGGGACCTTAGAATTGGAGTAATGTGCTCTGTTCTTTTTGTTCGTGTGAGAACCCTAGCCGCTGCATTTTGAACCAGCTGAAGTCGTTTGATGGTCTTTTTTGGCAGGCCTGTGAAAAGGCCATTGCAGTAATCAACCCTACTAGAGATGAAGGCATGTATAAGTTTTTCCAGATCATTTTTTGACATAAGTCCTCTTAGTTTGGAAATGTTTTTTAGGTGATAAAATGCCGTTTTAGTGATTGCTTTCATGTGACTGTCAAAGTTTAGCTCGCTGTCAATGAAAACACCAAGATTTTTAACCATTTCTTTAGTTTTCATCCCTTTTGTGTCAAGAATAGTGGTAATCCTGAGTCTTTCATCTTTTTTTCCAAATAGAATTACTTCTGTTTTATCTGTGTTCAGCTGAAGAAAATTTTGTGACATCCAGTTGTTGATTTGATCGATACACTGGTAGAGACATTCAAGGGGGGCATAATCATTAGGTGATAGAGCAAAATAAATTTGAGTGTCATCTGCATAGCAGTGATAGAAAATTGAATTTTTATTCAAAATTCAGAGTAAAGGTCTGAACTTTATTTGGGGTGAATCAGAGTCATTTTCATTGATGGCAGGTGTGAATCCAAAAAGACTGAATGCTGTAATTAAATCAAAAGGTGCTTCAGTAAAGTATTAGTTTAAGGGTGTGCACACTTATGCAGCCAGCTTATTGTACATTTTTGTTTGTTTGTTTGTTTCCCCCCCTAACAGATTTGTTTGGTTTTCAATTACAGGTTATAGGTCACATTAAATGTGGGAAAAGTTTTGAAATTATTTACCGTGGTCTCATTTTTTTATATCAGAAAAAACGATCATTTTAACGGGGTGTGTGCACTTTTTATATCCACTGTATAACAACTGTTTTTGTTATACAGTAGCCAACAAGGGCACATATGAACAAATGGGTAAATATACACAACAGAGCGACACTAAAATTAGATGATAAGAAAGAAAAGCGGGGGAAAAAACCCGGAGGAGCTTTTTGGAAGGTGTATCTAACAGTCCATCAACAAGCAGTCCGGAATGAGCACATCAGAGGGACAGCACATGTGGCGAGCTTGGGAATGAAGCTAAGAGAGATGAGACTGAGATGGTCTGGGCACATCCTGAGAAGAGATGCAGAGCATGTTGGAAGGAGAATGTTGAGGATGGAGCTGCCAGGCACATGAAAACGAGGAAGGTCAAAGAGGAGATACATGGATGTGGTGAGAGAGGACATGAAAGTGGCAGGTGTGGTAGAAAAGGATGCGGAAGACAGGGAGCAGTGGGGACGAAAGATCCGCTGTGGCGACCCCTAATCGGAAGCAGCCAGAAGAAGAAGAAGAAGATCCAACAGTCCATCAGTTCTCTCCATTCCAAATGATTGATTAACTGTCCATGTTATAGTCATTGTCACTGTTATGGATCCTGAATGTTGTCCATTTCTGCCATTTTTCTTCATGTTGTGCCTCCTGCAATCTCAGACGATGTGCTATTTTCTCCATTATATAGATTTCCTCTACAATCTCTGTCCATTGTTCCTCGTTGGGAGATTCTTCTTTACCCCATTTCCTAGAAATAGCTTTTTTGCAGGCTATTAACAGAATTTTGACAAGATATCTATCTCGTCTCTGTACATTATCATCAGTGAAATTGCACAAATAAAGCACCAAGCAATTCATAGGAATATCATATCCCAGTATCTTCTGTAACAATCTAATCTGTGTACCATTTTCCAGAATTTTACAATTTTGTGACATTTCCGGAATATACTGTATGTGAGTGATCTGCTCAGGAAACACCACACACGCTCTTCAGCATGGTAGATTTTTGTTCGTATATTTACTCTTGACCTTGGGTGTGATTTAAAAAAAAAAAAAACCTGATCAAATTTTTCCACGAGAACTCCCTCCATATCCGTGAATTGGTGTTTGTTTGATGTGTTTTCCACGTTTTCCCAGTCTTTATCTGGGATTTTTTTGGGTTTGAATTCTGATTCCCATTTTTCTTTTATACTGTATATTTGGTAAGTCCTGTCATTGGTTTGATTCCCACATGTGTGCACCTCTTCTACGTTTTGCCCTGAATTAGTTTGTCTCTTTATACCCTGCTGTTTCTGTCTCAAAGTCCTATTTAGGATAGCATTTAGTATCATTAAATCTGAGCATGTTTTCTTTGTACTTCCTGGTGTTGGTCTTTGCCTCTATTGGACTTTGATTATTAGCTCATCCGGCCGACAGGTGATGAGTTTATGCCATCACATGTTGTCCAGCATTAGCGCTGTCGCCTCACAGCAAGAAGGTCCGGGTTCGAGCCCCGTGGCCGGCGAGGGCCTTTCTGTGTGGAGTTTGCATGTTCTCCCCGTGTCCGCGTGGGTTTCCTCCGGGTGCTCCGGTTTCCCCCACAGTCCAAAGACATGCAGGTTAGGTTAACTGGTGACTCTAAATTGAGCGTAGGTGTGAATGTGAGTGTGAATGGTTGTCTGTGTCTATGTGTCAGCCCTGTGATGACCTGGCGACTTGTCCAGGGTGTACCCCGCCTTTCACCCGTAGTCAGCTGGGATAGGCTCCAGCTTGCCTGCGACCCTGTAGAAGGATAAAGCGGCTAGAGATAATGAGATGAGATGAGATGTTGTCCAGCATCGTCCACATTTCACAAAAATCGTTTCTTCTGTCTCAGTTCATCACCGATTTTTATTCTTTTTGGCAGGAAGGTGGTCTGCCTGGGGTGCATATAGCTTCTACACAAATTTGCATAATTGCAATTAATACTGAAGGTATGGACTAATTAAGCCCTAATGAGCAGTTTCCACACAAATCGCTGCTTCTCCCTCAATTGCTGGGTTTCACGTGACGTCAAAACCGCCTCATTAGTTATTCAAAACTTTCACCAGTGGTCTACCAAAGCTCAGTTGACAAAGCGTTTGTACGGAGAAGGTTCATTGCGCGCATGAAAAATGCCTTACACTTGTGCTGTTCGAATCGATCAAACCGAAAAACTGATAAAAGTTTCTTCAGGGTTCCCCGTGAACTAATAAAAAAGGGTGAACGAACACAGGATTTCACAAACAGACGTCAAGAAAGGTGGCTTTCGAACCTCTCACTGAAATCGAAGGGAGCCGAGTCGAAGCGTGCTCGAGTTTGCAGTGATCACTTGGTGAAAGGTTTGTATCTCCCGCTCAGCGACGTCCTTAGTGTTTTCCAAATACTTTTCTTGCTACGTGTCATTATTTTACGGTACTTTTTTTCGTCATGAAGCGCTAAAGTCTCCAGCTGTTTCTTTGTTTCCTCCTCACAAAGTCCATATGCATGAAGGTCGTGACAAAATTCTTCCCCAGCCGTACAGTTACAGTGCGCCGTGATCACTTCTCCGTCTTGTTGAACTAAGATCCAGATCTTTAAAGGGGTTTCTGATGATCTTTGTGAATGATTTAGCTGAGAGATAAGAGCCAACACAAGTCAGGATCAAGGGAACTGTTGTTTATTTACACTTCAACTTGCAGACGTGAACGAAAAGCTTAAAAAAAAAACATACAGGGCAAGAACAATACAGGATTCATTGGGCAGCGACTTGATAGCGAGGTCCTTTACCCAGCCACAGACAAAGTTGTAAGCTTCCATACTCTTCCACGCTTTCATCTGTTTTGCGGTGTAGAAGGACGTCTGCAACACCAGATAGTTCGAGATGTCGGCGAACTCGACTGAAGGGTAGTTTTCGAGATCGTATGACAAATCCTTCTTTCCCAGACTGTAGGGGTCGATTCCATTGCACATAGCAATCTTTTTTTTTTAAGAATTTTTTTGGGCTTTTTGCACCTTTATTGGATAGGACAGTGTAGAGACAGGAAATGCGCGGGAGAGAGAGATGGGGAGATTACCTCGGGCCGGAATCGAACCCGGGTCCCCGGATTTATGGTATGGCGCCTTATCCACCTGAGCCACGACGCCCCCTGGACATAGCAATCTAATGAATATATTTAAAGCCAGCAGTGGCTTCTAGATTACGAGCGTACTCTGATACGTTATCGCTAGTTGTTTGCACTACGGCAGCCGTTTCGACCACCAGCTATTTCACTTCTGGTAAAACCGCTAAGAAAAGTCACGTGACTGAAACCCAGCAATACTTCACCGATTTTGATTCTTTCTATCATGAAGGTAGGGTGCATTTAACTTCCACCCAGATTTGCTTAATTACAATTATTAATGAAGTTATGGATTAATTAGGCCTTCATAAGCAGTTCAATAAAAATCACTTCTTCTCGATCAATTCCTCGCCGTTTTGGATTCTTTCTGGCAAATAGGTCAATATTCCTAGGGTGTATATTGCTTATATATAGCTTGTACTGTATATAGTGTAGGGTGGCCCACTTTAGATCGTTCCTTCTGGACTAGACAGGGCCGGAGTGAGCTACGCCATCATTCACGGTCTCGTTGAATATCCTGGTTGCTGATTGGAACTCGCTATCTATTCTAACGATGATGGATGGATTATTGTAAATAAATATCACTCCAAGCACCCACATTTGCATCCTGCCTTCACTCATAGCATCTTACAATGGCTGAGGCGAGAGCCAAATAGACCTCCTCAGCTCCCTCGGAGTGCAGTGGTCACATGGTTTGAAATGGGTAAACAAACGCCTACACGACTCATGTGTTTGTATGGATTATCTGTATCCATGAAGTACACAGTCTGAGATAGAGCTCAAAAATGGTACATTATTGTGCAACTTATGGCTGCAATAACAATTCAGCTGATAGTAGTCTATCATTTCATTCTTTTCCAAGCGATAAAAGACTTCAGGAGGTAAGAAATTATTAAATTTAGAAACGAATTTGCATTGTTTGTAGTTGTGTGTGTGTGTTGTAGGATCGAAACCTTCGTTTAGCACACTTTGAAAGATGATTTGCGACAGTAATCGTGGACACTTTTGTCGTTTTATCGAGTATTTTTGGTCCAAATTGTATCACTGGCCGCACTAGCAGAGCTATTAGCAACCGCCATTTTGGATTTGATTTATTTACCCATTTCAGATCATGTGACCTTGAGTCCGAGGAGGTCTATTTTATAGAACGCTGTGCCAAGTACCAAACTCACAGATACTGAATCTCCGATACCAGTATTTTATCATCTCATCTCATCTCATTATCTGTAGCCGCTTTATCCTTCTACAGGGTCGCAGGCAAGCTGGAGCCTATCCCAGCTGACTACGGGCGAAAGGCGGGGTACACCCTGGACAAGTCGCCAGGTGTATTTTATCATTTTATTTGTCAGTTTGTTTTTTGTACCATTTCTTTTACATGCACAGCATTTTCTCATGAGTACATCCGAATTACAAAGCCACAAGGAAAATGCTGAGTGTAAAGATTTGCAATGTGAAATTCTGTCTATTCAGCAGACTGTTAAACCAAACCCTGTTTATATCCTTATAAGGTTTTAGCCATGTGCATTTACACTCATTGTCAAATGCATCCGTTAGCCAGATTGAAACCTGACGCTGTTCCAGCGTTTCACTTACAAAACCAGATTTCTGTGCATCTGTCGTTTTATGAAAATCATGGTAATTTGGTGTGACTTTTTTTATTTCCCTTGAACACAAATATAAATTGTTTTTTCACTTCAAAATATTATCAAAAGTTGCAAATATGTTTTTAGAGTATCCTCGTTTTATAGAAGCCAATCCGTTTGAATGGACAAACTTCAGCTCCATATTTGCGTGTTGTTGCCGTATGGCAACAAATTACATTTTACCACTTTACAAACGACTCATTACATAAATTGTTTATTCACCACAGATAGTGTTTTACTGTTTTCTTCAAGGATTTTGGTCTAAATACTGAACAATCCTACAATTTTGACAGCCCTTGGGTGATGACCTTCATGGCGTCAAGCTTCTGAAGCATCAAAAGGGATGTGCTACCAGCATTTCCTGGTCATGTGACCTAACAATTGTTTCATCGCTAAAGAAACCCCCCTTTTTTTTTTTTTTTACAAAAAAAACAGTAAAACTTTTTGTTACTTTTTGTTTTCTGTTACTGCTTATTAGTAAATTTAGTGAAATTAATTGTTGCCATAAGGCAACACCATGCATTGGAGGGTTACAGAAGGTGGCTCTTTGGTTGCCATGAACTGTGTGTTGTTGTATGATGTCTGATAAAAATGCGTGACAGACTCCTGAATACATTTTGGGTGCATTTTAGTGATCTAGAAATAACTCGTATGAAACAAAGCGTATGGAAAATCAGTCTGTTAAGTTTATATGCAAATATTTAAAACTAAATATGTATCCTTGACTTGCAAGTTACGTCAAAGAAAAATAGAAACCCGGATGTCGGCCATGTTGGTGGATATACAAACACGGGGTCAAGCGGCATTCCATACAAAACATATTCATATTGTTTTTCCACTGCTTTAAGCGTTCTTTTAGCTCTGCCATATCTTTGTGCTGTATATGGTTGTGGTCACAACAGTACTCGTGACCGTGGCACGTTCCGATTTTTTAGAATTCCGTCCACGATTCGGAAAGAGGGCGAGGAAACTCTGAGGCTTAGTACGGAGAGGAGACGAGCATGGCTGAACAACATCGGCAGGGCCGATCTAACAGACGCTAAAACCAAAACAGCTAGTGTTTGCAGTAATCATTTTATCTCAGGTGAGATTCTAAAGCTTTCTCGATAATATCATGGAAGAATTTTATTTCGTGGTGCTAGAATTTTGCTATAAAATGAGCGTTCTCTTGTCGTGGTTCACTCGGTCGTTGTTATAATGTTAACACGCGTATTACCATTTCGCTTCTAGGAGCGCCAGCAAAATTATACGATAGAAACAATCCAGACTGGGCACCCACTCAGAACATGGGCTATGTTTCGTCCAGGGTCAGACTTGATTCTTCATCAGCCAAACCAGATAGAATGCGATATCTGGGTACTCAATGGTCGGTAGAAGCGTCTTATCTTCAGAAAAGTCTGACTTTTTTCAATAATATGGGTCAAAACCACACATATCTATCTTCTCTTTGTATTGTATTTTTGCTTAAGCGTTCAAATCGTGGTAATACTGAGAAAATTCAGCATTGTTTACAGACACGCTTTCAGCGGCTGCCATCCTAGGTGCTTTGTATATCCACCACCATGGTGGACGCTCATGGCGTAGCACATTTTGATCACATGGTTGCAAGTCATCTATTTCTGTGAATATGTGAAATCACAGCAATATTTTAATATTCATATATCATTATAAACAATTATGATTTGTGTATTGTTAAATATCATTCTGAATATATGTTTTCTGAAAATTTTCAAAGATCTGCACATTTTCTAAAAGTATATTTTGAAACGTATTCCGTTTTTATACAGGAGATCGATCCAGTACACGGCCCATTCTGTAATTAATTGCGGGTACGTTTCAAGTGTCGGCTCTGTTCAGGCCAATTTATGCTGACAACGCAGTCCTCGCAGACGGTGTCGCAGACAGTGTCTGCGTAGCCCCCCCACCTTCGCAGACGCTCTGCGCGCACCTCCCAAAAATTGTGACCACCGCAGAAGCCTCGCAGACAAGAGGGCTCTGATTGGTCCACTCTACATCCGCTGTACACGCACTTCCGCTTCCCTACTTTCCCGGTTTGGTTTGTTTTCACGACCGGCATTTTTAAAAACACGAGCGAAGATGGAGCAGCACGAAGAGCGGTTGATTGAGGAAGTGAGGAAGTACGGACATCTATACGACTCCAGTTCTAGTCATTATAAAAAAAATTTTAAAAAGTTCTAGTCATTATAAGTAACCGGAGGATAAACACTCCACTAACCACACCCACCAACTACTCCTAGCGACTTCGCGCCGCCTTGCGTTGTGGCGGTGAATAACATTGCGCACGCCTATTCCCCCGCTCAACAATAAATTACAACTGTCTGCGAAAAGCTATCTGCGAAAGCCTTGTCGCATGAGCATGCAGAGGCCTTTAGTCGTTGTCAACTCTGTTACCGTTAAACTGGGCAATCCATTAACAGAATTGACGGTAACAGAGCTGACCGTTTCCACCATTTTGTGTCTTAACTCCACATGCTAACCTCAGACTAGCTACCATGCGGTATATATAAAAACAGAATTTTATGGATTTTAATCATATCGTTGTTGGTTTTTTTTTTTAAAAGACTGATTCACTCCAATACCACAATAACAGATTTGACGAATAATTAATGTACCGTCGGTGTAAAATCCTCAACATTTTGTATATCTGTGAAGATACTCAGTCATCCACGTACATAGTAATCTGTGGTTGGTAGAAGAGAGCAACTGGACTTGCTTGAAAAGTCTTGAAGACGTTTCGCCTCACAGATTACTATGTACCTGGATGACTGAGTATCTTCACAGATATGTTTCTACGCACTTTGGGATGAGTTCCCTTCGACTGGTGCGGGAGTATGAGAGGACTTCCAGAAAACTGGCAGACATCTTAGCCAGACAGGATCGTTCATTTTTGTCAACCTGGAACGACCATCACTGAACAGAGGTGGGTGTCATCGGCCACCTACAATGCAGCCATCAGCATTCTGATTCGGATTCTATGATGATCCATGAGAGGATAAATACTTGATACTCCCTATTAGTCAGACAGAACTGAGGATGCCTTTCGGACGAGACGCGAAACGTCTTCAAGACTTTTCAAGCAAGTCCAGTTGCTCTCTTCTACCAACCTCAACATTTTGTACAAATTAACGAGAGAAGAAACATAACATACCTCACTGCCTTTCTGAAGTTTCCCGCCAGAGGAAGTGACATCACTCGGCGCACGTGTTGTGTGTATTATTAAAAGTCTTTGTGGATTTTATGCGGTTTTATAACAGAGTTAACAGAGTTGACAAGAATATTGGGACGGATAAAAAAAGTTTGTTTTTTTTATTACTAAAATTTCACACAATACAGAGAATCGACGTTCTATGAAATTGATTTTGTAAGAGTGAATGGAATAAGCCCCCGAAAAACAGATTGTCGGACTGAATCACTTCATGTTTATTCGAGTTGAATGGATGAATCAGGAGTCGAAGACAGACAATAATGTGGGGGGAGGGGTGGGAGTCGTTTAGTTAATGTTTTATGGATAAATTGGGTCGAAAATGTACATCGAGCAGTGCTATTGGTGAAAGTTTGTCATAATTTGCATTATTGTTCAAAACTGATTCAATTTTGTGGAAAATAACAAAAGGTTTATCTCGCAGACGTGAAATGTACCCCGAATTCTAGAATGACCCATTTCTAAACAGGGTCTTGTTTTTATCTGTACGACATTAAAACAGCTCGACTGGGTGGAAAATCTGTCGCTTTTTGTCACATTTCATCATTGCCTTGTTCCTCTTGTTGCACTCACTAACCTGAATATCTGAGATTGTTTTAATCTCTTAAATAAGGTAGATTTAATTTTTACTGTCGTCCTGTCACCTCTTTGTACAGCCCTAAACAACAACACCGCAGCTCAAATTTCACACATCGATGTGTTTTACTGTGCCAGATGTAAATGTAACCCAGATGTTTGCTCTGTAGTATACGCTGCACAGCCTGTTGAGTGAGGTGTCATGTTCTCCCATGCTGGAGAACTTCTCTGCGCTGTGTGAATGAGTCACAGCGCCAGAACAATGAAAAGATTTTCAGTCCAGATATTCAACATCTTAACTCGTGCTAATTTGTGTTATTTTCAATCAGATATATTTTGTCACTGGATGTTCTGTGCATCCCGATTTCTGAGCTCAGTGTGTTGGTTTCTTTCTGCAGGAATAATCTCAACGTTCCTCCACGTGCATCCGTTCGGGGCCAGCATCGAGTACATCTGCTCCTACTTACAGCGTCTGGACACCAAGGTACTGCACTCAGCACCAACCGGTTGCTTTTTTTCCTTCACTAGGGATGAAACAGTTGGATGACTTGGATCGATGTTTAAAAAGCAATGATTGAAATGAATCGAGGCAACAATCATAGACTGATTACTACTGATAATTGATTATTATTGGTAAATAATTCAGATCCGTTCGGAGGTTGCTAATACGGATAGGTCACGAACTACTGATTACGGAAATATCATAAAAAAGGATACAAAATACTGGTTATGGATTTTAATACGAATGCTACTAATTTAAGAATTAGTCACGGACATTTCAGTATATTACGGATTGGTTACGGATTTCGTACGGATGATGGATGGTTCATTTTACGGACGTTGCTACGAGTCTACGGAACAACGACACGGGCGTCACAAAGGCTGTCTCCACGGTGACATTATCTGCCGATGGTAGCTACATGATGGAGGTAGAAGCGCCAAATAAAGTCGAGCCAATACTCACTAATCAGCAGACGAGTCTTTCGATAAAAGGAGATGTAGAACATCTAATAATAATAACCCGAGAACACAACTTTGAAATGACATTTTTTGCCAAAAGGGGTGAAGTTTACGTATTTCATCCAAGACTGGTGTAGGAAAGAAGCTCGAAAAGAAGTTTACGTCCCGTTGGCGCCAAACATGAAGAACATCACAGTGTTACATCCCATCGGTAATGAATCTACTGTATATCTAAACCAAAGGCCCACGGAAATAGCATAAAGCAAACAAAAATGTCCGTAAGACCAAAGCTTTCTGTCATTAAAAAGATGGAGGACACGGGAAAAAGTAACACAGACCAACCAAAGTGCTATAAATTATACAAAGAGTCCGTAGATACAGAAAAGAAGGTGGAAATCACAGACATGCCACGAAATATCCGTCATGACCTCAAAGAGAAAAACGAAACAGAAGAAAGGACAACTGAAGATGTCGTAATAAATTTGCAAACAGTTGCATATGAAGGCAAAGGATTTGTTCATTTCATTGCAACTGTTCTGGATCTTGTTGTGATTTTAGGCCTGGGAGACGTTGAACAAATTAAACCAAAGTCTTCCATTTCAACTTCAACTTCTTAAAACAAATTAAGAAGTCGAAAACAATTAAATGTTTGGACTGGCGAAGTTCATAATTAAAATATCTTACCTGCATTTATATGTTTAATTTATTAAATTACTATTGATATTTCATGGAAAATATCACATATTTGTGAATAAAAGATCCGTACATGTTGTTTACCAGCTGGGAGGTCCGTATCATGAAATACCGTGACCGAGGTCAGTATTCAAGGCCGAGGTCACGGTATTTCACCATACGGACCGACCTTAAGCTGGTAAATAATATATTTATTTTTTTCTTTACCAAATTCTAACAGAAAACGAGAGCGCCCGAAAGGGAAAACCGAGCCAAGCCGCCATTTTGAATCCTCATTCACGGCTGTCATGCAAATGGTTTCCTCCTCGGTATACAAGTGCACTTCCATGGCAGGAAAAAAACTACATTTTGCCTCCTATGTAGTTCCCTATTTATACAAATAGGAGTCATTCAGGATTCAGCCATGTTTTTGCTCGGCATTAGCAAATTAGAGGTTTTTAGTTTTCTCCTGAAATGTTTTCTTTTATTTCTTCTTCCTCAGGGTAGTAAAACTCGCTTTCACTGTCAACACTGCCGTTATCGCTATCCATGCTGTAAAATTAATGCTATTCTCCTGAGAAATGCGAAAATAAATGTTGACAAAAATTGCTACTATGTTTGTTGTTGTGAACGAGCGAGTCGCCAGAGGTCCGTAACTGGGGTCTGTACTGTAGGATACGGACCCGCTCGCCAGCCAATCAGAGTGCAGGATTTGGACCGCGAAAAAAATAATTTGTTTTATTATCCCTCACCCAAACGAAGTTTGGTACAGGATATAGAAACGGATTCCGTCTGTCCATCCATCTATCCGGTCACATTTTTGTTTCTGGGCCATATCTTTTAAAACTACTGAAGATATCTTCATGAAACTTTGTATACATATCAAGCAACATGTGAACTGGTGCCTTTTGCTATTTCGGCTTTTTAAAAAAAAAGTTTTTTCAAATTTTAACATAAAAATAGATTTTGATTTAGTTTCTAAGAGAAATGTTTGTTTCCGGAGCATATATATTTTGGATATATGCTCCGGAAACAAACATTACTCTTAGAAACTAAATCAAAATCTATTTTTATGTTAAAATTTGAAACTTGCACTGTGAGTTGGCCTAGTGGTCAGCGTGTCTGCCTCTCAATCGGGAGATCGCGAATTCTACTCACGGTCGGGTCATACCAAAGACCATCATAAAAATGGTACCTACTGCTGTCTGGCAAGGCACGCTGCAATACAGATGTGAGTGGGGAGTCAAACTCTTGTGGTTATCAGAGGACCCGCCCCCCACTGTAACCCTAGCTATGTAATAGGCGAGAGGCCGAGGGCTACGGAAATCGGCACCGCCCTATGCGCCACATGGCGTGGGAAGGACTTTGATTTGATATCCAAAACTATTCATGATACGGATTTGAAACTTGGTATACATGTTAACAAGGTGATGTACTGTAGATGTGCCTTTTCATACTAAGAAATTTGAGAAATTTTAATTTTTCATGTTTCCATGGAGGGGCGGCACGGTGGTGTAGTGGTTAGCGCTGTCGCCTCACAGCAAGCAGGTCCGGGTTCGAGCCCCGTGGCCGGCGAGGGCCTTTCTGTGTGGAGTTTGCATGTTCTCCCCGTGTCCGCGTGGGTTTCCTCCGGGTGCTCCGGTTTCCCCCACAGTCCAAAGACATGCAGGTTAGGTTAACTGGTGACTCTAAATTGACCGTAGGTGTGAATGTGAGTGTGAATGGTTGTCTGTGTCTGTGTCAGCCCTGTGATGACCTGGCGACTTGTCCAGGGTGTACCCCGCCTTTCACCCGTAGTCAGCTGGGATAGGCTCCAGCTTGCCTGCGACCCTGTAGAACAGGATAAAGCGGCTACAGATAATGAGATGAGATGTTTCCATCGAAACTTAGTCTCTCAGGTTAGTCTTAGGGGTAGGTTTTGTTTCCGGAGCAGAAACTATGAGTGGTATGGTCTTGAAAGTTGGTATATGTGTTAATTAAGTAATCTATATGTGCCTTTTGATACTAAGAAATGTGAGAAATTTTAATCTTCAGCTCAGCTGGACCAAAGGTCCGGTGGGTTTATGCTATGGGCTGCTGAGGTCAGTGTAAAGAGGTAGGGTTGGTTTCCTGCAGCACAACTTGAAAAATATGACAAATAATATCTTGAAACTTGGTATATAGTTGGTATACAGGGCGTGGGATATAGATGACTCTGTCTTCTTGTATTTTTTTAATTTTCAGTGAATCTGTAGTGCATTTGTATCATACAATTAAGATTTGAAATCATACCAGGTCTTGTTTACACCCCTACAAGTTGTGTCACTTTGTCTTTAAACTACTCCTGAGCTGAATAAAGTGTTTTCCTGGTTGACTGGTTTAATGCTGGAAGGCTGAATCAGATGATAAATATTAGTGTTTGGTTTGGTAACACAGTGGTTTGTCAGTGTCAATGTTAAAATGATTCAGAGAGCTACAGTGAGAGTAAAAAGTATTTGATGTCTTGCTGATTTTGTTGGTTTGCCCACTAATAAAGACATGATCATTCTATACTTTTAATGGTAGATGTATTCTAACATGGAGAGACAGAATATCAAAAAGAAAATCCGGAAAATAACTTGAAAGAATATATTTTAATTTATTTGTATTTCATTGAGGGAAATAAGTATTTGATCCCTCTAGCCAAAAGCACTTAATACTTGGTGGCAAAGCCTTTGTTTGCAAGCACAGCGGACAGACGTTTGTTGTAGTTAACCACAAGGTTAGCACACATATCAGGGGGAATTTTGGCCCACTCTTCTTTGCAGATCCTCTCTAAATCATTAAGGTTGGTGGGCTGTCGCTTGGCAACTCGGACCTTCAGCTCCCTCCATAGATTTTCGATTGGATTGAGGTCCAGAGACTGGCTGGGCCACTCCATGACCTTAATGTGGTTCTTCTTGAGCCACTCCTTTGTTGCCTTTGCTGTATGCTTCGGGTCGTTGTCATGTTGGAAGACCCAACCACGGCCCATTTTCAACTTCCTGGCAGAGGGGAGGAGGTTGTCCCTCAGGACTGCACAGTACATGGCTCCATCCATCTTCCCACTGATGCGGTGAAGTAGCCCTGTGCCCTTGGCAGAGAAACACCCCCAAAACATAATGCTTCCACCTCCATGCTTGACGGTGGGCGAAGTGTTCCTGGGTTCATAGGCAGCATTTTTCTTCCTCCACACATGACGAGTAGAGTTTAGGCCAAATAGTTCAATTTTGGTCTCGTCTGACCACAGAACCTTCTCCCAATCACTTTGTACATCTTTGAGGTGATCATTGGCATACTTTAGGCGGGCCTCCACATGTGCCTTCTTAAGCAGGGGTACCTTTCAGGCACTGCAGGATTTTAATCCATTGCGGCGCAAAGTGTTGCCAATTGTTTTCCTGGTGACTGTGGTCCCAGCTGCCTTGAGGTCATTCACTAACTCCCGCTGTGTGGTTGCAGGCCGATTTCTCACAGTTCTCATGATCATTGCCACCCCACGAGGTGAAATCTTCTGTGGAGCACCAGACCGAGGTCTATTGATGGTCATGTTATACTTCTTAAATTTTCTCACAATTGCACCAATGATTGTTACTTTAATACCCAGCATCTTGCTAATGTTTCTGTAGCCCATTCCAGATTTGTGCAGGTCAACAATCCTGTCTCTGAGGTCCTGAGAGAGTTCTTTGGTCTTACCCATGTTGGAGAGTTTGGAATCTGTCTGATTGTCTGATTCTGTGAACAGGTGTCTTTCATACAGGTGATTAGTTAGAACAGGTGTCTTCAATTCAGGTAACCAGTTGATTGGGAGTGTCTAACTGGTCTGTGAAAGCCAGAACTCCTAATGCATACTAGGGGATCAAATACTTATTTCCCTCAATGAAATACAAATCAATTAATATATATTCTTTAAAGTTATTTTCTGGATTTTCTTTTTGATATTCTGTCTCTCCATGTTAGAATACATTTACCATTAAAAGTATAGAATGATCATGTCTTTATTAGCATGGATTAAAGTTTTCCGTCGTGTGACGGATTTCCGTCAACTGAACTCTCCCAAGGCCAAATGTGAGGTCGGTGCTGATCCGAGGAGAATTAAAATGACGGGTGGTTGGGTAGAGATTGGGTTATAACACTGATGTGTTGCAACACCATCAACTATCAGCAGGGTTTATTTAACTTTTTTGTTTTTGAGCCATGCTTTGTGTCGTTCATTTCCTATGTTTGATCATGTTTAAACGTTCGCTGTCTGCGGTGCGGCATTAAAAAAACATGCGCTGTCAAAATTGGCAAAATACATTCCCATGTGCTTGGCATGCTTGTGTCTGACCATTTCTGCTTTGTATTAAATTAAATCTTGCCTAAATGACTTAGTTCAAACCTGGACATATAGAAATAGAGCATGTTAAAAAAAAAAAAAATGAAAAAATAAACCCCGGAAAGCCCGCTCCTCTGCTTCAGCCAGACTTGAAGACCCGACAGTGCAATGCTTGCAGACTGTCAGAAGTAATTAGACCTAAATTTATAGCTAACAAATCAACAGACGCCCCAACAATTATTATTTTCGTTAGGCCAATGTGTAAGGTATGTTAGAACCGTGCCTTATAGCCTACGTTATATCACAATTTAAAGGACGTTTGAGGAGTTGGAGGCTGCGAGCGCAATGATGTTCCGACATGTGCTAAACTTTATTCCCTGAAAATCATACACCAGCGTTCAATGCCCCAAACAGCCAAAATGTCTAGAAGACTACGGTTAAATAATAATCATAGCCTACTAAGTTAAATTACGTCAAAACATCTGTTTCTGGCCTATGAAATGATGGAGGAAAATGAGAACGAACGCAAAGTAGATAGCAGCCAACTTCACGCGATCTTTTAGGTAACTTAACACTCGTGTTGGCCACAATATTTCTCTTAATAAAATCTTGAATTGTTTTTGAAGTCATATTCAACACAAAGTAAGGTCAAATTTTAATTTTAATGTAAGTGAAGATCCAAACTTTTTTCTATATTGACGTCGAGCATAGAGGAGCATGTCATTCTGCTTTCGGTTTTGGCAGCATGGATGCGCTTTCCATGAAAGAAGGCACTGATGTGTCTGCCATCCATAAAGGTGTAAAAAAAACAAGTGGAGGTGGGCTTGGCTGTACGAAATAGGTGAAAACGGAAAGCCATTTAGTTCATGGTGCAAAAAACTAAACATTCCAGGCGCTTGCATTTGTGTGGTTTGCCACAAAAAAATAATATACGGAAGCAATAGAAAGAAAGTGCAATAAATTGAATATATTAATCCATTAATTAATTGATAAAGTTATCAGTTCTAAGTTAATCATTCTCAGAATTTCATCGAAATCCACCCATAACCCCCCCCCGTAGAATTTCATCGAAATCCACCCATAACCCCACCCCACCCCCACCCCCCGTAAATTTTCAGTCAAATATTTTTTTTTTGCTTTAATCCATGTATTAGTGGGCAAACCAACAAAATCAGCAAGGGATCAAATACTTTTTACTCTCACTGTACTTAAAAGCACACAATACTCCAGAGAAATTATGAGCCAGTTATTTAATGGTAATGTTGAAACCTGAACTACAACCTGAACTCCAGAACCTGTGTTCGAGCTTCGGTTAATGATATTTTGAGGCTTTATTTTGTCAGGTTTTGCTCGTGGTCCATGCTCAGAACAAGACTATTTGAGATTCAGATCCTGAAATCCAGCCTGTGACTAATATGAGCTCGTTTACTTGGATTTATACCACAGCGCTGTCGAATTCTCACATGTAATTAGTCAGAAGGTTGATTAATTTTCTGTAACAGCAGCTCGGACAATATATCCCGCTGTAATTCCAATCACAGGGTTATATTAATGCACTCCTTGTAAAACTTTATGGTTACTATAGTAACAGCTAATTCACAGGGACCTGCAAAGCAGACGCACTCTATAATCTTTAAAAAAAAAAAAGATTAGATTAATGTTTTTAATATGGTGTTATTTAGCAAAGAAAAACATAGTTATTTAGAGGGTGGTGATGGTTTTGTTTTGTTTTGTTTGCTTTTTTTGTAAGGAGATGTTTATTTAAAGGGGACATGTTTAACAGTTTTTCCATGAAATCGAGTCGTGCATGAGCTGGTCGCTGACGAGGCACGTAGCTGGCTCTAAGCCACGTATGATGAGATTGAGTGGAATAATTGTTTTATTCTATCTACATTCACTGGATTTTGAGAAGCAGAGCATTTTTATTTTTTGCAAATTCGATAAATAAAAACTATACAAAACGTCCGACAAAATCATTTCCGCTTAGAATGTAAACAAACCAGTGACATAACAGGAGCAATTTGTGAAAAATGCGATGATGATGATAATTCTTGAACAATAAAAAAAAGACACGTTCTTACTATCAACTACTTTTATCTCATGTTTTTTTTTGGGGGGGTTGTATTTTTGGGGGTTTTGTTTTCAAGTAGTTTTTATTTCGTCCTTGGTTGGTTCAGCAACAAGCTCCGCCATTTTGTTTTCTCTACTCACGGTATATGAGCTGATATCCTAGTAGTAGAGAAGTCAATCAGAGCGAGCGATTGCTCATATCCAGTGAATGTGGATAAAATAATATGAAATACTCACTTTTACAGTGCCCGTGAACATATATACAGTACAGTTAGGTCCATGTATATTTGGACACTGACACAAATTTTGTTTTTTTACCTGTTTACTGAAACATATTCAAGTTATAGTTATATAATGGACATGGACATAAAGTCCAGACTTTCAGCTTTCATTTGAGGGTATCCACATTAAAACTGGATGAAGGGTTTAGGAGTTTCAGCTCCTTAACATGTGCCACCCTGTTTTTAAAGGGACCAAAAGTAATTGGACAATTGACTCAAAGGCTATTTCATGGGCAGGTGTGGGCAATTCCTTCATTATGTCATTCTCAATTAAGCAGATAAAAGGCCTGGAGTTGATTTGAGGTGTGGTGCTTGCATTTGGAAGATTTTGCTGTGAAGAAAACATGCGGTCAGAGGAGCTCTCCATGCAGGTGAAACAAGCCATCCTTAAGCTGCGAAAACAGAAAAAACCCATCCGAGAAATTGCTACAATATTAGGAGTGGCAAAATCTACAGTTTGGTACATCCTGAGAAAGAAAGAAAGCACTGGTTAAATTACGTCAAAACATCTGTTTCTGGCCTATGAAATGATGGAGGAAAATGAGAACGAACGCAAAGTAGATAGCAGCCAACTTCACGTGATCTTTTAGGTAAAAGTGCAAAAAGACCTGGACACTCACAGAAGACAACAGTGGTGGATGATCGCAGAATAATTTCCATGGTGAAGAGAAACCCCTTCACAACAGCCAACCAAGTGAACAACACTCTCCAGGAGGTAGGCGTATCAATATCCAAATCTACCGTAAAGAGAAGACTGCATGAAAGTAAATACAGAGCACGGTGCAAGCCACTCATAAGCCTCAAGAATAAAAAGGCTAGATTGGACTTTTCTATGAAAGCATCTAAAAAAGCCAGCACAGTTCTGGAAGAACATTCTTTGGACAGATGAAACCAAGATCAACCTCTACCAGAATGATGGAAAGAAAAAAGTATGGCGAAGGCGTGGTACAGCTCATGATCCAAAGCATACCACATCATCTGTAAAACACGGTGGAGACAGTGTGATGGCTTGGGCATGCATGGCTGCCAGTGGCACTGGGTCACTAGTGTTTATTGATGATGTGACACAGGACAGAAGCAGCCGGATGAATTCTGAGGTATTCAGAGACATACTGTGTGCTCAAATCCAGCCAAACTGATTGGTCGGCGTTTCATAATACAGATGGACAATGACCCAAAACATAAAGCCAAAGCAACCCAGGAGTTTATTAAAGCAAAGAAGTGGAATATTCTTGAATGGCCAAGTCAGTCACCTGATCTCAACCCAATTGAGCATGCATTTCACTTGTTAAAGACTAAACTTCAGACAGAAAGGCCCACAAACAAACAGCAACTGAAAACCGCTGCAGTAAAGGCCTGGCACAGCATTAAAAAGGAGGAAACACAGCGTCTGGTGATGTCCATGAGTTCAAGACTTCAGGCAGTCATTGCCAACAAAGGGTTTTCAACCAAGTATTAGAAATGAACATTTTATTTCCAATTATTTAATTTGTCCAATTACTTTTGAGCCCCTGAAATGAAGGGATTGTGTTTAAAAAATGCTTTAGTTCCTCACATTTTTATGCAATCATTTTGTTCAACCCACTGAATTAAAGCTGAAAGTCTGAACTTCAAGTGCATCTGAATTGTTTTGTTCAAAATTCATTGTGGTAATGTACAGAACCAAAATTAGAAAAATGTTGTCTCTGTCCAAATATTTATGGACCTATCAGTTTCTTTTGTTCTGCCTATTTCAGAAATCATCTGCTTCAACAAGCCGTTCAGATTTCTCTCTACTTTCTATGTCACAAGGGAAATCATTAGAATTATGCCGTCCCCTCATGGCTTGAAAATTTCCTTTCTGAATGAATATTTATGAGGAACGTGCGACCTGATTGGCTGGTAGAAGCGGGGGAGGGGTGAGCAGTGGCTCATTATCATTTAAAGGAACAGGCACGGTAAATCAGCTGTTCTGAACAGGGCTGTTTAGACAGGGTGAGAAAGGAGCTGTGGTGCTTTAACCTTGTGGTATTTTAACCAAAGCATGTCACAGACATTTCATTAAGACCTCAGGGAACTGTCTGAACGTGTGGAAAAGGGGTAGAACATGTCATCTTTAAAGTTTATGGAAGGAGACTCCAGTGTCAGTGCATTGTGAAGGGTTTTCCACAGCAGGAGAAAGCCTTCAGGACAGAGAAGTTTGGCGTTATTGTCTGATAATAATGCACGTTGTGGTGGGTATAGTAAGTCATTCAGGCTGCATCACACTATCTTGTTTATTATTTTCCTATAAAAGCATGCCTTTTCATGTTTTATTCCTAGCTGTGTTGTTCTTTGGAATAGTGGAACAGCCTATGAATGTCCATGGGTCTGTGATGGTTCACCATCTCAGCCACAATATGACACGCTGTTGATTTTTCGAAAAGGTTCAGCTGACGGTCAGGGGGATTTAACCCCAACGCAAGCAGTAGACCACTGAAATGACAGAATCTCCTTCAGTGTATTGTTTCTGACTCATATAGTGCCTGGGTTGCGCGAGCATGCTGATTGCTGTGCCGTCTGAGAGATGACTAAGAGGCAGTGAGAAGCAGGAGATCTGAGTTAAAGCCAGTGAGCTCGCCACTTCAACAACCAATAAGATGCCTTTTTCATCTCACCGCCTCAGTCGTATTCTATTCAAACACCTTTGCAGAACTCCAAGTGTGCAGAGTACAGACTGTATATACCCACGTCACACACACCTACACACTCTGTTCACCGAGCGAACGGTTTAGTGTTGATCCCCCCGGCATCCTAATGCTCTGCAGCGTAAATAAGCAACCCACTAGACATATGGGGCTCCTGGAGTGGGCAGAGCAATCACACTGTGCTACACACACACACAATTGCGTATGATTTTTCTGTCTTTGTCTCTTTTCTTTTCCATTTTCAGCCTTGGTGTGTTCAACCCCAATTTCAAAAAAGTTGGGACACTGTTTCATCTCATTGTTTCTAGCTGCTTTATCCTGTTCTACAGGGTCGCAGGCAAGCTGGAGCCTATCCCAGCTGACTACGGGTGAAAGGCGGGGTACACCCTGGACAAGTCGCCAGGTCATCACAGGGCTGACACATAGACAACCATTCACATTCACACCTACGGTCAATTTAGTGTCACCAGTTAACCTAACCTGCATGTCTTTGGACTGTGGGGGAAACCGGAGCACCCAGAGGAAACCCACACGGACACGGGGAGAACATGCAAACTCCGCACAGAAAGGCCCTCGCCGGCCACGGGGCTCGAACCCGGACCTTCTTGCTGTGAGGCAACAGCGCTAACCACTACACCACCATGCCGCCCCTTGGGACACTGTGTAAACTGTAAATAAAAACAAAAATGTGATAATTTGCAAATCATGGAAACCCTATATTTCTTTGAAAATAGTACAAAGACAGCAGATCACATGTTGAAACTGAGAAATTTTAATGTTTTTTGAAAAATATGTGGTCATTTTGAATTTGATGTCAGCAACACATTTCAAAAAAGTTGGGACAGGGGCATGTCTACCACTGTGTTGCATCACCTCCACTTTTAACAACACTCTGTAAATGTTTGGGAACTGAGGAGACCAGTTGCTCTTGTTTTGAAAGAGAAATGTTGTCCCATTTTTGCACGATACACAATTTCTGTTGCTCAACAGTTCGGGTCTCCTTTGTCATATTTTGAGCTTCATAATGCGCCAAATGTTTTAAATGGGAGACAGGTCTGGACTGCAGGCAGGCCAGTTTAGCACCCGGACTCTTTTACTACAGAACCATGCAGTTGTAATATGTGCAGAAAGCAGTTTGGCATTGTCTTGCTGAAAGAAGGAAGGCCTTCCCTGTAAAATATTTTGTCTGGATGGCAGCATGTTGCTCTGAAACATGTATATATCATTCAGCATTCATGATGCCTTCTAAGATGTGCAAGCTACCCAATGTCATGTGCACTAATGCACCCTCATACCATCATAGATGCTGGCTTTTGAACTGTGCACTGATAATAAGCCGGATGGTCCTTCTCCTTTTTGGACTGGAGGACGTGATGTCCAAGATTTCTAAAAAGAAGTTCAGATTTTGATTCGTCAGACCTCGGGACAATTTTCCACTTCGCCTCAGTCCATCGTAAAAGAGCTCGGGCCCAGAGAAGGTGGCGGTGTTTCTGGATATTGTTTATATCTAGTTTTAACTTGCATTTGTGGATGCAGTAATGAACTCTTTTCGCAGACGATGGTTTTCTGAAGTGTTCCTGAGCCCATACAGTGATTTCCACTACAGACACATGTCTGCTTTTAATGCAGTGTCTCCTGAGGGCCTGAAGATCGCAGGCATCCAATGTCAGTTTTCAGCCTTGTCTCTTGCATACAGAGATTTCTCCAGATTCTCTGAATCTTTTAATGATATTATGGACCATAGATGATGTGATCCCCAAATTCTTTACAATTTTACATTGAGGAAAGTTATTCTTAAATTGTTGCACTGTTTACCCATGCAGTCTTTTACAGAGCGGTGAACCCCTCCCCATCTTTACTTCTTAGAGACTCCGCCTCCCTGGGATGCTCTTTTTATACCCAGTCATTTTACTGACCTGTTGCCAATTAACCAAATTACTTTTTTTTAGCATTACACAACTTTTTCAGTCTTTTGTTGTCCCTGTCCCAAGTTTTCTGAAACGTGTTACTGTCATCAAATTCAAAATGAGCATATATTTTTCAAAAAACAATAACATTTTTCAGTTTCAACATTTGATATGTTGTCTTTGTACTATTTTCAGTGCAATATAGGGTTTCCATGATTTGCAAATTATCGCATTCTGATTTTACTGATGTTTTACAGATTGTCCCAACTTTTTTGGAATTGGGGTTGTAAATGGCTGTCCTACTTTCTGTAATGGAAGCATAAAGCATTAGTGTGTAATGTCACACTGCCTGTTCTCACATCTCTCTGCCCCTTCTTCACCCAAAATCATCTCTCTCTCTCTCATGCTGTCTCTCTCTTGTGTTCTCTATCGCACTCTATTGTGTTCTCTCTCTTGTGCTCTCTCCATCGTGCTCTCTCTATCATTCTTTCTCTCTCTCTCTCTCATGCTTTCTGTCTTGTGCTCTCTCTCTACCGTGCTCTCTATCTCTCGTGCTCTCTATCTCACTCTGTCGTGTTCTCTCTTATGCTCTCTCGTGCTCTCTCTCTCTCGTGCTCTCTATCGCACTCTATTGCGTTCTTTCTCTTGTGCTTTCTCCATTGTGCTCTCTCTATCGTGCTTTCTCTCTCTTTCTCTTGTGCTCTCTATCGCACTCTTGTGTTCTCTCTCGTGCTCTCTCCATCATGCTCTCTCTATCGTGCTTTCTCTCTCTTTCTCTTGTGCTCTCTATTGCACTCTATTGTGTTCTCTCTCATGCTCTCTCTATCATTCTTTCTCTCTCTCTTGCTCTCTCTTTCTCGCTGTCTCTCTCACTTGCATGCGTGCTCGCTCTCTCTTTCTCGCTCCCTCTCTCTCACACGCACTCACTCACTCCCTCCCTCTCGCACGCGCTCTCTCCTACTCACTCACTCACTCACTCACTCACTCACTCACTCACTCACTCACTCTCTCGCACATGCGCTCTCATACTCTCTCACTCTCTCTCTCCCTCTCTCTCGCACGTGCTCTCTTGTATTCTCTCTCTCACTCTCTCTCCTTCTCTCTCGCATGTGCTCTCTCATATTCTCTCCCTCACTCACTTTCTCTCTCTCTCTCTCACATGTGCTGTTGTACTCTCTCGTACTTGATCTCTCACTCTCTCTCACACGCTCTCGTTCTCTCTCTCTCTCTCTCTCACACGCACTCTCATACTCTCTCTTAAGCGCTCTCTCTCATGCACTGTGTATCATTTTCATATTTCATTGACAAATCTGGAGCTCAGGCTGTAACTGTTTCCAATCTTTACACACACACACACACACACACACACACACACA
The DNA here is from genome assembly GCF_027579695.1 of Neoarius graeffei. Lineage (NCBI taxonomy): Eukaryota > Metazoa > Chordata > Actinopteri > Siluriformes > Ariidae > Neoarius > Neoarius graeffei. The sequence continues at coordinate 94,563,077 of NC_083570.1, forward strand.
CACACACACACACACTATATAGCTGCACATGACTATTTATCTTTTTGAACATGTTTTCAGCAGAACATTCTTATGAAGCCTCTACACCATTTTATATCTCCTTTCAAGAAATATGCCAGTGGTTTTCCCAGCACCTCTCTGACACGTCTCACAAGGGCTGTGCTAGAGCTTAATTTGAGGGTAAAAAAGAAAACAGTTAAAGAATTTATGATAATTTTCTGCACAGGGTTGGGCAAGTTGCTCAGGAAGACTAATTAGTTACTTTTACAAATTACTGTCTTTTAAAAAGTAATCAAATTACTGATTCAGTGGTATCAAAAGTAATTAGTTACATTACTCGTTCCATTACTTTTGCTACCCCACTTCTGGGGGGGGAGACGACATTCAGCCTGTTTAGCTCATTTGTCCTCTGATTCTTTTCCATGCTCTGGTGGCCTTGTTGCGCTCCAGAGTGGAACCGCTGATCCAGTGAACTGTTATACCCAGGAAGCTTTTGTTGTTCGCTGTCCAGATGTCAGCGGCGGTGGACACTGAGTTTCCCTCTCTGAGTTTGGCCTTCAGATTAGATTCCATCAGCGCATGTTCACTCTCGAGGTCGTCAGCAAACATCTTTCTCTCTGTAGCAGCCTCGCATTGCTCTTCATGGGTATTTTCTCTATAATGCGCCGAAATGTGGGCGAGTCAACAGTAGAAACAGGTAACATCTCTTCTACGATGTCGTCAGCGACGAGCTTCTTCACATCCTTTCCACTTCACTTCTCTCCACGACTGGTTTATGTTCCGAAGTTCAGTTTTTTTATTGCCATGGCGTGGCGTCCGTCATCCACAGTTCAGTTAAATAGCATCACCTCCGTCAGTTCTCCACGGATTTCCATTCTAGTTGTTTTGTTTGAAAGAACTCATCACTCTGCACAAAGCTTGGTTGTTGTTTTGTCAGAATTTTTGCTAACAAGTGACTAGTTAGGCCAAATTAACGAATTTTCCAGGCCTCTCGCTAGAATCGTATCTCCTCTCTCATTTCTCATCTGATTACAGTTCTGATCGATGTTTTTGGGTTGATCTTCCCTTGAGGAGCAAAACTTGGTCGTTTGTTCGTTGATTTTCCTGTTGTAAACAATTTGTTGTAAACAATTTGTTTACAACTTTGTTTATTTTCAGTTAAATCGTATCTCCTCCCTCAGTTCTGAATGGATTTCAGTTCTGATTGTTTTATTTGAAAGAACTCGACCTTCTGCACAGGTCATTGTTCTGTCAAATTTTTGCAAACGAACTGCTAATTAGGTCTAGCCTGGAAAGAATGATAGAGACAGCGTGAGAGAGAGAGCACGAGAGAGAGAACACAAGAGTGCAATAGAGAGCACAAGAGAAAGAGAGAGAAAGCACGATCGAGAGAGCATGATGGAGAGAGCACAAGAGAGAGAACGCAAAAGTGCGATAGAGAGCACAAGAGAGAGAGAAAGCACGATAGAGAGAGCACAATGGAGAGAGCACAAGAGAGAGAACGCAATAGAGTGCGATAGAGAGCACGAGAGAGAGAGCATGAGAGAGAGAGCACAAGAGAGAACACGACAGAGTGCGATAGAGAGCACGAGAGAGAAAGAGCACGGTAGAGAGAGCATGAGAGAGAAAGCACGAGAGAGAGAAAGAATGATAGAGAGAGCACGATGGAGAGAGCACGAGAGAACACAATAGAGTGCGATAGAGAGCATGAGAGAGAGAAAGCATGATAGAAAGAGCACGATAGAGAGAGAGCACGATAGAGTGTGATAGCCCGCCCATCCTAAGCATGACGCAACACAAGGGCCTGTTGCGAGCTTAGTCTGGCCAGGCAGGCTATCTACAGCATTTCCAAGCTCCCGAAAAATCGGGAACCAGTCAACTTTGAGCATCTCCAACGGCCCTGGGTAGAGGCGTGTTCAAGGCAGTGACGTAGTAGAACTGCGACCGGAAGCCATAGATTGTTTACAGACTCTATGCCGGAAGCGCTTCATTCACTAGAAACATTCCGAACATGGAGCAGCGGCAAGCCTTTGACACAGCGGTAGATGCTGTATTGAAAGCATTCAACGGGAAGTTCTCATTGAAAACGGAGCAAAGAGCAGCCCTGGAGGTATTTATTGAAAGGAAGGCCGTTTTCGCCTTGCTCCCGACCGGCTTCGGTAAGAGTTTAATCTACCAGTTAGCCCCGTCGCGTCACATACGTCAGAGGAAAGAGTGATGTGATTGGTTTAAGCTTCGTCACAGCCTTTTCTGGCTTCGACCAGTAGCAAACTGAGGCATTTCAGGGACGCGGGTCAACCACAGGCTCTGGGAAACGGTTTGGCTTAATAGCTTGGCCAGACCAAATGCTCGCAGAGCTTTGAAGTCGTGTTAGCCAGACTAAATTAGGTCACCTTAACGAATTTTCAGACTTTTCACTAGAACTTTATCTCCTCTCTGATTTCTCACCCGATTTCAGTTCTGATTGATGTTTTTTGGTAGATCTTCCTTCGGAGAGCAAAACTTGGTCATTTGTTTGTTGACAATTTGTTTACAACTTTGTTTATTTTCAGTTAAATCGTATCTCCTCCCTCCCTCAGTTCTCAATGGATTTCAGTTCTGTTTGTTTTATTTGAAACAAATCGACCTTAGGTCACCTAAACGAGTTTTCTTCTGACTAGAGTTGTATCTCCTCTCATTTCTCATGCGAATTCAGTTCTGATGGATGTTTTGGGTCGATCTTCCTTTGGGGAACAAAATTTAGTCCTTGATGCTTTCCCTGTTCTAAATAATTTGTCGTGGAGGTCGGTCCTTTCTCACATCGTCACATTTCAGTTCTGTTTGATGTTTTGGTTGTCATGGTTGTTTTGATGGCAGGCCAGATGAGCCGCTACGTCCTTGTTTTATTGTTGTTTAGCCGGAGTGCATGCATCTCTATCAGTGCCTGTCCCCCCCCCCCCCCCCCCCCCCCCCCCCCAAGTTTCACACTGCTGTGTTGCTGCGTGAGATGCTTCAATAAATTCGGTGATGTATTTTTCGCAGTTGAAAGCGTTCTGTTGCTCAACTGATAGAGTTTACAACAGACGACAGTGTTCTTTGCGTCTCTGGTTGTCACAAATTCAAAGTAATGGCAGTATTTCCAACTTTGGAAAGCAAATTTCTCTTCCACTAGCTCATCCTCCATCATTGTTTGTCTGACCTACTGCGCATTCATGTCATAGTAAGATAAGATAAACTTTATTCATCTCTCAGTGGGGAAATGTACATGTTTCAGCAGCTCACAAACAGTAACAAAAAAATAGAGCACAATAAAAGTATTTAAAAAAAAACAATAGGAAAAAATAGATATCTATGTATAAAAGTAAAAACACGGGCTACGTACATAATAAACAAAACAAGAATGGAGCTTAAATAAGAATATAACTTCAACTGAAATAGAAATAGAAATATTGCCTATCGAGGACAAAATTCACATCAGGTAACAAAGTCTCATCTCATCTCATTATCTCTAGCCGCTTTATCCTGTTCTACAGGGTCGCAGGCAAGCTGGAGCCTATCCCAGCTGACTACGGGCGAAAGGCGGGGTACACCCTGGACAAGTCGCCAGGTCATCACAGGGCTGACACATAGACACAGACAACCATTCACACTCACATTCACACCTACGGTCAATTTAGAGTCACCAGTTAACCTAACCTGCATGTCTTTGGACTGTGGGGGAAACCGGAGCACCCGGAGGAAACCCACGCGGACACGGGGAGAACATGCAAACTCCGCACAGAAAGGCCCTCGCCGGCCACGGGGCTTGAACCCAGGACCTTCTTGCTGTGAGGCGACAGCGCTAACCACTACACCACCGTGCCGCCCGGTAAAAAAGTGATACTTGGATTAGTAACTGCAATATAATTACCGTTTTAGAAACTGTAATCCGTTACATTACTTGTTACTGCGGAAAGTATTTAAATTACAGTCACGCGTTACTGATCAACACTGATTGATTTTGCAGTAATCGAACTTTTATTGGCTTAATTCAACAGCTGCTCCTAGACCTGTATTATAAGTCTATTTAAAAAAGAAAGGGTGATACACTTACATAACATACTCTATAGTATGTTATGCTGTGGCTAGAGATTAGATTGGAAAATCTTTAATGCTTTAACTCGATATGTCTCAATCAGCACTGTGTAAATTGTTTATTGGTGGTGGTGGTTGTTCTATTGTTTTGTTTTTTCATTCCAGATTAGCACAACGGAGGTCGAGACACTGCTGGGCCGTCTGCCCTACACCTTTAAGCAGGAGCTGACGGGCGTGGGTGCCAGTCTGGAGAAACGCTGGAAGTTCTGCGGATTTGAAGGCATCAAGACGGCGTAGAGTCATGCCACCGAGCATCAAACCCCAAAGACTGGCACAGCCAGGACGATTTGTTTTCAGGCCCACAAACAGGAGTGAGTCATTCAGGAGTGAGTCACCGAGGCTCGGACACTTTGATTCAGTTCGGACAGGAAGTGTGGAGTCCTGGGCTCTGGTGTGTGTACGTTCAACAGTGTTCAAGCACAGACTTGTTTGTTTGAGTGTCAGTGTGTGTGTTAGTGTGTGTGTGTGTGTTGCTGCCATGTGGAAGGACAGGTGTGAAGCACGGAGATAAAACAGCGCTGACCTGCCGAGGGATTATCACAACACAAGCAGGCTGGACTCTGGACACAATTATTGACACCAACTTTGTTTTATTTTCTTTCCATTCTTTTTTTTTTTTAAGGAAGAGAGGTACAAAGTCAAGATGTTTCTTTTTTCTGTCTTTCTTTCCTTCTGTATAGGTTGCTGACAGCAGTTTTGGTTCACATATTCTGTAAATGTTTGAATAACGTACTATTTTTAAATAAAAAAAACAAAAGAAGACCCGAGAACCCAACACGACTCAGAGAATCCTCCGAGCTCTTTATGCAGATGAGGAGCATTTCCGACTCTCTTGCTTTCGGAGTGAAAAAGCCGCGCGTCTTTGCTTGTTTATTTGCCCTGCTTTATGTTTCTTGGCATATTAAGGCAATTGTAATCATTTTCTTTTCTCTAGCTCACACCAACTCGCTGCTTACAGATGGCGTTATGTAACGCTGTGTGTTTTAATAAGCAAGCCTCTATGAAGGCCAATTAACAATTCTGTAGCGTGTGTGTGTGTTTGCTTGTTAACAGTGAGCTGGATCTTAAAACACCAGCACTCGAATTCACCTGCAATGTGCAATTTATTTATTTTTCCTTCCCTCCTGAGAAAAGAAAAGCAAGGTTGATTTGTCCTCATCAGCCCCCTCCATCTGCTCAGGCCATGTGTCCAGAGCAAACGCCCCTCTCCACTGCGAATTAATAAAAGAGAATGAAGTACCCCACCCCTCCGTCCGTGGCCCTTTCTGTAGGGACTGCACATGAAATGAAATGAAATGAAATGAAAGACTGGTGTGTGTGGTTTTAATACACACCCTTTCCACAAGGGATGGACTCATATATATATATATATATATATATATATATATATATATATATGGCAGGAGAGCAGAAAGCATAGAGAAGCCTGACCCCGCCCTCTCAAGCGTTTCTGTTAAAGCGCTAGGATGCTGGGAGCTGCAGAGTTTGCAGCTTTAACGGTGCTGTGAGTCAGCCTTTGAGCTCAGCTTTGTTATCAGTGTAAGCTTTTCCCACATGTCCTAATCAGCACTTTCTGAAACTGTGAATGCTTGGGCTTATAGTCTGCTATTAACTCGACATTGCATGGATCGTGATTCTTGAGGGACTCGGAAGAGCGTCGGTTGGTGAACTGAAATGATGGCGTGATACGGTGTGTAACCTGAGAGATGTGAGATTTTTATCCTGATTGCTATAAGATGAACAGTTCTCCATGAGTACAACACTTTCTGTTCTGACACTCACATCAGTTTGAAAGACTTTCGGGAACGGATCCATGTGATATTCAACAAATGATTATGTCTATCTCAATAAGAGGCACTGAGAACAAAGCCCTATCATTTTTGTCCAGCTGCAGCCCATTTGCACCGTTCTTGTCATCTCCATTCACAGCTCGTGTTGGCTAAAATCTACGAGTGGAATCATTCGGAGAGCTGGCTTTTAATAACAACTCCTCTGTTCTTGGCATCACACAATGACACAAACGTGGGACTAATTAGACCTCGCCTCCATCCCCATGAGATACGGTTCCCATTTGGTGTTATACACTCAGTTCAGCAACACTGAGGCTCCCTCATTAATTCAGCTCTGAAGAGAGCCAAAAGTTTTAAACTAGCTGAGGAAGTGTGAGCCATGGGGCTGCGATTTCATCTTCACTGAAGCCTTTTGAACAGTTTTAACACTGCATCCTTAAACACTGGTCTTGTTTTGCCTGAAACGATTCAAACATCCAGAGTGGGAATGAAGTAAATGAATAAAGGGTACCTGTGCCATGTCAGTTAGGCAGTGATGTGAACCATTACTATTAGAGCTGGGACTTGAGCTCAGCCAAAACTTAGCCAGACACCAAAAAAGCAACGGGGCAAAGGATTTTGTGAGGGATTAGCGTCAGGCTGCCAGGTTGCTCCGTTGTGTGTAGCTGTCGATGTTGATTTTAAAAGTAAGTAAATTACACGGGGAAATGAATAAGCCTAAGTGAAAAATACTGTAGCGAGTGTGCGTGGAAGAACAGTCTGGAGACAGAAATCTTAGTTTCTCGGTCGTTAGCCTGTCCTACTTGCTCTCAATAGCACTGGCTTGACCGCTTTATTAGCCTTCGCTAACACTGCTGATGAACGCTGCACTGGCTGGAAGGTGACTTCACTGAAGCTGTTAAGCTTCGAGAAGGCCGAGGGTGATAAATTTTGATCCTTCCCCACTATAAATCAAAATTTGATTAGTTAATTCATCTGTCACTTCCTATATAAACATACACTGCCATGGGCTTCTGTCCCGGCAATGAAGTCCTAACCAATGAGTGAGCAGCTCTAAACTCTTCTCAGCCTAGAGACAGCAAACAAACAAATCTCATTGGATAACCCAATTTTAATGTTTTCAGGACAGTAACCCTTTCATTTCTGAAGCAATTTTCATAGAAAATGAGGCCGAATTAGATGAGAGAAATTATCATGAGATGATGAAAGAAATTAAATATAACATTTGAAATGCGGGCGGCACGGTGGTGTAGTGGTTAGCGCTGTCGCCTCACAGCAAGAAGGTCCTGGGTTCGAGCCCCGTGGCCGGCGAGGGCCTTTCTGTGTGGAGTTTGCATGTTCTCCCCGTGTCCGCGTGGGTTTCCTCCGGGTGCTCCGGTTTCCCCCACAGTCCAAAGACATGCAGGTTAGGTTAACTGGTGACTCTAAATTGAGCGTAGGTGTGAATGTGAGTGTGAATGGTTGTCTGTGTCTATGTGTCAGCCCTGTGATGACCTGGCGGCTTGTCCAGGGTGTACTCCGCCTTTCGCCCGTAGTCAGCTGGGATAGGCTCCAGCTTGCCTGCGACCCTGTAGAACAGGATAAAGCAGCTAGAGATAATGAGATGAGATGAGATTTGAAATGCTGATATGTTTGGGCTTCTCTGAACGCCTAGAAGGCTCTGACGGTTCCCCTCTGAAGTAAGGGTACCTGTGTCAGTCAGACCTCAATATTCTAGGTGTTATACGGTACATACAGGACACTTTTTCGATGGAATAAAAAGATTTATTTTATTCCCTTCTAGCGGGTTTCATTGATTTGGTTTGACAGCATGCAATACTGTTAGCATATCGCTTATCCTATGTGTATCACGTCACTATCCAATGGAGAATGAGTGTTGAATATGGTTTACAATATTGCATGGTCGTCAAGACAAACTTCAGCGCTAGCAAGCGACTGAGACAATTTGTAAACAAATATGGCTGCCAGGTTTGCTTCATTAAATATGGAAGATTTTGAGAGAATTTTGAAAGAGAAAGACACGTTGAACACCTGAAAGGAATGTGTATGTAAAATAATAATAATAATAATAATATTGGCTGGCTTTTTTTATGGTATATCAGATATATTCCATTCAGCTAGCATGATATTGAACTCGTCGAAGACAAGTTCAATATCAAGCTAGCTGAATGGAATATATCTGATATACCACGAAAAAAAGCCAGCCAACATTATTTAAATGCATCACTCAGATCCGCGATGTAGTTTGTATGAAAAATGCGAGTTTTTCAACACGAGAAGATAAACTTCATATCTTCAAGCCAACATGTGATTTTTCTTTTTATTATATAGACACATTCACAAACAAAAAGTACCCAAATTTATCAAAACAATTAATTTCCTCACAAGTGACATGTAGAGATTTATGTCAAGGTTTTGGTTCTCCGTGTCCCGGATGGAGCTCATATGAAAAATACAAGTGGCGTATTTCTCAGTAAAACACTCATGCCCATGTAATATAAGGGGTTATGGTTCGACTGCATGTTACAAGAACAGGTGAAGTGTAAAGATTAGGTGTCAGTGTATGCGGTCATTGAGCATAATGAGATTCATAGGGTAAAAGGTTCTCTTCTTCTCATCTCATCTCATCTCATTATCTCTAGCCGCTTTATCCTGTTCTACAGGGTCGCAGGCAAGCTGGAGCCTATCCCAGCTGACTACGGGCGAAAGGCGGGGTACACCCTGGACAAGTCGCCAGGTCATCACAGGGCTGACACATAGACACAGACAACCATTCACACTCACATTCACACCTACGGTCAATTTAGAGTCACCAGTTAACCTAACCTGCATGTCTTTGGACTGTGGGGGAAACCGGAGCACCCGGAGGAAACCCACGCGGACACGGGGAGAACATGCAAACTCCACACAGAAAGGCCCTCGCCGGCCACGGGGCTCGAACCCGGACCTTCTTGCTGTGGGACGACAACGCTAACCACTGCACCACCGGTTCTCTTCTTGTAGTTTTATTTAGAATCATGAATCTGATGTGTATATTGTCTAAAGACTCACACAGACATGAATTTACTAGTAATGTTTGTGTTCAAAAATGTGGGCATGTTGTTTTGTGTACGGTAGCTGAGAAATGTTAAGAAATTGTCCATCATAATTGAGCCAATTTTATAAGCAAAAACACAGCAGCGGGTTGAATCCCACTCCAAGCAAGAGTCGCCATGTTGGTTTATGTGGTTAGAACATGTTAGTGGTGTTAATTCACTGATGTCAGGAGGCATTTCTCATGCTTCCAAAAAAAAAAGAAAATAACAAACTCTTTTAATTGTTGTGTCGTGTCGTGTTAATCTTGTGATAGCACCGGAGGTCCAAGGGCCCGTCATCACCGCTTGCGGCAATATGTAAGGTTTTTCTCATTATTTCACCATTGTCAAGTTGGAAGAAATCTTCGCATTTACAAAGAGTGCATGTGCATATGTGAGAGTGTCTGTGGGTTCCTTTTGCCCCTTGGAGCTAAACCATCCTCATTTTTGCTCAGACCCCGTGATGAAGAACGGCTTTTTAAGCCTGAACCCACAGAGGCTCTAAACAGCCACCACTTCCATAGTTATGCATCATGGAGAAAAAAAAAAAGAGGGCTTATCTGTGTAGTGATTCAACAGCATCCCCTTTTGGTAGGAGGCCGAAGTGCTGGAGTGGTACATTCCCTTCCCTTCCCTTGCGCAAACCCCAGCATCGGTGTTTCAACCTGGCAATGCTTCTCTGTTGTGACTGATATTAAGAGCTCACTTTGCTTTTCTCTCAGGCTCTGCTCACCTCATTCATTTATGGATGTGCAATGATGTGTGAAATGCAGATTTAGTTTTGCACCTAGGTGGTGCAAAGTAAGTGCTGAGTAAGAAAGGGCTGAGGAAGATTTCCTGAAGGAAAACCAACTTGCACGTGTCTGCAGTCAAACCTTAAAAGAATACCTTCACCTCCATGTGCACGTGCACTGGGCAGAAAGAAAGGAACCCTGCACCGAGTGTTGAAGACCAGGTGCTTTCTGTCCAGCTTTGTTCTTGCTGAATCAGTGGACATTGATTGCCACTTGAGACAGAAGAAAAAGTTCTGAGTTTGATTTAAAGGTCAGGACCGCATTACCTGATCTCTAGTTGTGCTGGATCTTGCAGTCAGCACCCTGTGGAGCAGCTTTTTTTTTTTAAATAAAGTGTGCCAATGCTGGTGTAAGACACAGCAGAGCAAAGGTCATTTTTACTAATAATAACATGAGGAAACTTTCAAGTGGTATAACAGTCCTTCTAGGGTTTGGATTCTTCTTCTTCCTCCTTGTCCAGCACTGCTGCCAGGTTGGGGTCCATGTGGACCCTGCTGATCCATAAATCATATTAATTGGAGCATAGTTTTATGCTGGACACCCTTCCTGCCACAACCCTCCCATTTCTGGACTTGGTAAGCAACCATTCACACCTATGGGCAATTTAGAGTAGCCAGTTAACTTAACCGCATGTCTTTGGACTGTGGGATGAAACCGAGCACCCAGAGGAAACCCACACAGATACGGGGAGAACATGCAAACTCCACACAGAAAGGCCCTGTTGGCCACTGGGCTTGAACCCAGAACCCCTTCTAGGGGTTGGATGACTGCTGTTTGTTTACTAGTGAACCATTCATCCATAATTCCTAACTACTTATCCTGTTCAGGGTCGCAGGCAAGCTGGACCCTATCCCAGCTGACTATGGGCAAGAGGCAGGGTACACCCTAGACAAGTCAGCAGACATTGCAGGGCTGACACATAGACACAGACAACCATTCACACTCACATTCACACCTACGATCAATTTAGAGCCACCAATTAACCTAACCTGCATGTCTTTGGACTGTGGGGGAAACCGGAGCACCCAGAGGAAACCCACGCAGACACTGGGAGAACATGTAATCTTCACACAGAAAGGCCCCTGTTGACCTCTGGGCTTGAACCCAGAACCTTCTTGCTGTGAGGCGACAGTGCTAACCACTACGCCACCGTGCCACCTACTCGTGAACAAGTAATTCCAAAAAATATTTTTGACTCTTCATCTTAAACCCTTTACTATTTTTAAGCTGTTTTTATTTGTGCAACAAGAAACGCATCAAACTGCACTTCAATTAACAGCCACAGAGAGGCTACGAATTAAATTTTTAGCTTCAGTGCTTTTGAGCTTACCCTGTTAACACTGAAAATAAATAAATCAGTCCAAGATAATAAATCTGTGGATTATGTTTCATGATGCAGGCTTGTACCGTTCTTAAAATGGCAGCTCAGCTGAAGCTTTGCTTCTGAAACCGAGAGCATGCACCATGGATGACTCTTATAGCTTATGTCTACACACTACTGAGGCCACATTCAATTCAGGCCTCAGTAGTGTGTAAAAAGGAGTATGGATCAGCCTCTTTGAGTTGGTATCCACTTCTGATTTGACTCTTAACTGGCTGTGTAGGTGTTGAATAGTGATAGCTCTGAAAGTCCTCTTTCTTTCACACAGCGACGTTCACACCAGAAATCTCTGTGTAATGGTGCAGAGGTTTTATTTCCATTTTATTTCGCTTTAAAGGACAAGAAATATAACTGACGGAGAAATTCCTTTGGGGGTTCGATATGAGTGGGAGTGAAGAACCTTTCCTTTTCATGCAATTAATATCAAAGTGTTATCTCAATACTCTCATAAAGCAGCTGAAAGTTTGAAAAGAATGACTTTTCCCTATGAAGTCTTGTGCAGTTGACTGGCTTCATCTAGTATGAAATATCAGACCAATGACTGTATAAAAAAAAAATGGATGGCATGGCTGCATTGCCTGCTAAAGAAAGTCTAAAGTCCTTCCTGCACCATGCCCTGGTCTTCACAGGCAGTCTCCTTTCCAGGTACTAACCAAGCCCTGAAGGCACATTGGGCGGCACCAATCACCACTTCTATAGCCCTCTGCCTCGCGCCTATACAGCTAGGGTTACAGTGGGGGGGCTAGTTCTCTGGTAACCACGAGAGTTTGACTCCCTGCTCACATCTGTATTACAGCATGCCTTACCAGACAGTAGTAGGTGCCATTTTCACAATGGTTTTTGGTATGACCCAACCGCGAGTATAACTCACGAGCTCCTGATTGAGAGGCGGACACACTAACCACTAGGCCAACTCATGGTCCATGGCCTTCCGTTCTATATAAATGAAGTCCACATTACTCCACCATGTTGTCAACTTTGGAGCCAGAGTCCATTTACAGTCGAGAAGCGAGTCGAAGTCAGGTACACCTACTCATTTGGTAGTCCCACCCCCTTGTCCCAATACCAAGGTCCAGTGCGTCACAGAATGTTTTCATTAAAGAGCAAGGGGGAGAAGGGAGTGAAGTAAAAGAAAAAAAGCAAATTAAGCTTTTATTGAAGATTTGAAAGTCGAGAAAGAAGAGCAGTCATGGAGAGATTGAGGAAGACAGTTCCAGAGTTTTGCAGCCATGGAAGTGAAGGGACATGGGACAGCAAGGAGATTATTGATAGAAGACCTGAAGGACAGTAAAGGGTCTGTCTGCTACCATCCTCATAGTTGATGTACATAGGAAGCCATCACCTAGCTTCCATGAATTCTCTTGGGTGATTATCTCACACTAGAGGGACCCAAACCCTCATCTGATGGCAAGTACACATACACACCTATAGGCAATTTAGAGTTGTTCAATTGAACTGTCTTTGAACTGTGAGAGGAATCCAACACAGGCACAAGGAGAACATGCAAACTCCACACAGAAAGGCCCCTGTCGAACCCAGAACCTTTTTACTGTGAGGCAACAATGTAACCACTGCACCATCGTGCTGCCAGTAAGGGGTCAGGAACTCACTCAGGTAGGGAGGAACTTTGAAACTGAGAAGCAAGATTTTGAACTTAATAAAGGACTGAACCAGTAGCCAGTGTAACTTGGTGAAGATGGGGTGATGTGAGCAAATCACTTAGCATAGGTGAGAACTCTAGCTGCAGGGTCCTGGATATACCAGAGTTTGTGCATCATTATGGTTTGAACCAGAGTTTGTGCATCATTACTTGTCAGAAATGGGTGGAGACAAGCAATGTTAGAGATAAAAGAATGTAATTTTAGTGAGGGGCTTCATATGTAGATCAAAAGTAGGTGATGTGTCAAATAGCACACTTGGTGTAATCTTGCAGTGGCAGTAATGCAGCAACAGAGGGGAAGCCATGACCTAATGGTTAGAGAAGCAGCTTCGGGACCAAAAGGTTGAGGTTTTGATTCCCTGGACCAGCAGGAATGGCTGATGTGCCCTTCAAGGCACCTGACCCCCAACTGCTCCCCAAGCTGCTCTGGGTATGTTGCTATGTCGCTGTGGATAATGCTAAATGCCTATAATGTACCAGCATATATCTAGTTTGTCCTGTAGGTGTAATGCAGCAACAGTAAAAGTGCAGTGTATATATATATATATATATATATATATATATATATATATATATATATGTATGTGTGTGTGTTATTTACCAGCTGGGAGGTCTGTATCGTGAAATACCGTGACCGAGGTCTTGAAAGTACTGACCGAGGCCCTCTGGGCCGAGGTCAGTATTCAAGGCCGAGGTCATGGTATTTCACCATACAGACCAACCTTAAGCTGGTAAATAATATATTTATTTTTTTCTTTACCAAATTCTAAACAGAAAACGAGAGCACCCGAAAGGGAAAACCGAGCCGAGGCGAGCCACCATTTTGAATCCTCATTCACGGCTGTAATGCAAATGGCTTCCTCCTCGGTATACAAGTGCACTTCCATGGCAGGAAAAAAACTACATTTTGCTGCCTATGTAGTCCCCTATTTATACAAAATTGAGTCATTCAGGATTCAGCCATGTTTTTGCTTGGCATTTGCAACAGTTACAGGTTTTTAGCTTTCTCCTGAAATGTTTTCTTTTATTTCTTCTTCCTCAGGGTAGTAAAACTCGCTTTCGCTGTGAACACTGTCGTTATCACTATCCATGCTGTAAAATTAATGCTATTCTCCTGAGAAATGCTGGCAAAAATGTATAAGATTTTTGATAATCTTATAAATAGATCTTATAAAAAAAAAAGATAAATGTTGACAAAAAATGCTACTATGTTTGTTGTTGTTGTGAACGAGTGAGTCGCCAGAGGTCCGTAACCAGGGTCCGTAACTGGGGTCCGTATCGTAAGATACGGACCCGCTCGCCAGCCAATCAGAGCACAGAATTTGATGGAAACCAGACCACGAAAAAAATAAATGTCAGTTATGATATATTCAGACACCTTATAGTTCTGAATATAGTCAATGACAATGTAATAAAATGACTGTTATTAGCTAACAATGGACTAATGTTGCATATGCTAGCAACTTGCAGGTAAGATTAGAGTGCACGTTTAAATTTAACAATTATAAGAAATGATAAAACAATGGTAGGTTAGAGTCAGTTGTCTGACAAACTCACTACAAACTCAGATACTCTGTGTAATGAACAGACAGGGCACGATGCAGATACTGCAGCTGGTCTCCTCCAGCCAAAGCTGTCAATCACTTCATTTCCAAGTGTATCCAACCCATCTTACAATTTAGTGGAATAATGTTTAAAAAACTAATTTCTGAGGGAAAATTAAAAAAAAAAAACATGTAGACATCAGTACAGGGAGAACTAACTGTTCGAATTAGTAGACTGAAAGCAGGCTTGTAGTACTTGAGTCCAGGATTTGGACTCGTGTCCGACTCATCCCCTAATTTTAAGGACTTGTGACTTGACTCGGACTTGGGCTCGGACTCATGCATTAACTACATTCGGACTTGTAAATTGGAGATGAGGACTCAGATTTTTTCTTTTTTTTTGGTAACATGCCATAATAATTTGTCACAAGATATTTAGAGCTACATTAATTTTTATACTAATTTCGTGCAAGAGAATGCACATTCACCTGTTCATACGTCATGTTCAGGAACAAACTAACGTTAATGGCGCTAAAATGCCTGGAGAGAAGTCCCTAGGATTGTTCTCTTTGCTTATACAGACTTCTCGTGCAGTGGGGAAAAAATGCACTGATGTGTGTTCCATATGTAGAAGAACTATCAAGGAGACAACGGGGACAACCTCAGACTTCAAGCGTCGTTTGGTAAGACTCCACCCAGAGAAGGAAGTGACACGCAATGTTCATTGCTCTGCTGATAGCAGGGCTTGCTTGCTGACCGATGAACTAGCTAGTGTTAACCCTCTCTCATGTTATTTGCCCTATTGATAGTGGGCGGGGCTTGCTGAGCGATGATCAAGCTGTTTATCTGTAGCCTATTAATTAAAATGGGGCAGTCGAGCAGTAACGTTAGTCCAACACAGTAGCAGAGATGCTTTCACATAAAGGCGGCAACAGCCACCGTCAAATAGTACGGTTGGAGTCTTGTTCTCGGACTCGATTTGAACTTGACTTGAAATTTTCTTTAATGACTTGGACTTGATTCGGACTTGAACACGGGACATGAAACTGGACTCGACTACAACACTGAAAGACAGATGAGAAAAGTGACGTGAAGAAAAAGCTGTTTTGTCATTGAAGCACATGAGGATGGGTGGAGCTACATGTTATAATGCAACCAGCCAGCAGGGGCGCTAGACTTGTAGTTGCTTCACTATTTTTTTTTTAAAGGTACTGAATGCAATGTCATCTGAAATTTAAAAATTTTTTCATTGTGCATGGCATTTTCCTATGTCTCTCAAGAGCAATATCATGTGGATGAGATGTGATTATTTTGATGTGCTGAAGGTTGCTTTTCTCCATTTCGCGCCTGTTTTCCTCCCTCTTGAGGTAAACAGTATGGTCCCATGGAAACAGCCGAATGCGGGGAGCTTTAAGTAATTGGCATACAGTGGTGCTTGAAAGTTTGTGAACCCTTTAGAATTTTCTGTGTTTCTGCATAAATATGACCTAAAACATCATCAGATTTTCACACAAGTCCTAAAAGTAGATAAAGAGAACCCAGTTAAACAAATGAGACAAAAATATTATACTTGGTCATTTATTGATTGAGGAAAATGATCCAATATTACATATCTGTGAGTGGCAAAAGTATGTGAACCTTTGCTTTTAGTATCTGGTGTGACCCCCTTGTGCAGCAATAACTGCAACTAAACGTTTGCGGTAACTGTTGATCAGTCCTGCACACCGGCTTGGAGGAATTTTAGCCCATTCCTCCATACAGAACAGCTTCAACTCTGGGATGTTGGTGGGTTTCCTCACATGAACTGCTCGCTTCAGGTCCTTCCACAATATTTCGATTGGATTAAGGTCAGGACTTTGACTTGGCCATTCCAAAACATTCACTTTATTCTTCTTTAACCATTCTTTGGTAGAACAACTTGTGTTCTTAGGGTTGTTGTCTTGCTGCATGACCTACCTTCTCTTGAGATTCAGTTCATGGACAGATGTCCTGACATTTTCCTTTAGAATTCACTGGTATAATTCAGATTTCATTGTTCCATCAATGATGGCAAACCGTCCTGGCCCAGATACAGCGAAAGAGGCCCAAACCATGATACTACCACCACCATGTTTCGCAGATGGGATAAGGTTCTTATGCTGGAATGCAGTGTTTTCCTTTCTCCAAACATAACGCTTCTCATTTAAACCAAAAAGTTCTATTTTGGTCTCATCTGTCCACAAAAATTTTTCCAATAGCCTTCTGGCTTGTCCACATGATCTTTAGCAAACTGCAGACGAGCAGCAATGCTCTTTTTGGAGAGCAGTGGCTTTCTCCTTGCAACCCTGCCATGCACACCATTGTTGTTCAGTGTTCTCCTGATGGTGGAATCATGACCATTAACATAAGCCAATGTGAGAGAGGCCTTCAGTTGCTTAGAAGTTACCCTGGGGTCCTTTGTGACCTCGCCTACTATTACACGCCTTGCTCTTGGAGTGATCTTTGTTGGTTGACCACTCCTGGGGAGGGTAACAAAGGTCTTGAATTTCCTCTATTTGTACACAATCTGTCTGACTGTGGATTGGGGGAGTCCAAACTCTTTAGGGATGGTTTTGTAACCTTTTCCAGCCTAATGAGCATTAACGCTTTTTCTGAGGTCCTCCGAAATCTCCTTTGTTCGTGCCATGATCCACTTCCACAAACATGTGTTGTGAAGATCAGACTTTGATAGATCCCTGTTCTTTAAATAAAACAGGGTGCCCACTCACACCTGATTGTCATCCCATTGATTGAAAACACCTAACTCTAATTTCACCTTCAAATTAACTGCTAATCCTAGAGGTTCACATACTTTTGCCACTCACAGATATGTAATATTGGATCATTTTCCTCAATAAATACATGACCAAGTATAATGTTTTTGTCTCATTTGTTTAACTGGGTTCTCTTTATCTACTTTTAGGACCTGTGTGAAAATCTGATGATGTTTTAGGTCATATTTATGCAGAAATATAGAATATTCTAAAGGGTTCACAAACCTTCAAGCACCACTGTAACTATGGAACTGCGTCACACCAAGATGGTGATGTGCGGAAAACATTGTGACTCTGCATTGACCTCAGAGATTTTTGAGTCGCAGTGATGTAATTTGTGGTTGACCTTCGTGAATAGATCCTTGAAACAAAAGACGAATATATTTTCTCTGTTCCTGCTTTTGTGTTCTCGTTTCTTTCTCTGCAAGATCAGAACATTAGGTCTATAACTCCATACTCAGATTCACCAATTCAAGTGCTGTAAATTCTTCATCAGATTTTGCTCCCGTTTCATCCTTCAGTCAATTCCAGCGGTCAGTCTGTCCCTTCACAACCTTTTGGTTTCCATCACTTTTCTAGCTAATTCGTTTTCATATTTTCTTTTTCTTTTCTGCTGGCTTTGAGCTGGCAGGAGAGCGGAGTCCGCCATATTTGCTCACACCGACTTGTTTTGGTTAAAAGTAGGTCAAACACGCCCCACGGTGGTCACGTGATACTGTTGTTCACTTGCTTTGGCAATCTCCGGAATTGTAAAATGCAGGACGCTTTTTATCTCAGCAAAACATTTACGCATAAGATACATGGTGTGTGCAGCAGCAAAATATCTTGAAACTCCAACAGCAATAGAAACAGAACATTTTTGACCAGAATTCAACTTTGCAGTCAGCACCTTTAAACAGTCAGTGTATCAGACAGGTGGCACGGTGGTGTAGTGGTTAGCACTGTTGCCTCACAGCAAGAAGGTTCAAGCCCAGTGGCTGACCGGGGCCTTTCTGTGTGGAGTTTGCATGTTCTCCCTGTGTCTGTGTGGGTTTCCCCCGCAGTCCAAAAGGTTAGGCTAATTGGTGGCTCTAAATTGACCATGAGTGTGAATGGTTGTGTGTCTCTATGTGTCAGCCCTGCGATGATCTGGCGCCTTGTCCAGGGTGTACTCTGTCTCTCGCCCATAGTCAGCTGGGATATGCTCCAGCTTACCCGCGACCCTGCACAGAATAAGTAGTTATGGATAATGGATGGATGTATCAGACAAACAAAATGCAATTAGAATTTGTCTCCACCCCTTTTATCTGTTTGAATCTCAGTAATGCTCCAGATATCCATGGCCAGAACTCAAAGAAAACAAAATTGGTTGTGGTTTCTGGGTAGTAAGGGAAATGTTCGTCATTCTTTTGTCAATCAGAGAAATAAAATCTGTGTATACAAAAGACAATCGGGAAAGCCATGGCCTAAAGGTTAGAGAAACAGCTTTGGGACTAAAAGGTCACCAGTTTGATTCCCTGGATCAGCAGGACTGGCTGAACTGCCCTTGAGCAAGGCACATAACCCTGGGCTGCCTACTGCTGTCTTGTTGTATGTCGCTCTGGATAAGAGCGTCTACTCAGTGCCTATAATGTAACATAATACTCATCAATCTTGGTGTCACACATGGCAAATGCGCAACACTTTGCATGAGTCAAATTTTGTGGAAAAATACTTCGGTTTAAGGGCAGGGTTCGCATTTCAGTCACATTTTTTGCACATTACTCGCTCATTCAACTTTGTTCCACTTTCTCATGAGATCAGGTTAAGATTGCAGTTGAGGTTCTTCCCCGTGTGCACTGTGATTACATAACCAGCATTTTGAAACTATGTGGCTGTTTCTCATGTTTTTTCTGCCAGACTGGTAGCTGTTCTGCAATCGAGATAAATTATAGTGTGGACAGGACCTGGGAGTGATTCAAATGGGGTTTAAAAGAGTTCAAATTAATATATTAAAGTGTGGAGCTTTAGAAAGTGGCCTGATTAGACATTGTTCCTGGACTTTCTTAGGGAAACGTGTACTCAACCAACTTCTCTGTGAGTCAGCTCAAGTAGCAATGCCTCATGGGTGAGAGAGCTAATAGCATAGGATCAGTCATTATAGCCTTGGACCGTTGTGTCAGATATAGAACCACTCAAATTGGATTGAATTGTTTTTCACGCCGCAGCACGGTGGTGTAGTGGTTAGCACTGTCACCTCACAGCAAGAAGGTTCTGGGTTCAAACCCAGTGGGTGACTGTGGGCTTTCTGTGTGGAGTTTGCATGTTCTCCCCGTGTCTGCGTGGGTTTCCTCCGGGTGCTCCGGTTTCCCCCACAGTCCAAAGACATGCAGGTTAGGTTGATTGGTGGCTCTAAATTGACCGTAGGTGTGAATGTGAGTGTGAATGGTTGTCTGTGTCTATGTGTCAGTTCTGTATTGACCTAGCGACTTGTCCAGGGTGTACCCCACCTTTCGCTCTTAGTCAGCTGGGATAGGTTCCAGCTTGCCCACAACCCTGCACAAGATAAGTGGTTACAGATGATGGATGGATGGATGGATGGATGGATGGATGGATGGATGGATGTTTTCCACTCTGATTGGTTGAAGTTCAACTTGCTAGGTCCAAAAGGCTCAAAAATGGACCTGAATCATGAGTCTGGTCATCACTAACAAAGATGGTGGACAAAAATTGATTAATAAGAAGTAGCAAGAAATGTATCAGGGAGCAAGACTGATGATTGTTGACTGAAAAAAACACTATAGTGTAACTCCAGAGGTCATTTGTATACTGTAACGCCACCACATCAGAAAATATTTTACGTCTTCTGATAAACAATAAAGAACTTCAGGTCCTTGTGCAGGAATCAAAGAACATCATACATCATCTCCTGTTATACTGAAAAGTTGCAACGAGCGTTCTCTTTGATACATCACTTTTTTTTCAACCACAGAGCTCATTCAAAAGGATAGCTCCTCAAAGCACCATTCGAGATGCATCAACATTAAACATGTGTATTTTTTTCTTCTCTATCTCTGCCTGTGTGCTTGTAAAGATGAATTTTCTATCTGGGTTGTGACATGGCGTAATCAGAGCTCCTGATTGTGTTGAATCTGAAATGCCACAGCTCCTGACGCCTATAGCTGCTTCTAATAAGTGACACTTGAACATCTCGCTGCATTCATCATCTCCTTGACCTTTCTCAAAAGCGCTGAAGTATCAGTCATCATCCTGACATTGATTATATCGGAACTGTCAAGAACTGTATTTTTAGAAAAGATGTGGTAGGTCTTGTTTATGGTTTTGAAACAGAGGTGTCTTTAAAATGCACTGCAAAAAAAGAAAGAGCAAGTGAAAATTTGCAGTCAAATTTATCAGGTATTTGCTATTATACCAATATAATTACAAAAATAGCCTCAGTGAGGCTGGAGCTCATACCAGCTATTGTTGTTGTGTGCGAGTTTGAAATCCAATCAATCCTGTGGGAGTAGCAGCCGTTTTTGTGAAATTGCATATGACCCCTGTGTAGCCGCATCCATGGCAGGTGGCGCCACCTGGTGAACAACTCTTGTTGGAATATGTCTTTAGAGTCTTCTGGATGAGTTTCAATGAAAACATCCTAGCAGTTTACGAACACTAGTGTTTGGTGTGACGAGTCACCCAAAATTATCAAACGACCATAAAATCATAAATATGACAGGTGGTGCCACCCTCTTGACAACTTTTACACATACCAACCTGGGGAACATTCCAAACGAGTTTGACCAAAATCTGATCACTCCTGTAGGAGGAGTAGCGATTTTCGTGAAATAACATATGACCCCTCTGTAGCCTCATCCATGGTAGGTGGTGCCACCTGGTGAAGAACTCTTGTTGGATATGTCTTTAGAGTCTTCTGGGAGAGTTTCAGTGAAAATGTCCCAGCAGTTTATGAAGAGTAGTGTTTAGTGTGACAAGTCACCCAAAATTGTCAAACGCCCATAAAATGTTAAACATGACAGGTGGCGCCATCGTCTTGACAACTTTTATGCACACCCACCTGGGGAACATTATACGTATGGGTGCTGTGTGAGACTGCTGCCTCTCCAGTAGCTCTGTAGTTTTTAGCTCTTTAAACCTCTTTTTTTCCACCTTTTTTTTTACTTTTTTGCTTTTCTTACGAAGACATAGTGTGTTTAACTATATAACATGGATATATTTAACTTTAACACACAACCAGGAGCCGGTTTTCTCACTTATTCGAGAGAGGAGCTGCTGGCCCTGAAAACAATGGGACGAGCCGGGATACGACACCCCATCCCGGCCGAGCTGAGGAGGAAACCCAGGGGCTGCAAAGCTGGAGCTAAGCTAAAGGCTAGGCTAGCGGACAACCAGCATCACTACAAACCATCCATTCCCTCCGTTATCATGGGGAATGTGAACTCGCTGCTGAATAAAGTCGATGAGCTTTCTGCTCTGAACAACCAGCGGATTTACCGGGAGAGCAGCTTATTTATCTTTACGGAGACATGGCTAACACACCTTGTACCAGATGCTAACGTGGACCTGCGGGGATTCACTGCTGTGAGAGCCGACAGAGACACTAACACATGCGGGAAAAGCAAAGGAGGGGGACTCATCATTTATGTTAACAACCGCTGATGTAACCCGGGACATATCTCTGTAAAGACAGTTTTATGTTGCCCGGACTTAGAGCTGCTAGCCGTTAGCCTGCGGCCATATTATCTGCCGAGGGAGTTCAGTCATGTGATCACCATCTGTGTTTACATCCCTCCGAGGGCAGATGCATCCGCTGCATGTGAGAGGATTCACTCTGTCACAGCAAGGCTGCAGACACAGCACCCTGAGGCATTTATGATCATTTCTGGGGATTTTAATCTTGCTACTTTGGACTCTACTTTGGCTGCTTTTTACCAGGCTGTGGATTGTCCAACGAGGAACAACAGGACAATTGACTTGCTGTATGCTAATGTGAGGGATGCATACAGAGCCACACCCCTCCCCCCACTAGGGAAGTCTGACCACAACCTGGTTCGTCTACAGCCGAAGTACACCCCCCTGGTCCAAAGGCAGCCTGCAACAACTAGCTCCATCATGAGGTGGTCCCCTGAAATGGAAGATGCCCTCAGAGACTGCTATGACATCATGGACTGGGATGTGCTACTTAGCCCACACTGTGAGGACATAGAGGGGTTGACACTCTGTCTGACAGATTACCTCAACTTCTGTGCAGACGTGATCTCCTCAGCTAAGACTGTCTGGTGTTACCCTAATAACAAGCCATGGGTAACACAGGAAGTCAAAGCTGTCCTCAACAGGAAGAAAGCCACCTTCAGGAGCAGGGATAGGGAGGTGATGAAAGCAGCACAGCAGGAGGTGAAACGCTGCATGAGGGAAGCTAAGGACAGCTACAGGAGAAAGGTGGAGCAGAAGCTGAAGGAGAACAGCATGAGGGAGGTCTGGGAAGGTGTGAAAACCATCACAGGCCACAATACAAAGACCAGAGTCGTTGAGACGACAGTGGAGAGGGCGAACGAGTTGAATGACTTCTTCAATCGGTTCAACCAGCCCACGTCCCCCCCCACCCTCTCCCTCACTGCAGCCATCTCTCCTTCTTCCCTCAACACACCTCCCCCCAGTCATCACAGCAGCCCCTTCCTCCCCCTCCTCCCCCACCTCAACACAGACTCCTCTATGCATTACTGCAGACCAGGTCAGAGGTCAACTGAGGAAGCTTCACCCCAGGAAAGCAGCAGGCCCAGACAAGGTGTGTCCATGACTACTGAAGACCTGCACTGCTGAACTGGGTGAACCACTCCAACGCATCTTCAACCTCAGCCTGCAGCTGGGGAGAGTGCCAACCCTCTGGAAGACATCATGTATCGTTCCAGTTCCCAAAAAGAATCGGCTCAGCGAGCTGAACGACTTCCAACCGGTGGCGCTCACTTCACATCTGATGAAGACGTTGGAGCGGCTCTTCCTCAGCCTCCTCAGACCCCAGGTACAACATGCCCAGGACTGTCTGCAGTTTGCGTACCGGGCAGGTGTTGATGTGGAAGACGCCATCCTCTACCTGCTACACCGAGCCCACTCGCATCTGGATAAGGGAAATGGCACAGTGAGGATCCTCTTCTTGGACTTCTCAAGTGCCTTCAACACCATCCAGCCCCTACTGCTTCAGGACAAACTGAACAGGATGCGAGTGGACCCTTGCCTGGTCACCTGGATCTCCAGCTACCTCACTGACAGGCCGCAGTACATCAGGCTGAAGGACATCACGTCTGACACTGTAATTAGCAGCACTGGAGCACCCCAGGGCACGGTGCTGGCCCCTCTTCTCTTCACCCTGTACACCGCGGACTTCTGCTACAACTCGGAGCTGTGTCACATTCAGAAGTTTGCCGATGACACAGCCATCATTGGGTGTACGGTATCAGTGACGACAGAGAGGAGGAGTATAGGAGCCTGGTGAGGGACTTTGCTGTGTGGTGCAACAGGAACCATCTACAGCTCAACACCTCGAAGGCCAAGGAGCTGGTCATTGACTTTGGGAGGTCCAGACCAAGGTCACGACCAGTTCTGATCAAGGGAGTCGAGGTGGAGGCTGTGGATTCCTACAAGTACCTCGGGCTGTGGCTGGACAGCAAGCTGGACTGGACTTGGAACACCAAACACTTATACAGGAAGGGACAGAGCAGGCTATACTTCCTTAGGAGGCTGCGGTCCTTTAACATCTGCAGGAAACTCCTGTGGATGTTCTATCAGTCTGTGGTTGCCAGTGTCCTGTTTTACACTGTGGTGTGCTGGGGGGGCAGCACATCCAGGCTGAACAAACTGATCAGGCGGGCCGGCTCTGTGGTCGGCATGAAGCTGGACTCTGGTGACGGTGGCAGAGAAGAGGTCTATGGACAAACTATTGAATATCATGGATGACGCCAGTCACCCTCTGCACACCGTCATCAGCAACCAGAGGAGCCTGTTCAGTGACAGAATGCTCCTTCCCAAGTGCAGGATGAACAGACTCAAAAACTCCTTTGTCCCTCACGCCATCAGACTGTACAACTCCTCTCTGGAGGGGAGGAGGGATAACAGGAGGACAGAGGACGGGAAGGAGCAGTAGCCTAGCCTAACAATAAGCAATGTGCAATATAATGTGTAATATCTTTCCTGCTCCCCCCCCCACACACACACTTACCCTAACCCCACTTCTACCCCCTTCCCCCCCTCCCCCCTCCTCTCTTCCCCATATCTTATTCTTTTATATTTGTATATGTAAATACTTAATTTATTTTAATTTATCTAGAAGTTTTTCTCTATTTCTTTTCTCTGTTTATCTGTAATGATGCTGCTGGAATCTTAATTTCCCTGAGGGAACCCTCCCAAAGGGATCAATAAAGTTTTATCTTATCTAATCTAATTATATGCGAGTTTGATCGAAATCTGATCACTCCCGTAGGATGAGTAGCGAATTTTGTAAATTGTGGACGGACGACAAACAGAAGATGGATGGACGGCACGTGACCGCATAAGCTCATCCGGCCTGGCCTACAGCCGCATGAGCTAATAAACCAAAAATATATGATTATAGGATTATTAAAGTTGACATTTTACTAGCTTGAAATAGTACTAATTATGTCCTGTTGG
Organism: Neoarius graeffei; assembly: GCF_027579695.1. Classification (NCBI taxonomy): domain Eukaryota; kingdom Metazoa; phylum Chordata; class Actinopteri; order Siluriformes; family Ariidae; genus Neoarius; species Neoarius graeffei. The sequence continues at coordinate 94,587,866 of NC_083570.1, forward strand.
CATTTTTTTCTCATGTTAATAATTTATTTCTGGGAAGAAGCCAAAATATGTCCAAATTTAATGCTTGAAATGAATAAAAGCAGCAAAAAACAGGCTGAATAATCGATTTAATTTATAATAATCTCATAATTAAAAGAATATTAGATAAACTTCAGATAATTAAGATACTTTCAGTGACAAAGATATCAAATTTGGCAGTTCTTTCTCCCTCTCTTTTATTTTCTAGACTTTATGAATATGTTTTTGAATAAATGTCTGCTTTATTTTATTTTTTGTCAGGGTCAGATTTTTGGTCATGAACTACTTCATACAGAACATACCTCAGCGTGCAGGATACAATCAACTGCTGAAAGGTTTCAAATTATTCTCATTTCTGAAAAAAAAAATCTTCAACAAACTCTCTGCTTCTTTATTAACCTTTTTCTTCAACCAGAATCGATTGAAATTCTCATCTCAATCAGGCTTTTACTGCATGTTTCAATGAATAAATGCATATTTCATGCTTCATCACCAAGGACCTGGTAGGCTTTTATGTAAGACCGTGTGCAAAGGGGAATGTTTTAAATGTCTGACTGTTTATGACGAAGCAGAATTTCATAAGACTTTCAATTCTGTAGAGAGGAACTGCACCCGGCCTCGCTTTTGCACACGCTTTGACGCGGACATGTGCCTGAGCGAAACTAAGCGGAGATGATGATGAGTGTGCAATTGTCATCTGCTCTGAATTCCTCGCTGTTGGCTGTTTCCCTTAATTCAGGTTCATTAAGTCTGCTGCTTCATCACAGCCCGTCTTTAATGAGTTGTGATCTATGACTGTGCCATCTAATAAAGATCTCCAGGATATGTGGAGACAGAATCGTACGTGACAGTGTGAAAGCTCGTGCTGAACGCCTGACTGACCCCTCATTAAAACTGACTGATGGGTTCTCCGCTTGTCCTCACAGTCTCTCATTCCTGATGATGATTAGGATCTACATGGGAAGTGACTCTCTTGCTGAAGGAGATGTCTGGGCAGAAAACATTGAAGAAAAAAAAACAACATGGCCACGGCTGTGAGTTCCTCATGATTTGACGCCGCTCTCGAACCAACCTTTAGCAGAAATCAGTTTGATATAAGGTTTGAGGCAGGGTTTACTGTGGCTTTCAGTGTAATAACAGGATTAGCCAAGAACCTGGACTGTTAAAGAGCACATCTGGGGTCAGTATGAGCGCTCACAGCTGGATTGATATGGATAGGCTGAAAATCATCAGCAGATCCATGTCTCCTTCATTCAGTCTCTCTTTCAGTTAATTCACTTCAACTCAACTGCATTATTCTCATTTTAGTTGGCACTACCTATTGAGCAGTTAAGGGTTAAGGAACCAGCAGTGGTGAAAGTTTGACAATGCAGGGATTAGTAGCCTAAATCCTTAACCACTAAGCCAAGACTTCCTCCTCCTGATATTATTCCAGGCAACATTGTGGGCAAGCAACCCTAAAAGGACACCATGAAATTTCTGCAACCCAAAGCCTTGACACTTTTAGAATAAGAAGAAGGAGAAGCACATGTACGGTACACTCAAGCACAATGAAATTCCTCCTCTGCATTTAACCCATCTAAAGCAGTGAACACACGCATGAGCAATAAGCGCACACACATACCCAGAGCAGTGGGCAGCTATGCTACAGCACCCAGGAAGCAGTTGGGGGTTAGGTGCCTTGCTCAAGGGCACTTCAGCCATGATATAGAAGGGAGGGGTAAGTGCTATTCATTCATGGTGTTCATGGTGGCACGGTGGTGTAGTGGTTAGCACTGTCGCCTTGTATGTAAGAAGGTTCTGGGTTCAAGCCCAGTGGCCGACGAGAGGCCTTTCTGTGTGGAGTTTGCATGTTCTCCCCGTGTCTGTGTGGGTTTCCTCCAGGTGCTCTGGTTTCCCCCCAAAGACACACGGTTAGGTTAACGTGGGGTGGCCTTGGGCTGAAGTGCCCTTGAGCAAAGTACCTAACCCCAAACTGCTCCCTGGGTGCTGTAGTATGGCTGCCCACTGATCTGGGTGTGTGTGCGTGTGTTCACTGCTTCAGATGGGTTAAATGCAGAGGATGAATTTCACTGTGCATGAGTGTACATGTGACAAATAAAGGCAGCTTCTTCTTCTCTATTTATGTTTTTCCTACCAATCCCAGGAATCAAACCGGCAACCCTTTGTTCCCAAGGCTGCTTCTCTAACCTTCAGGTCATGGCTACCCCCACGGCCTGAAGCCTTTTGTCCCTCAGATATCATATATCAGTAATGTGACTAAAAATCAAAGAATATTCCTCTCACTGATTTCACATTTTAGTTATTTAGACTCAGGTTACCTCTATTGATGTATCTCATTTCCAGTGTCACAGGAATAAAGCATGATGGGGTATTTTATTACAGGAAAAATAATCCTAATAGTAGAAGAAGAAGGCTTTATTTGTCATATGTACTGTACACTCAAGCATGGGCGGCATGGTGGTGTAGTGGTTAGCGCTGTCGCCTCACAGCAAGAAGGTCCAGGTTCAAGCCCCGTGGCAGGCGAGGGCCTTTCTGTGCGGAGTTTGCATGTTCTCCGGGTGCTCCGGTTTCCCCCACAGTCCAAAGACATGCAGGTTAGGTTAACTGGTGACTCTAAACTGACCGTAGGTGTGAATGTGAGTGTGAATGGTTGTCTGTGTCTATGTGTCGGCCCTGTGATGACCTGGCGACTTGTCCAGGGTGTACCCCGCCTTTCGCCCGTAGTCAGCTGGGATAGGCTCCAGCTTGCCTGTGACCCTGTAGAACAGGATAAAGCAGCTAGAGATGATGAGATGAGACACTCCAGCACAAACTTACCGTAAGTACACAGCATTTAACCGGGGAGCAGTTGTGGGTTAGGTGCCTTGCTCAACCCAGCCATTCCAGCTGGTCCAGCATCAAACCAGCAACCTTTTGGTCCCAAGAGACTTCAGGCCCATCCATCCATTAACTGTAGCCGTTTTATCCTGTACAGGGTTGCAGGTAAGCTGGAGCCTATCCCAGCTGAGGGGTACACCCTGGACAAGTCACCAGGTCATCACAGGGCTGACATATAGAGACAAACAACCATTCACACTCACATTCACACCTACGGTCAATTTAGAGCCACCAATTAGCCTAACCTGCATGTCTTTGGACTGTGGGGAAACCAGAGCACCAGGAGGAAACCCACACAGACACGGGGAGAACATGCAAACTCCACACAGAAAGGCCCCTGTCGGCCGCTGGGCTTGAACCCAGAACCTTCTTGTTACGAGACGACAGTGCTAACCAGTACACCACCATGCCACCCACATACAACCTTGTTGTAAAGCAGTGTTACTGTTACTACCCAGAAGTGGAATATTTTCCAACATTATCATGGCTTATCTTGTGATGGTGTGAAAAACAATAAGAGATGATTGTAGCCTGAGTAGACTAGCAATCTGATGGTACTTGCAAATAATCTGGACTTCGAATCCAACAAGAAATGAATTAGGAATCAGATTGACTAGGTAGTGCAGGACAATACACACTGTGATACTGAATGTCAGGCAGTAAGCAGGTGAGCGCTTGCGAAGCCGCTGCATCTCATATGCTTTCCCTTTGATTCATTTTCAGGTAGTCCTGCCTTCTTCCTTTTCTTTCTTCATCCCTCAATCATCACCATGGTAACCAAACAGCAGAGACATGATGGATCCTTGCAGCCTACTTGTGAGACGGCACACATCACGAATCTGCCTGGAAATTGATAGGGAAATTTGGATGCAGTTCATCGATTGCCTGCGTTCAGCAAATTTCCCAGCTCAGTAAAGTCAGACTGCTTCAATGACTTCTCTGCAGTTTTTACATACAGTCCACAGTAACACTCAAGCAGACAAGATACACTGTGCATGAGCTTTCTGTTATCATCCTGGAACCATCTTTTCTTCAAGAAGATGGTTTAAAAACTGCTTGTGCATGCAATGTGTCTTTGTAGTGTGTCAAAACCCTTCTGCATGTGTGTCGTAATCAGTCAAGTCACCGTTTTTTGGTTTGTGCCCCAGTCAGTTGTACTGAAAGAACACCCCAGAACAGCACTAATAAAGAAATGTTCTGCCTGATGATAACCACAGTGTTCTTGTTCACATGGACTTCAGTTTTTCTCAGTTTTTTTGGTGCATTTCTCGAATCATCATTAACATTTGCACAACAGTAAATGCATTTCTTGAAACAATGTGTGCAAACTGCAAAACAGTGGATTACTATGGGGCACTGAATATAAAAACCCGGTTACATTTTTATAGCTGATATATTTTGGATACTTAGCCCATTTTCCTCACATTTAATTCAAGTCAAGTTTATTTCTATCGCGCTTTTAACAATAGACATCATCGCAAAGCAGCTTTACAGAATTTTAATTACTTTAAAATAAGCTAATTTTATCCCTAATCTGTATCAAACGTAATAATTTTTAACATTTAGCTCATTTTTCTTTCATTTGAGGCAGAAATTCATGTAAAACAACATTATACAGTTAGGTCCATATATATTTGGACACTGACACAAATTTTGTTTTTTTTACCTGTTTACTGAAACATATTCAAGTTATAGTTATATAATGGACATAAAGTCCAGACTTTCAGCTTTCATTTGAGGGTATCCACATTAAAACTGGATGAAGGGTTTAGGAGTTTCAGCTCCTTAACGTGTACCACCCTGTTTTTAAAGGGACCAAAAGTAATTGGACAATTGACTCAAAGGCTATTTCATGGGCAGGTGTGGGCAATTCCTTCGTTATGTCATTATCCATTAAGCAGATAAAAGGCCTGGAGTTGATTTGAGGTGTGGTGCTTGCATTTGGAAGATTTTGCTGTGAAGAAAACATGCGGTCAAAGGAGCTCTCCATGCAGGTGAAACAAGCCATCCTTAAGCTGCGAAAACAGAAAAAACCCATCTGAGAAATTGCTACAATATTAGGAGTGGCAAAATCTACAGTTTGGTACATCCTGAGAAAGAAAGAAAGCACTGGTGAACTCATCAATGCAAAAAGACCTGGACACTCACAGAAGACAACAGTGGTGGATGATCGCAGAATAATTTCCATGGTGAAGAGAAACCCCTTCACAACAGCCAACCAAGTGAACAACACTCTCCAGGAGGTAGGCGTATCAATATCCAAATCTACCGTAAAGAGAAGACTGCATGAAAGTAAATACAGAGCACGGTGCAAGCCACTCATAAGCCTCAAGAATAAAAAGGCTAGATTGGACTTTTCTATAAAAGCATCTAAAAAAGCCAGCACAGTTCTGGAAGAACATTCTTTGGACAGATGAAACCAAGATCAACCTCTACCAGAATGATGGCAAGAAAAAAGTATGGCGAAGGCGTGGTACAGCTCATGATCCAAAGCATACCACATCATCTGTAAAACACGGTGGAGACAGTGTGATGGCTTGGGCATGCATGGCTGCCAGTGGCACTGGGTCACTAGTGTTTATTGATGATGTGACACAGGACAGAAGCAGCCGGATGAATTCTGAGGTATTCAGAGACATACTGTGCACTCAAATCCAGCCAAACTGATTGGTCGGCGTTTCATAATACAGATGGACAATGACCCAAAACATAAAGCCAAAGCAACCCAGGAGTTTATTAAAGCAAAGAAGTGGAATATTCTTGAATGGTCAAGTCAGTCACCTGATCTCAACCCAATTGAGCTTGCATTTCACTTGTTAAAGACTAAACTTCAGACAGAAAGGCCCACAAACAAACAGCAACTGAAAACCACTGCAGTAAAGGCCTGGCAGAGCATTAAAAAGGAGGAAACACAGCGTCTGGTGATGTCCATGAGTTCAAGACTTCAGGCAGTCATTGCCAACAAAGGGTTTTCAACCAAGTATTAGAAATGAACATTTGATTTACAATTATTTAATTTGTCCAATTACTTTTGAGCCCCTGAAATGAAGGGATTGTGTTTAAAAAATGCTTTAGTTCCTCACATTTTTATGCAATCGTTTTGTTCAACCCACTGAATTAAAGCTGAAAGTCTGAACTTCAACTGCATCTGAATTGTTTTGTTCAAAATTCATTGTGGTAATGTACAGAACCAAAATTAGAAAAATGTTGCCTCTGTCCAAATATTTATGGACCTAACTGTATATAAAATTGTTAAAAACATGTATACCTTGGAGTGCAGTCTGCACACCAGCAATAACTGGCCACTCAATGTCTCCTACTGATCCTCAGTCAGCGGTGTGGGCAGGGCCATGCGAGCTGAGGCTATGGCAAAGGGCATGGATCAAAGCGCTGATGCAGATTATTTGCATATTTTCAAAATATTTAGCTTTACACTCAACGACCGATTTAGATTTAACATTTAGATTTAATGTTTAGATTTAAGCCCTGCGATGATCTGACAACTTGTCCAGGGTGTACCCCGCCTCTCGCCCATAGTCAGCTGGGATAGGCTCCAGCTTGCCCTCGACCCTGTACAGGATAAGCGGTTATGGATAATGGATGGATGGCTGTTTAGATTTCGATTTAACATTTAGATTTAAAGGTAGACTGCCTTTCAGATTTTTCAAGTGTAGGTTATAAAACAAATTTTCCCTGACACCCAGTTATTTTTGTTTAGCGGATCAAAAGCTACTGAATTTGAATCACAGACTTCCAAATTTATTCGTTTTTTTTTCATAGAACAATTAATGAATTTAGAGCTACATGGCCCTAAATTCTCCACTAATTTTTCCAGCTTCACCATGACCCAATTCAAGATACTACATCATGCATCACGTGGTAGGTTTTCCCCGTTCGCGCAAGGCATTGTGGGATACAAATTTGAAACAGGAGAGAAAAATGGAGGACATGAGTGTGCGAATGAACTGTGAAAGACCGACTACAGTAACAGAAAGCAAGAAGAAAAGACGTTATGTTATATATGAAGGAAAGGAAACGCAGAACCAAACTAATAAATATCGGCGGTCAGCGAGCACCTCGGTGTGATCAGCTGTTCGTTTAGGGACAGAATGATGTAACTGTCAGTGCACGGTCAAGGTAAACCTGTAGATGGCAGCAATGCAACACTGTGGATGCCAGCTGCTGTAAAACCCAAAAGAAGAAGAAGAAGGTAATCCTGCGCATGCACACACGGATTTCCTCTGTCTGCTTGATTGCGCGAAGCGAGTGATTTCATGCACATTATTTGCTCGGGAATCTTCTCAAATTAAATAACTTCCCAGCCACGGAATTGCCTATGTTTTTTTTTTTAGATATTACAGAAATAAACATATATCACAATGACCAAATTTCAGAGGGAATTAAATTTCACTGTATTTTATGATATTGAAAAGCTGTCTAGCTGTAAAACTGAGATTTAGATTTCACATTTAGATTTATTATTTAGATTTAACATTTATATTTTTCATGCAGGCGGCACGGTGGTGTAGTGGTTAGCGCTGTCGCCTCACAGCAAGAAGGTCCGGGTTCGAGCCCCGTGGCCGGCGAGGGCCTTTCTGTGCAGAGTTTGCATGTTCCCCCCGTGTCCGCGTGGGTTTCCTCCGGGTGCTCCGGTTTCCCCCACAGTCCAAAGACATGCAGGTTAGGTTAACTGGTGACTCTAAATTGACCGTAGGTGTGAATGCGAGTGTGAATGGTTGTCTGTGTCTATGTGTCAGCCCTGTGATGACCTGGCGACTTGTCCAGGGTGTACCCCGCCTTTCGCCCATAGTCAGCTGGGATAGGCTCCAGCTTGCCTGCGACCCTGTAGAACAGGATAAAGCGGCTACAGATAATGAGATGAGATATTTTACATGAATTTCTGTCTCAAATGAAAGAAAAATGAGCTAAGTGTGAGGAAAGTGAGCTAAATATCCAAAATATGTCAGCTATAAAACTGTAACTGAATTTTTACATTCGGTACCTTATAGATTACCTGCAAAAGAACGTAATTTGCTCAAAATGCTTAGTTTATGTCTCAAAAACAGATATTTATTCCAATGAAACTGTCAGTGCCATTAGAATGATGAGTCTTTGCACCATTGTGAACAAAATAGTGAAAATGCTTAGTCATGTTGTCAGTATAGCAGTTTGCTCTGTAAGTATTTTCTAATGAAAACTGTGACTAAGATTTTGGTAACACTGACTGAAAATGCACGAAGCAGCACTTTTTTCTGTGTGGTATAGCAATTTCAATCCTACCAGGTTCCACATTACTGTGTGTGGGGGATTGATTGCAAGAGACTGGATATGATTGGAAGTTTCTACTGTACTGTACTGTTTGCACTGCAATTTGTTGACAGACAGACACTGTTATAAAGAAAAAAAAGACTCTTACAGCACTGTACTGCACAAACAAAAAAAAAATCAAAATGTCAAATTTACAGTAAAAACACAGGAAACCCCTTGTTGAAGGCTCATTGACTTGCATGGGGCATGAAGGGTGTTTTCACACCTGGTCCCCTTTAAAGGAACCAGACTCAGTCCTCTTTAAGTGGACCAAAAAGTGGACCAGCAGAAAAAGAACTCAGTTCTTTTTGTGTTCACACTGTGAATTTATTACAAAGAGGACTGGGTTCTCTTTCTGGTCCAGTTAAGCTTTGATGGGGCCTCAGTCCTCTTTCTGTTCACACCAGGTCCTCTAGAGCCCTCAGACCCCCAGTGCATGGAATTCTGGGTAATTTTCTCTTGAATCAAAATGTCTGCTGCCATGCTTGCCCTGCTGTATTCTTTGATCAAAATAGTGCGGATTAAGGAAAATAAATTTATTCCAGCTATCTATGAGCACAAAACACAGCTGAGGAGACTACAAAGAAGTTCAGAGAACTGTAAAGCGGCTGTGGTAAGTTCCAAAAGGAAAAAAAAAAGTTCCAAAAGGAAGTTGAGTTTCCCTGCTACAGTCACGTGACCAGCTACGGCAAATGAAGAAGGTTAAACTACAGTGAAAAAGGTGAAGTGAACCCGGTGCACTTTTTGTTCACAATGCGCAGATTAGGCGAACCGTACTGAGACCACCTCCTGAGGTGGTCTCAGTTCGGTTCGCTTTAAAGGGGTCTGGGTACGGTTGGAGTGTTCACATATGCGCAAAAAATGCTGAGTCATCGATCTGAGTTCGGTTAGATGGCTGAAAGGGATCAAGTGTGAAACACCCGAAGATATGGTCCAATCCCACAGAAGAGCTACTGTAGCACAAACTGCTGAAAAACTTAATGCGGACACCTTTCTGTTTTAGCCAGCATTAACTTTTTCGGCAGTTTGTGCTACAGTAGCTCTTCTGTGGGATTGGACCATATGGGCTAGGCTTCATGCCCCATGCGAATCAATGAGCCTTTACCACCCATGACCCTATCGCCGGTTCACTGGTTGTTCTTCCTTGGACCACTTTTGGTAGGTACTAACCACTGCATACCAGGAACACCCCACAAGATATGCCAGTTTGGAGATGCTCAGACCCAGTCATCTTGCCGTCGCAATTTGGCCCTTGTCAAAGTCACTCAGATCCTTACGCTTGCCCATTTTTCCTGCTTCCAACACATCAACTTCAAGAACTGACTGTTCTCTTGCTGCCTAATATATCCCAACCCTTGACTGGTGCCATTGTAATGAGATAATCAATGTAATTCACTTCACCTGTCAGTGGTCAGAATGTTATGGCTGATCGGTGTATATGTTTGCCAATTGAAGGTTCATGGGATTCTCCTCTGAGCTGTTGTAGAGAACTGGCTGATCATCAGATGCTTCACATGTTCCCCCTCATAAGTGAAAGTTAAGATTCACCTGAGACCAATTCATCAATTTAGGACACATCTACCAAAAATACAATGTAGTAGAAATGTATAAAATATGATTGACAGATTATGACAACTAATTAAACACTTGCATGTAATGACTCAAGCAATGAAATAATGCAGAGATGTTTTGGAGGGGTGGAGTTTGAACAAGCAGTTTCGAGAATTTCACTTCTGATCTGAGAAATGCACCAAAGCATCTAAGAAAAACTGGAACCATCTTGTTTGACTCCATCAGCCTGGAGTGGAGAGGAAGATTATCAGTCACTCTTTTCCAGCTTTGGTGTGTGAATTAGGACTGGACCTGCACATCATCTGAGTATCACTTGCACTCGTTTATCGAAACATCACACCTGAAGAGTCAGTGCTGTTTGATATTTCACACATTCTCTCAGGTGCAAGGACACGATTCCTCTGTGTGTGTGTGTGTGTGTGTGTGTGTGTGTGTGTGTGTGTGTGTGTGTGTCCCCCATGTAGCTGAAGGGGTAAACAATATAATGGAATATATAAGTATATTAATAAGAGGAAGTTGGGCTCCCTGCTCTTCAGCTCTGTTGGGAGTTGTGTTCCATGCACAGAACCACAGACCTAAAGGGCTCCATTAATGATCAATGTGATTTTGTTTTGGAATTATACAGTTATAAAGTAGCACAATTTGTCTTAAATATTGAATAAGGGAAGATTTTTATGGTTTGGTTTTTTTTTTTTTTTGCAATGCTGAAAAAACCCAGGATGGATATGGGCTGTAAATGAGTGCATATTGTGTGGCAAACAGCCACCAGTTTTTTTTTTTTTACCCCCAATAGTTCATTTATTCATTCATTCGTCTTCAGAAAACTTATCCTGGTCAGGCTCACAGGGAATCTGGAGGGTACACTGGGTGTGAGGGAGGAATACACTTTGGATGGTATGCAGGCCATCATAGGGCACCACACACACATTCACACACTCATTCACACTTAGTGGTAATTTAGTGTAGCCACATATGGATGGATGGACAGATGGCTAGACAGATAGACGGATGGATGGATTGTTGGATGGATGGATGGATGGATGGATGGATGGATGGATGGATGGAGATAGATTATTAGATGGATGATGGATAGATTGTTGGATGGATGGTTAGATGAATGGATGGAAAGATGGGTGGATGAGTAGATAGGTGCATGGATGGATGGATGGATGGATGGATGGATGGATGGGTAGATGGATAGACAGATGGACAGACATTAAATAGATAGAGGGACAGATAGATGATGGATGAATGGTTAGATGAATAGATGGAAGGATGGCTGGATGAGTAGATAGGTGCATAGATGGCTGGATTGATGGATGGATTGACAGAAGGATGAGTAGATGGATAGACCGATGGACAGAGACAAATGGATGGATGTATAGACAGATAGACAGGTGGACAGACAGATAGCTCAATAGATAGATGGATGGATGGATGGATGGACAGATGGGCAGACAGAAATAGATAGATGGATAAATAGGTCGATGGACAGATAGAAGGAAGGGTGGATGGATGGATGGATGGATGGATGGATGGATAGATGTCAGTAACACAGCACCACTTCCTATGCATTTAAAACATGTGTTAAGTAGCATAATCAGGTTACCTAATGAGCTATGCTCCATAATTATTGGCACCCTTTGCGAAAATGAGCAAACATTAATATCTCATCTCTCATTATCCCTAGCCGCTCATGTGAGGTTATGAACTCAAATATACAGGGACCAAAACCATGGTGGATAGATGACTCTAAAATACCCCCAGGTGTGAACAAGTGTGTGTGTGTGTGCATGGTGTCCTGTGGTGTACTGGTGTCCCAGTCAGCGTATAATCCTTCCTCCCACCTCCAGCCAGTGTTCCTGTGATAGGCTCCAGATCCACCGCAACTCTGACCATCATCTTCTGCTTACTGAAGATTAATGAATTATTAATTTTTGTTCATTTTTAAATGAAAGGTGCCAATAATTCTGGAGAGCCTAGTATAATGCTTATGTATAAAAAAAGAACACTTTACTTAACTGCAGTGTTTATGGGGTTACACGGCACCTACATGAGACTTTTACCAGCTGATATATAAATGTCTCGAAAGCTTTATTCCAGCAGGCATCGTAATGCTGTCATAATCCCAGTTTCTGTCAATGTTAATGTCATGCCAGATGACATAGATCCAGTACCATAACACTGCTGACTTACCATTAGAACGTCATGACAACTGACTTTGTAGTGAGTTTCATATTTCTGACGAAAACGTTTATATGAAAACCTATAATGAGTTACTATACTGTAGATTTAAACTTTATTGAACCAGAGAAGTCACATGAGACATAAATCACTTTAATGAGCGAGTCTTGGCCAAGAAAGCAGTACAATATTTACCACAAACACTCAGACAGCACAGAACAGCACTGTGAATCATTAAAAACAGGAACAAGAAACTATTACAGTTACAGATGTTTCTGTAGGTCATTCCCTCACCATGGGGTGTTGTATCTAAAAGCTGTTTCACCCAACTCAGAACATAAAAATGTATTTCTTGGTTTTTATGTCAGGAATACAAATAGATACGAAGGAAGTGATCAAAACTGTATGTTTCATCTGACTCAGCAAGAGTTTGTTTTTGAGAAAGAGAAACCTGTTGGAAAAGTTGACTTCTGTTACATTTTTCAAAATTAATCTCACTGAACACATCACCGACAGTCTTGTCAGAGTGAATCATAACACAAGCTTATATTCATAAAAATCTATGTCACTTGACTCGAGAGTTACACTCACCAGCCAGTTTATTAGGAACACTCATCCACCCGATGTTTTATGCGGTTCTCTAATCAGCCAATTCCTTGACCGCAGCACAATGCATCAAATCATGCAGATACAAATCAAGGCCGTCAAACATGAAATGTTCACTTCAGACATCAGAACGGGAAAAATTGTGATCTCAAAGTGTGACTTTCTTTCACTGTGGCATGGGTGTTGGTTTGAGTCAGATGGACTGGTTTGAGTATTTCAGAAACTGCTGATCTGGGGTTTTCACACACAACAGTCTCTAGAGTTTACACAGACAGAACGGAAGAAAAAACATTGAATTCAGAGACAGTTCTGTGGGTGGAAACAAACGCCTTGTTGATAAGAGAGGTCAGAGGAAAATGACCAGATTGGTTCGAGCTTTTTTTTTTTTTGCCAGGAAGGCTATAGCAACTCTTTACAACCGTGGTGAGATGAAAAGCATCTCAGCACGCAACAGCAGAAAACCACATTGGGTTCCGCTCCTGCCAACCAAGGATAGAAATCTTAGAATCAAGAACAAGTTCCTATTAAAGTCTACGGTGAGTGTATATCACCATCACTCTTGATGAATAAATCATGAGAAAAGTTTGTGTGTCATTTGTCCTGAAGGGTTTGTGACGTAGGTGTCCTTTCCAAAAAATAAGTGCTACAGAGAAACGTGTAGCTGTCACATCACAGTCGCACAACAAAGACTACGCTTCCATATCCTCCAGGGAAGGATATACCGTAGATAGCCAAAAATTCCCAAAAGTGGCCATGAGATAGACACCACTGAGAACAAAACACTGTCCAGGATGCCCTTGTCACACACAAAGACACGCCTTTATTGAAGAACTGATGACTCTGGATGTTGCATGGGATGATGCTGAAGATGCTGCGGAGGCGTTTTTATCACCCAATCTACTACTCAGTGGCAGCACAGTGGTGTAGTGGTTAGCGCTGTCGCCCCATAGCAAGAAGGTTCTGGGTTCAAGCCCGGTGGCCGATGAGGTGCTTTCTGTGTGGAGTTTGCATGTTCTCCCCGTGTCTGCATGGGTTTTCTCCAGGTGCTCCGGTTTCCCCCACAGTCCAAAGACATGCAGGTGGCTACTCTAAATTGCCCATTGATCAAGCTTGGAGAGGGATGAGTTCCACCAAGTTTAAATGCCCTAGACACACCAATGATGGACTGTTAAAAATATGTCATCAGTGGTGCCCCTATGGCCCTTGCTGACTATGGGAAGAAGATGATATTACTTCGCATAAGAGGAACTACGTAAGCAATTGTCATGAACACCACCTTTAATGAAACTCACAGCTTCTGGATTATTCCTATTTTAAGTAAACGAAATGTGGCAATGTGGAAAAGTCACTGCTTTGTGTATTTAAAAAAAAAAAGAGTAAGACACGGCATACCAAGAGCAAGGTCCCCCCCCCACACTGGAGTATGTTTTACAGCTGTTACACTATTACATTGCTATATTAATTGGTGTTTTTATCATGTGCCCTGTTTGTCATGATGTAAATCTTTCAGAGTGGTAGCATATGTTCATCACTTGTTAGAAGGAGTTTGTGTCTCTGCCAGTGGACCATGTGGTTTTAACTGCAGCTCTATGAATCATTAATCACTTCAGCTTTCCAGCAAGTTCAGCATGTTACAAGCAGCAAGCGCCGCCAAAATCATGACTCTTTGTACATCAATTTTTGACTCCAGCCCTTTGTTGATCTTCCACATCTTTTCCAAATATAGAGCTCTGAATCCTCAGCTGTCTGCCTTTCTTACTCTCGTACTAAATTACTGTCTTGTGTTGTATTTTATGTCTTTTTATTGACTTACGACGCAAAAACAAATTACAATAACGCATCCATATTAAAGACGATTTGAAACATAAATGTCATTAAGTAAACAAAACTTGCAGTAAAGACATTCTTAGCTCTTTGACATATGTAACAACAAAAATAGATTTTTACTGATGACAACCAGTGTCTTGCAAAAGTATTCATCCCCCTTGGTGTTTGTCCTGTTTTGTCGCATTACAAGCTGGAATTAAAATGGATTTTTGGAGGGTTAACACCATTTGATTCACACAACATGCCTACCACTTTAAAGGTGAAAATTGTTTTATTGTGACACAAACAATAATTAGGATTAAAAAAAACAGGTGGGTGGCACGGTGGTGTAGTGGTTAGCGCTGTCGCCTCACAGCAAGAAGGTCCGGGTTCGAGCCCTGTGGCCGGCGAGGGCCTTTCTGTGCGGAGTTTGCATGTTCTCCCTGTGTCCACGTGGGTTTCCTCTGGGTGCTCCGGTTTCCCCCACAGTCCAAAGACATGCAGGTTAGGTTAACTGGTGACTCTAAATTGACCGTAGGTGTGAATGTGAGTGTGAATGGTTGTCTGTGTCTATGTGTCAGCCCTGTGATGACCTGGCGACTTGTCCAGGGTGTACCCTGCCTTTCGCCCGTAGTCAGCTGGGATAGGCTCCAGCTTGCCTGCGACCCTGTAGAAGGATAAAGCGGCTAGAGATAATGAGATGAGATGAGAAAAAAAACCCAGAAATCTGGAATGTGCATAAGTATTCACCCCCTTTCGTATGAAACCCCTAAGTAAGAGCTGGTCCAACCAATTCACTTCATAAGTCACATATTTACTTGATTAAGATCCACTTGTGTGCAATCAAAGTGTCACATGATCTGTCACATGATGTCTGTATAAATCAACCTGTTCTGGAGGGACCCCGACTCTGCAACATGACTAAGCAAGCAACATGAAAACCAAGGAGCCTCCAAACAGGTCAGAGACAAAGTTGTGGAGAAGTATAGATCAGAGTTGGGTTATAAAAAATATCCCAAACTTTGAATATCCCAGGGAGCACCATTAAATCCATTATAGCAAAATGGAAAGAATATGGCACCACTACAAACCTGACAAGAGAAGGCCATTCACCAAAACTCACAGACCGGGCAAGGAGGGCATTAATCAGAGATGTAACAAAGACACCAAAGATAACACTGAAGGAGCTGGAAAGATCCACAGTGGAGATGGGAGTATCTGTCCATAGGACCACTTTAAGCCATACACTCCACAGACTGGGGCTTTATGGAAGAGTGGCCAGAAAATATGTTTAGAGATTCCCCAACAGCATGTGGCAGACTCCCCAAACACATGGAAGAAGATTCTCAGATCAGACGAGACTAAAACTGATCTTTTAGGCCATCATGGGAAATGCCATGTGGCTAGATGTGCTAAGTTAATAGAGACATACCCCAAGACACTTGCAGCTGTAATGGCAGCAAAAGGTGGCTTTACAAAGTATTGACTTTGGGGGGTGAATACCTCTGCACACTCCAGATTTCTGTTTTTTTTCATGTTGTTTATTGTTTGTCCCACACAAAAAAAAAAACCAAACAATTTTCACCTTTAAAGTGGTAGGCACATTGCGTAAATCAAATGGTGTTAACCCTCCAAAAATCCATTTTAATTCCAGCTTGTAATGCGACAAAACAGGACAAAACACCAAGAGGGATGAATACTTTTGCAAGACACTGTATAAGATAATCAATAAATAAAATTAAATTCAACAGTTTATATACATATACAGAGCAGCATGGTGGTTCAGTGGTTAGCATTGTCACTTCACAGCAAGAAGGTTCTGGGTTCGAACCTCACAGCTGATGGGGGCCTTTCTGTGTGGAGTTTGCATGTTCTCCCTGTGTCTGCGTGGGTTTCCTCCAGGTGCTCCGGTTTCCCCCACACTCCAAAGACATGCATATTAGGTAAAATACCCAGCTAGTGGGGTTGGACAAGCCAGTGCATACTTAGTGCCAGTCCCAAGCCTGGATAGACTGGGGAGGGTTGTGTCAAGAAGGGCATCCAGTGTAAAAAAAAAAAACCTATGCCAAATTAAATATGCAGATCATGATGATCCACTGTGGCAAAACCCTAACGGGAGCAGCCAAAAGAAGAAAATATACATATACAGTCTACTCCTGGACATTACTTTCAGCAATGTTTTGATTGCTGGGGGAAAAAAAACCCTCCTAAAGTCCAATATTACTCCTTTACAATTCACACAGACTTTATGAATCATGTAAAGCTCATGTAAATACCTGAGAAGAAACTTGAAAATAATAACACAATTGTTAAGTCAAATAAACCAGTATTGTTGTTGAAATGCTTGGTTATTTTAATCCATGGTGTATTCTAGTCCAATAGTGAACCAGCACCCAGTGTTTTTTAGAGGTAGCAATTACATCAAGATGGTATGGTATGGTATGGTATGGCATGGTATGGAAGTCACATCGTGCCCAATGATGACTGTTGGTGGATGGGTGGATGACGTGCCCACGCACGTCATCCACCAACAGTCATCATTGGACACGATGTGACTTCCATACCATACCATACCATACCAGTTTGATGTAATGAGCAGCAAGGCCAGCAGCAGAGGCACACGGCCTGGATCGCACACGGCATCTGTGGGCTGTCTCATCAACAGCTTCAGGATATTTCCTTCTAAGACGGGCCTGATTGATGTTCTATTGCCTATTTCGCTCGAATTTAGACCCACCATTATGAACAGTAGTTCTCCAAGTTTTGCGGTCAGCAGCAAGCTCTTCAAGGTTGCACAGAGCAACGCTACAGTTCTTTAGCGAGTCTTTGACGCAATTTTTAAATTGCTTCCTGGGTCTTCCTATACTCCGGTATCCTTTAATCAGCTCACCATAGAAAAGTTACTTAGGTATCTTGCGATCGTCCATGTGGATAAGATGTCCAGTCCATCACAGTTGACGGTTTATGATGAGGCACAGTTTGTCTTGCTTAGTACTTCTATATTTGATACGCTATACTCCCAGCTTAGTTTAAGGATCTTTCTTAAACAGCGTTGTTGGAAAGCCTCAAGCTGTTGAATATGCCGGTGATATGTGGTCCAGCACTCAGCTTCATACAGCAAGGTGCTTAAGACAACAGCATGGTAGACAGCTATCTTTGTAGATAGAATCATCACATGGCTATTCCAAACCCTTTCGTAGAGGCGGCCAAAGAAGGTGCTAGCCTTCGCTATACGGTTTGAGATTTCTCTGTCCAACTGACTGTTACTTAAGAGCATACTTCCCAAATACACAAATGTGTCTGTTCTTCAGTTGTTGGTCATCTACATAGATGGAGGGCGAAGTGTGGTCCGTCGCTGGAGGAGGTTGGTTGAGGACAGAGGTGGTCAAAGTACTCAAGTTTATTATTTAAGTCAAAGTACAGATCCCACTGGTTAAATGTTACTCCGATACAAGTGAAAGTTGTCCAGTCAACTTTTTACTTAAGTACTGAAGTACTTGCTTTAAAAAATAAGTATTAAAAGTACATTTTCTGTCAATGCACTGTTGTATTATTGCCACAACGCTTACAAAACCTAATGCCTCTGAAGCAACCGACTGGATTTTCTGACTAGTTTGTAGAACCTGTAGAGCTGAAGCTCCATCTGACATGCTAGCAAACTCTTTTCAAACTCGAAATCATATTGGGTAGCTAATGTAACTAGAAAAGAAAGATTTCTACATTCTGTTTATTTGTCAAGATTATGCTAAAGTTAATGTTATTCATGTTAGCATAACTCTGTTTTGACATGCTAACTAACAGTGTCCAAGTTAACTAGCTATGTGTTAATGTTAGCCGTGGACAAGGTGATGGCAACTTGGTGAGCAAATCCATAGAAAGTCATGTGACTAACCAGACTGCATAGCTATTGCAATGTTATCGCTAGCTCTAAAAGCACAGACAACTTCACTGAAAGCTTTCTCTTGGAATAAAACGTTTACATCCCTCAATATGCTTCCGCCGGTTGGACGGTGAGTTTTTGTAGGCCGTGATGTGGTTCATTTTAGGCAAACAAAGCAAACATTTAAAACGAAACGAATCTTTAATCCTTTCCGAAAACTGAAACATGGGTTCTAGGTATGGCCATGAGTGCGCGCATTCTACAGAAGAACCACCTCTTTCCGTTCTCCCATTAACTGATCATGTTCAAATTATACTGCTGAGAAATCATTGAACTTGATTTTATACAGTCTATGGACGTGACGTGACCCTAGTGATTACTGATCGGCTGTCTCAGTGTCACCTGCGAAAAAAAAACAATCATGTTTTATAAAAGAAAAGAAAAAACATCCACTCTGAAAGCTGCTTCATGGTAATGAGTAACGAGGACCTTGATAGAAATGTACTGGAGTGAAAAGTACGATATTTGTCTTTCAAATGTACTGAAGTTAAAGTCAGAAGTTTCCAAAAAAATACTCAAGTAAAGAACAGATACTCAAAAAGTGTACTTAAGTACAGTACTCAAGTAAATGTACTTCGTTACTGTCCACCTCCAGTTTGAGGATCTTGGTATTCTTCAAGCTAATATAATACTGTGGATATTCAGAGATGTAAAACACTTCATACGTTTTGATCTCACTCATACTTTGTCAATTCAATTTTCAGACAAATCAACACTAAATAATAAACAGTGGACTTCCCGCAGTTATTAACAACACGTAGAGCAATACACACTGTATAACAAGCTATCACACTGCTATCAGTGTCACACTGGGAGGTCCAAAAGTCTGAGATGACTTCCAAACATGGGATTTATTTTTTCACATTAAAAATGGGAAATAAACAGAAGGTTTATAAAAATTTTTTATATTTTAAACAAAGAAAGTAAACATTCAATATCTTGAATATTTAATATGGAGCAGTATTTGAAAGTTTCTGTTTAAATGTACACGTGTGTCATATTGATCATGCTGACTGCTTTGTAGAAACGTTCAAATTTCCGTCATGTCTTAATTTCTTCGACTGAAGCAGGTGTTCAGAAGGTGCTCTAAAGGATTGGATCTGGAATGGATCATAGCTCGAGTACAGACTGTCATTGGAGCAAAAAAAAAGGAGAATAATAACTGTTGTAACTGAAGTCACCTTTGTAAAATTGTTTTTTATTGGTGAATCTGAAAAGGTGTCAATAATGATGGACTGTTGGTAATTGTAGCCACTGGTGTATATATTTAAAAAAAAAAATACAAATATATACAGTGGGGCAAAAAGTATTTAGTCAGCCACCAATTGTGCAAGTTCTCCCACTTAAAAAGATGAGAGAGGCCTGTAATTTTCATCATAGGTATACCTCAACTATGAGAGACAGAATGGGGGGAAAGAATCCAGGAAATCACATTGTAGGATTTTTAATGAATTAATTGGTAAATTCCTCGGGAAAATAAGTATTTGGTCACCTACAAACAAGCAAGATTTCTGGCTCTCACAGACCTGTAACAACTTCTTTAAGAGGCTCCTCTGTCCTCCACTCGTTACCTGTATTAATGGCACCTGTTTGAACTCATTATCAGCATAAAAGACACCTGTCCACAACCTCAAACAGTCACACTCCAAACTCCACTATGGCCAAGACCAAAGAGCTGTCAAAGGACACCAGAAACAAAATTGTAGACCTGCACCAGGCTGGGAAGACTGAATCTGCAATAGGTAAGCAGCTTGGTGTGAAGAAATCAACTGTGGGAGCAATTATTAGAAAATGGAAGACATATAAGACCACTGATAATCTCCCTCGATCTGGGGCTCCACGCAAGATCTCACCCCGTGGGGTCAAAATGATCACAAGAGCAGTGAGCAAAAATCCCAGAACCACACGGGGGGACCTAGTGAATGACCTGCAGAGAGCTGGGACCAAAGTAACAAAGGCTACCATCAGTAACACACTACGCCACCAGGGACTCAAATCCTGCAGTGCCAGACGTGTCCCCCTGCTTAAGCCAGTACATGTCCAGGCCCGTCTGAAGTTTGCTAGAGAGCATTTGGATGATCCAGAAGGGGATTGGGAGAATGTCATATGGTCAGATGAAACCAAAATAGAACTTTTTGGTAAAAACTCAACTTGTCGTGTTTGGAGGAGAAAGAATGCTGAGTTGCATCCAAAGAACACCATACCTACTGTGAAGGATGGGGGTGGAAACATCATGCTTTGGGGCTGTTTTTCTGCAAAGGGACCAGGACGACTGATCCGTGTAAAGGAAAGAATGAATGGGGCCATGTATCATGAGATTTTGAGTGAAAACCTCCTTCCATCAGCAAGGGCATTGAAGATGAAACATGGCTGGGTCTTTCAGCATGACAATGATCCCAAACACACCGCCCAGGCAACGAAGGAGTGGCTTTGTAAGAAGCATTTCAAGGTCCTGGAGTGGCCTAGCCAGTCTCCAGATCTCAACCCCATAGAAAATCTTTGGAGGGAGTTGAAAGTCCGTGTTGGCCAGCGACAGCCCCAAAACATCACTGCTCTAGAGGAGATCTGCATGGAGGAATGGGCCAAAATACCAGCAACAGTGTGTGAAAACCTTGTGAAGACTTATAGAAAACGTTTGACCTCTGTCATTGCCAACAAAGGGTATATAACAAAGTATTGAGATGAACTTTTGTTATTGACCAAATACTTATTTTCCACCATAATTTGCAAATAAATTCTTTAAAAATCAGACAGTGTGATTTTCTGGATTTTTTTTCTCATTCTGTCTCTTATAGTTGAGGTGTACCTATGATGAAAATTACAGGCCTCTCTCATCTTTTTTAAGTGGGAGAACTTGCACAATTGGTGACTGACTAAATACTTTTTTGCTCCACTGTATAAACCCCACTAAAAATCTTCTATAGGAATCCTATAGAACAAGTTCTAAAGAAATCCTATTGAAAACAATGGAAATCCTGTAGAACTTTACCCAAGTATAGGAAAAAAGTTCTATAGGCACATTCTATAGAAAAAAATTCCTTTCGAGCAGATCCTTTAGACAAGTTCCATATACCCAGCAATTCTTGCAGTGACTATTGCTCCAGGTTCTTTTAGCATTCCTCCATGCAAGCTGCACTGTTGATCAGTCCCTAAAATTCGTCACCTCGATATACGCATACTAGTAAATACTTGCAGTATATTTTGGAATGAAAATTATTAAATATTTTGAGATAGGTCATTGTGCATCCTGCTAATGGATTTACTGTATACTCCTCAAGATAGATGCAGTGGTTTATTTCCACTAAAATGCAATTACTGCAGGTGGTGTGAAGTTTCAACGAGTACAAAATGTATAAATTTAATAAACAACCATATTTTCCCAAGCCCTGTGATGACTTGGCGACTTGTCCAGGGTGTACCCCGCCTTTCGCCCGTAGTCAGCTGGGATAGGCTCCAGCTTGCCTGCGACCCTGTAGAACAGGATAAAGCGGCTAGAGATAATGAGATGAGATATTTTCCCAAAGAAAAATAAACCTACAACTGTAACTAATTTTTAGTTGTGTTTTTGCTTGTTTTGCTTATTTTGATTTAGTAACATTTCATGATTTGTGCATCTCTTACATGTAAGCTCCTGTTTGTTAATAAATCTATATTGTATTTAAAAATAATTCCTACTTCCTCCAGGGCAGCACGGTGGTGTAGTGGTTAGTACTGTCGCCTCACAGCAAGAAGGTCCGGGTTCGAGCCCCGTGGCCGGCGAGGGCCTTTCTGTGTGGAGTTTGCATGTTCTCCCCGTGTCCGCGTGGGTTTCCTCCGGGTGCTCCGGTTTCCCCCACAGTCCAAAGACATGCAGGTTAGGTTAACTGGTGACTCTAAATTGACCGTAGGTGTGAATGTGAGTGTGAATGGTTGTCTGTGTCTCTGTATCAGCCCTGCGATAATCTGGCGACTTGTCCAGGGTGTACCCCGCCTCTCACCCATAGTCAGCTGGGGTAGGCTCCAGCTTGCCCGCGACCCTGTAGAACAGGATAAGCGGCTACAGGTAATGGATGGATGGATCCTACTTCCTCCTCCAAATAATTCTGATGATCAGGTGAGTTAAGAAGAAGAAGAACAGCACCAACATGCTTGTGAAATTCCTCTCTGCATTTAACCCATCTGAAGCAGTGAACACACACACACACACACACACATTAGCAATGAGCACACACACATACCCAAAGTAGTGGGCAGCCATGCTAACAGCACCCGGGGAGCAGTTGGGAGTTAGGTGCTTCGCTCAAGGCCATCCCATATTAACCTAATCGCATGTCTTTGGACTGTAGGGGAAACCGGAGCACCCAGAGGAAACCCACGCAGACGCAGGGAGAACATGCAAACTCCACACAGAAAGGCCCCCATCAGCCACTGGGCTCAAACATAGAACCTTCTTGCTGTGAGGCGACCGTGCTAACCACTTACACTACCATGCCACCCAAGTTGAAACCAATTGGCTGAGGCATTGAAATTTCATTACATGGTAATGACATCTTAGCTATGCTTACAACCTAAAGTTCAAAAAAACAAATGTTATTGCATGCCAGCAAGCTGGATATGATCTGGGGTCCTCCGGGCTCTCTCCAGTTCCTTCAGTATGGTTTACCCAACAGTGGTGCCACCACCGTCATATACAGGAAATATTCTTGAGTAGACACAAAAACACCAAGGCAGTAAATAATGTTCAAATATTGATTTCCTATAGAACTTGAGTTTTAATCAAAATTTTCTGTCCTAAAGAACACACTTGGTAAGTTCTATAAAACGTTGAGAAAAGCAGATCGAAACTTTTTGTTCTATAGGACACAATTCACAGTCTCCTATAGAACCATCCATCCATCCATTATCTGTAGCCGCTTATCCTGTCCTACAGGGTCGCAGGCAAGCTGGAGCCTATCCCAGTTGACTATGGGCGAAAGGCAGGGTACACCCTGGACAAGTCGCCAGGTTATCACAGGGCTGACACATAGACACAGCCAACCATTCACACTCACATTCACACCTACAGTCAATTTGGAGCCATCATGCCTTTGGACTGTGGGGGAAACTGGAGCACCCAGAGAAAACCCACACAGACACGGGAGAACATGCAAACTCCGCACAGAGAGGCTCCTGTCGGCTGCTGGGCTCAATCCCAGGACCTTCTTGCTGTGAGGCGATAGTGTTAACCACTACACCACCGTGTCGCCGCTCCTATAAACCATTATATATATATATATATATATATATATATATATAGTGATGCTTGAAAGTTTGTGAACCCTTTAGAATTTTCTATATTTCTGCATAATTATGACCTAAAACATCATCAGATTTTCACACAAGTCCTAAAAGTAGATAAAGAGAACCCAGTTAAACAAATGAGACAAAAATATTATACTTGGTCATTTATTTATTGAGGAAAATGATCCAATATTACATATCTGTGAGTGGCAAAAGTATGTGAACCTTTGCTTTCAGTATCTGGTGTGACCCTCTTGTGCAGCAATAACTGCAACTAAACATTTCCGGTAACTGCTGATCAGTCCTGCACACCGGCTTGGAGGAATTTTAGCCCATTCCTCCGTACAGAACAGCTTCAACTCTGGGATGTTGGTGGGTTTCCTCACATGAACTACTCGCTTCAGGTCCTTCCACAACATTTCCATTGGATTAAGGTCAGGACTTTGACTTGGCCATTCCAAAACATGAACTTTATTCTTCTTTAACCATTCTTTGGTAGAATGACTTGTGTGCTTAGGGTCATTGTCTTGCTGCATGACCCACCTTCTCTTGAGATTCAGTTCATGGACAGATGTCC
This sequence comes from Neoarius graeffei, assembly GCF_027579695.1. Lineage (NCBI taxonomy): Eukaryota > Metazoa > Chordata > Actinopteri > Siluriformes > Ariidae > Neoarius > Neoarius graeffei. Next base: position 94,612,015 of record NC_083570.1, read on the forward strand.
TGACATTTTCCTTTAGAATTCGCTGGTATAATTCAGAATTCATTGTTCCATCAATGATGGCAAGCCATCCTGGCCCAGATGCAGCAAAACAGGCCTGAACCATGATACTACCACCACCATGTTTCACAGATGAGATAAGGTTCTTATGCTGGAATGCAGTGTCTTCCTTTCTCCAAACATAACGCTTCTCATTTAAACCAAAAAGTTCTACTTTGGTCTCGTCCGCACACAAAACATTTTTCCAATAGCCTTCTGGCTTGTCCACATGATCTTTAGAAAACTGCAGATGAGCAGCAATGTTCTTTTTGGAGAGCAGTGGCTTTCTCCTTGCAACCCTGCCATGCACACCGTTGTTGTTCAGTGTTCTCCTGATGGTGGACTCATGAACATGAACATTAGCCAATGTGAGAGAGGCCTTCAGTTGCTTAGAAGTTACCCTGGGGTCCTTTGTGACCTCGCCAACTATTACACGCCTTGCTCTTGGAGCAATCTTTGTTGGTCGACCACTCCTGGGGAGGGTAACACTGGTCTTGAATTTCCTCCATTTATATACAATCTGTCTGACTGTGGATTGGTGGAGTCCAAACTCTTTAGAGATGGTTTTGTAACCTTTTCCAGCCTGATGAGCATCAACAATGCTTTTTCTGAGGTCCTCAGAAATCTCCTTTGTTCGTGCCATGATACACTTCCACAAAGATGTGTTGTAAAGATCAGACTTTGGTAGATCTCTATTCTTTAAATAAAACAGGGTGCCCACTCACACCTGATTGTCGTCCCATTGATTGAAAACACCTGACTCTAATTTCACCTTCAAATTAACTGCTAATCCTAGAGGTTCACATACTTTTGCCACTCGCAGATATGTAGTATTGGATCATTTTCCTCAATAAATAAATGACCAAGTATAATATTTTTGTCTCATTTGTTTAATTGGGTTCTCTTTATCTACTTTTAGGACTTGTGTGAAAATCTGATGATGTTTTAGGTCATATTTATGCAGAAATATAGAAAATTCTAAAGGGTTCACAAACTTTCAAGCACCACTGTATATATATATATATATATATATATATATATATATATATATATTATATACTGTAGGGGAAACCGGAGCACCCAGAGGAAACCCACACAGACGCAGGGAGAACATGCAAACTCCACACAGAAAGGCCCCCATCAGCCACTGGGCTCGAACATAGAACCTTCTTGCTGTGAGGCGATCGTGCTAACCACTTACACTACCATGCCACCCAAGTTGAAACCAATTGGCTGAGGCATTGAAATTTCATTACATGGTAATGACATCTTAGCTATGCTTACAACCTATATATATATATATATATATATATATATATATATATATATATATATATATATATCTCACACACACACAGTGGTGTTTGAAGGTTTGTGAACCCTTTAGAATTTTCTATATTTCTGCATAAATATGACCTAAAACATCATCAGATTTTGACACAAGTCCTAAAAGTAGATAAAGAGAACCCAGTTAAACAAATGAGACAAAAGTATTATACTTGGTCATTTATTTATTGAGGAAAATGATCCAATATTACATATCTGTGAGTGGCAAAAGTATGTGAACCTCTAGGATTAGCGGTTAATTTGAAGGTGAAATTAGAGTCAGGTGTTTTGAATCAATGGGATGACAATCAGGTGTGAGTGGGCACCCTGTTTTATTTAAAGAACAGGAATCTATCAAAGTCTGATCTTCACAACACATGTTTGTGGAAGTGTATCATGGCACGAACAAAGGAGATTTCTGAGGACCTCAGAAAAAGCATTGTTAAAGCGCATTAGATTGGTAAAGGTTACAAAACCATCTCTAAAGAGTTTGGACTCCACCAATCCACAGTCAGACAGATTGTGTACAAATGGAGGAAATTCAAGACTATTGTTACCCTCCCCAGGAGTGGTCGACCAACAAAGATCACTCCAAGAGCAAGGCGTGTCATAGTCGGTGAGGTCACAAAGGTCCCCAGGGTAACTTCTAAGCAACCGAAGGCCTCTCTCACATTGGCTAATGTTAATGTTCATGAGTCCACCATCAGGAGAACACTGAACAACAGTGGTGTGCATGGCAGAGTTGCAAGGAGAAAGCCACTGCTCTCCAAAAAGAACATTTGCTAAAGATGACGTGGACAAGCCAGAAGGCTATTGGAAAAAATGTTTTATGGACAGATGAGACCAAAATAGAACTTTTTGGTTTAAATGAGAAGCGTTATGTTTGGAGAAAGGAAAACACTGCATTCCAGCATAAGAACCTTATCCCATCTGTGAAACATGGTGGTGGTAGTATCACGGTTTGGGCCTGTTTTGCTGCATCTGGGCCAGGACGGCTTGCCATCATTGACGGAACAATGAATTCTGAATTATACCAGTGAATTCTAAAGGAAAATGCCAGGACATCTGTCCATGAACTGAATCTCAAGAGAAGGTGGGTCATGCAGCAAGACAACGACCCTAAGCACACAAGTCATTCTACCAAAGAATGGTTAAAGAACAATAAAGTGAATGTTTTGGAATGGCCAAGTCAAAGTCCTGACCTTAATCCAATCGAAATGTTGTGGAAGGACCTGAAGCGAGCAGTTCATGTGCTGAAACCCACCAACATCCCAGAGTTGAAGCTGTTCTGTATGGAGGAATGGGCTAAAATTCCTCCAAGCCGGTGTGCAGGACTGATCAACAGTTACCGCAAACGTTTAGTTGCAGTTATTGCTGCACAAGGGGGTCACACCAGATACTGAAAGCAAAGGTTCACATACTTTTATATAATATTGGATCATTTTCCTCAATAAATAAATGACCAAGTATAATATTTTTGTCTCATTTGTTTAACTGGGTTCTCTTTATCTACTTTTAGGACTTGTGTGAAAATCTGATGATGTTTTAGGTCATATTTATGCAGAAATATAGAAAATTCTAAAGGGTTCACAAACTTTCAAGCACCACTGAGACAGAGAGAGAGAGTTTGATGTCAAACACTGTACCAGTCTCCCTTCAACTTTTTCTCTTCTTTTCCTTTCACTAACATTCCCTCCAGGCTGCCTGTCTCTCCTCGAGGTGTTCTCTCGTTACCAAGGCTACGACTAAAACAATGCTTGATTGGTGGAATCAGAATGACGTCACTCAGACGTAGGGAATTCCGCCGGGCACGTTGTGAAACGTCCCAGTACTAAAAGAGTGACTCGGAGTGACTTTACTGCTGCTGCTGCTGGGGAGTCTGTCTGCTCTCCTTTGCGTTTTATTTTTAATTAATCAATTAACTCATTTACGTATTCAGAAGTACAGAAGGCTCACTGTCGTACCGGAAGTGTACTCTATAGGTGTGTTGTTGTTGTTGTCTATAAGAAGATTTGACATGTGGAGTGAAGGAGCTGAAATCTGCAGCACAACTTCTCACCACCATCATAATAATACTCACAATAATATTAACAATAAAGCTGAAAGAGTGAGGAGTGAGAAGAAAAGTCAGAGCTCAGGGCTGGTATCATTTTTATGATTTTTATATTTTTTTTAATTGCTTTGGAAAGTCAAGAAGGTGAAAATCTCGAGGTTGGAGCAGTCTGGGATGTAAGTTATTTCCCTTCCTACATGACCTCTTTCAGCTCTCTGTGATTTATTTGTTGTTGGTATGAATAATTAATGCACCTTTATTATTATTATTATTATTATTATTATTATTATTATTATTATTATTATTATTATATCATGGGATGTTTTATTGTATGAGAAAAACTTGATTGGTTGTCAATGAAGTTTGGGATGGGGGCTAAAACTTTCGTAGCTCAGTCAACTTTTTTGAGTTTTAAAAACTGCACGTATATCAAGAGGGTGAAAATCTCGAGGTTGGAGCAGTATGAGATGTAAATTACTTCCCTTCCATCATGACCTCTTTCAGCTCTCTTATTTATTTGTTGCTGGTATGAATTATTAATATATTATTATTATTATTATTATTATTATTACATGGGATGTTTTATTGAATGGGGAAAACATGATTGGTTCCCACTGAAATTTGGGATGGGGGTTCAAACTTTTTGTAGCTCAAGGAACTTTTTTTAATTGCTTTGGAAAGTCAAGAGGGTGAAAATCTCAAGGTTGGAGCAATCTGAGGTGTCAGTTCCTACATGACCTCTTTCAGCTCTCTGTTATTATTTTTTATTATTTGTTGCTTATATGAATGATTAATACATTATTATTATTTTATTTATTATTATAATTTGATGGGCGGCACGGTGGTGTAGTGGTTAGTGCTGTCGCCTCACAGCAAGAAGGTTCGGGTTCGAGCCCCGTGGCCGGCGAGGGCCTTTCTGTGTGGAGTTTGCATGTTCTCCCCGTGTCCGCGTGGGTTTCCTCCAGGTGCTCCGGTTTCCCCCACAGTCCAAAGACATGCAGGTTAGGTTAACTGGTGACTCTAAATTGACCGTAGGTGTGAATGTGAGTGTGAATGGTTGTCTGTGTCTATGTGTCAGCCCTGTGATGACCTGGCGACTTGTCCAGGGTGTACCCCGCCTTTCGCCCGTAGTCAGCTGGGATAGGCTCCAGCTTGCCTGCGACCCTGTAGAACAGGATAAAGCGGCTAGAGATGATGAGATGAGATGAGATGAGATTATTATTTGATCATGGGATGTTTTATTGAATGAGAAAAATATGATTGGTTTTCAATGAAATTTGGGATGGGGAGGCCAAAACTTTTTGTAGCTCAGGAAACGTCTCATCTCATCTCATTATCTTTAGCTGCTTTATCCTGTTCTACAGGGTCGCAGGCAAGCTGGAGCCTATCCCAGCTGACTACGGGCGAAAGGCGGGGTACACCCTGGGCAAGTCGCCAGGTCATCACAGGGCTGACACATAGACACAGACAACCATTCACACTCACATTCACACCTACGGTCAATTTAGAGTCACCAGTTAACCTAACCTGCATGTCTTTGGACTGTGGGGGAAACCGGAGCACCCGGAGGAAACCCACGCGGACACGGGGAGAACATGCAAACTCCACACAGAAAGGCCCTCGCTGGCCACGGGGCTCGAACCCGGACCTTCTTGCTGTGAGGCGACAGCGCTAACCACTACACCACCGTGCCGCCCTAATTTGCATATCAAGAAGGTGAAAATCTTGAGGTTGGAGCAGTATGTCAGTTATTTCCCTTCCATTATGACCTCTTTCAGCTCTCTTTTATTTATTTGTTGCTGGTATGAATTATTAATACATTATTATTATTATTATTATTATTATTATTATTATTATTATTATTATTATTTGATCATGAGATGTTTGTTTTATTGAATGAGGAAAACATGATTGGTTCCCAATGAGATTTGAGATGGGGGCTAAAACTTTTTTTTAATTGCTTTGGAAAATCAAGAGGGTGAAAATCTCAAGATTGGCACAGTCTGAGATGTCAGTTATTTCCCTTCCAACATGACCTCTTTCAGCTCTCTGTTATTTTTTATTTGTTGCTCGTACGAATGATTAATACACTAAGAATAATAATAACAATAATAATTTTTGATCATGAGATGTTTTATTGAATGAGGAAAACATGATTGGCTCTCAGTGAAATTTGGGAAACTTTTTGAGTCTTAAAAAAGGCACCTGTTATAATTAATTTGTATGGCAAGATTTGTAAATAAAACTTCCTGTAAGAATCACATCTGTGTGAATTCTAATAATTAATCTTATTCATTAATTATTAACCATAACAATTTGATAAATATCTACAGTAGCTGATATTATTCTGGGATAAACCGTCATCCCATCATTAAGAAAGAAAGAAAGAAAGACCCCTGGACTACACTATGAGAGCCATGACTCTGTTATCGAGCTGGAGCCTTGTCTTTTTTAACATTTAGGTGTAATCTGCTTTTGTTTCGTCAAAAAAAGAGAGAACTGCACTGTCCACTTTACCCAATACTTCTTATCCTGGATCTTGATCTTATTTCCAGTCCACATACACAGATAAAGAAGAGAAGGAAGGACGTGACATACAGTACAATTCGTTTGCACGAACAGGTGTGTTCACATCAGTTTCCTTCCGTATTCAGAGCTACACCATGCTCTTTCAGTTCATTTCTGACAAGCGAATGTAGGTGAACCGATTTTGTATGAAATGTTTGGACTAATGACATTTTGGTCATAGCTAATGTTTCTTACAGTCAGAGGAAATGTATCGCTTGATACAGAATATATTAAAACTGCTGAAATACAGACTATTGTTCAACACTGAAACTCGACTCAACTAAAGCCGTGTTCTGCCCGACAGGTTTAAAAACACACCTTTTTCTCTTAGTTAATGAATCGTTCACAATAGTCACTGCTTGAAAACTGAATGAGCTTCAGCCAAATAAAATTTCCACCTCCAAGCCAAAATAAGTGACTGACAGTGTGAAATATCTTTTCATTTACAATCCAATCCTTTGTCGCCTACACCTCTAAAACCTCAATCATGTATTAAAAATGACCCACTATGAGCACATTGTTATCAGGTCTGAACTCCTCCTCCGAGTCCTTGTTTTTATTTTCCACGATGATCTGTATCTGTGTACTTTCCTGGAAATCCTGAGATCGAGATCCTGACCTCTTCTGCTCCTCGGACCTTCCTGATCCATCCTGATGCCCTACGTTTGATCAGAGTCTCATCACATCGCTCCTGTGGAGGACGGCCCCGTATGGACAGTTGAAAGTCGCACTTGGAAGACGCTCTGGACTCTTACAGTAATGCTTTTATGGCTGACGACTACAGTTGACTTGCTAACTTTAGGACTGCAGTTGTCATGAACAGTTTTGCACTCAAGTTTCCATCAATGAAGAGTTATAACATCAACGAAACTGACTTCATGTTAAAACTGTTAAAATGTTATAATCATGTTGTCTGTTGTTGCCCAAATGAGGATGGGTTCCCTTTTGAGTCTGGTTCCTCTCGAGGTTTCTTCCTCATGTCGTCTGAGGGAGTTTTTCCTTGCCACCTTCGCCACAGGTTTGCTCACTGGGGATAGATTCGGGATAAAATTAGCTCATGTTTAAAGTCATTCAAATTCTGTAAAGCTGCTTTGCGACAATGTTGTTAAAAGCGCTATACAAATAAACTTGACTTGACTTGACTACTTTTAGCTGGATTGACATCATCACAGATCAGTGACAGGCTCGTGTGTTGGGCTCACTGTCCATGAGTCCTCGAGGACGACAACTGCTGTCTTTAAATAGATAGGCACTTTAAATATATACCCCCTCCATCATGCAAGGTGCTGTCAGACGTCTGTAGTTAGTAAGGACATGCAGACAAACGGTTCCTCTCTCTCTCTTTCTCTCAGCAGCATGGAGCTTTGCACTAATCCATGACACAGGTTGCAGAAGTCACATTCTAAGGGTTAAGTGTCTCTGTGTGTTTGTTAGAAAGCAGAAATGCACCCAAATACCTCGCAGGATGCTGACCGGGTCGAGCGTTTGCCCCTGAACTGCTCCAAGACCCAGCCCAACCTGGAGGAGAATAATCAGGACCACAAGACAAAAGGACATCACGGTTTGCAGTTACTGAAGCCTTTCCAGATCTCACACAAGTAAGATGACACACCGCTACAGTTATCAGTGCATGTTAAGACATATTTTGGTTTCCTGTAGCTAGAAAACTAGAAGTGGTTTATAAGTGGTTAAATGAGGCCTTGATAAGGATTTTATTCTCCATGTTTGAACACGCACACACTGATAAAAGGACCTAGGAACTTTTTCACTGCACTGCAACACTTGTGAAATTACATTACTGGCATTTAGCGGAATGATGGACAACATACCCAGAGCAGCCTGGGGAACGGTTGGGGGTTAGGTGCCTTGCTAAAGGGCACTTCAGCCATTCCTACTGGTTCAGGGACTCAAACCGGCAACTTTTTGGTCCCAAAGCTGCTTCTCTAACCATTAAACCATGGCATCCCCCATAAAGCAAGGGTGGGCGGGGTATTAAAGAAAGGGTGGGAAGAATATTAAATTACATTACATTCATGGCATTTACAGTAGCAGACGCTCTTACCCAGAGCGATGTACAACATCTCCAGAACAGCCTGGGGAATGGTTGGGGGGTTAGATGCCTTGCTCAAGGGCACTTCAGCTATTCCTACTGGTTCAGGGAATCAAACCATCAACCTTTTGGTCCAAAAGCTGCTTCTCTAACCATTAGGCCATGGCTTCCCCCATAAAGAAAGGTTGGGCAGGGTATTAAAGAAAGGATGTGAAGGATATTAAATTACATTACATTCATGGCATTTAGCAGACGGTCTTATCCAGAGCAATGTACAACATCTCCAGAGCAGCCTGGGGAATGGTTGGGGGGTTAGATGCCTTGCTCAAGGGCACTTCAGCTATTCCTACTGGTTCAGGGAATCAAACTGGCAACCTTTTGGTCCCAAAGCTGCTTCTCTAACCATTAGTCCATGGCTTCCCCATGACAAAGCTGAAAAGTGAAAAGTGCTGTTCCAACATGAACACACAAAATAGGCTCAAACACTCTTACTGACTTATTTACTTGTGCTCGCTTTTCTCAGCAGCATGTGTCTGACCGTGTGCTGTTATTGTGTCACAGGCATCAGCACCCTGTGGATAATGCAGGCCATTTCTCCTTCATGGTCCTGCACTGGCTCTCTCCGCTGGCATGGAAAGCCTACAAAGTTTCTTCCCTGACGATACAGGACGTGTGGGGTCTGTCCTGCCACGATGCCTGCGAAATCAGCTGTCACAGGTGAGCAACCGTTAGCCATCAGAGGCTATAAAAAGTGTAACATTTTCATAAGGACAATATGTCTGTGTCATAAGCACATCAGTAACATGTACTATAACAATAAGTGTTATAGTAACTGCCATGTGTCCTGTCTGTCATCTGTCTTACAGTATAGGTTAACTACAGTATACTTAGCACAAGGTTCAGAAGTCACACTTCCTATGAATCCAGTATTCACCATGCATTATAATGTGCTTTATTCTATCCACATTCACTGGATATGAGCAATCGTGCGCTCTGATTGGCTCCTCTACTACTAGGCTATCAGCTCATATACAGCAAGTAGAGAAAAAAAAATGGTGGTGCTTGTTGCTGAACCAACCGAGGATGAAATAAAAACTCTACTCGAAAACAAAACCCCAAAAAATACAAAAAAAGCAACAAAATATGGAATAAATGTATTTGATGGGGCGGCAGGGTGGTGTAGTGGTTAGCACTGTCGCCTCACGTCAAGTCAAGTTTATTTCTATAGCGCTATTAACAATAGACATTGTTGCAAAGCAGCTTTACAGAATTTGAATGACTTTAAACATAAGCTAATTTTATCCCTAATCTATCCCCAATGAGCACGCCCGTGGCGACGGTGGCAAGGAAAAACTCCCTCATAGAACATGAGGAAGAAACCTCGAGAGGAACCAGACTCAAAAGGGAACCCATCCTCATTTGGGTGATAACAGAGAATGTGATTATAACATTTTAACAGTTTTAACATGAAGTCAGTTTCGTTGATGTTATAAACTCTTCATTGATGGAAACCTGAGTGCAAAACTGTTCAGGACAACTGCAGTCCTAAAGTTAGCAAGTCAACTGTAGTCGTCAGCCATAAAAGCATTACTGTAAAGCCGCTTTTCCACTACAAACGCGGCTGAGTTGGGCTGAGCCGTGCCGTGCTGAGTCGAGCTGAGTCGAGCTGAGCGGGGCTGTTGGAGTTGCATTTCGACTACAACCGCGCTGAACCGTGCTGGCTGGAAGTGGGTGGAGTTAGCGAAAGTGGGTGGACGTCAGGTGATGTCGTTAAGCGGCGCAAACAGTGACATCAGTGAGCTTTTAAGCGGTAGTCTCACGACCCGGATAGTAAACAATAAACATGGAGGACATGGAGTCGTTAGTGATGCTGGTCTTGGTGCTGTGGCTTGTTGTCACCGACAACGCGGACAGATACTGGCAAGAGCGTATAGATGAGGCGAGTCGCATAAGGCTTCAGAAATTCTCGTAATTCGTAATTCTTCTTCTTCCGGGTTTACGGTGTTTACAGATCCCAGCGTGCTCGCGGGGCGTGTGTGGGCATGTGAGGACACTCCTCCTCACCAATCAGTGCACAGGGGAGTGTCTGCTCACGCCCCTAGCCCCACTCGGCTCGCTTTGGCTCGCTTCAGCCCCACTCCAAAACGGTACGAGTTTTAGGGGCTAAGCAGGGCTGAAGCGAGCCGAGTCGTGCTGGTTTTTGGTAGTTGAAACGCGAGCCGTGTCGGGCTGAAGTGAGCTGAAGCGAGCTGAAGTGAGCTGAAAAAGGGTAGTGGAAAAGGGCCATAAGCGTCCAGAGCGTCTTCCAAGTGTAACTTTCAACTGTCCACATGGGGCCATCCTCTACAGGAGCGATGTGATGAGACTCTGACCAGACACAGGGCATCAGGATGGATCAGGAAGGTCCGAGGAGCAGGAGCAGAAGAGGTCAGGATCTTGATTTCAGGATTGACATGTAACTCAGAGAGACAGATGGGGGGGCAGGGGGAGAGAAAGAGAGAGAAAACACAGGTTGTACGGTATGCCCAATGTCACCTGAATAAGTAGAAAGAGTATACATTTTTCACTGAGTACAAGCAGGGACTCCGGCAAAACTAACTATGACAACATAACTAAAAGGAGAGAGCCAGAAGGCAACACAGGCATGAGGGAGCCCCGGGACATAAAGCAGCAGCCACTACACCGTCAACAAACTCGAGTGAGCAAGCGAGTGAGGGATTGACAGCATCCATACATCCCAGTTTCATCTCATGGCAAGAAGGTTCTGGGTTCGAGCCCCGTGGCCGGCGAGGGCCTTTCAGTGTGGAGTTTGCATGTTCTCCCCGTGTCTGCGTGGGTTTCCTCTGGGTTCTCCGGTTTCCCCCACAGTCCAAAGACATGCAGGTTAGGTTAACTGATGACTCTAAATTGACCGTAGGTGTGAATGTGAGTGTGAATGGTTGTTTGTCTCTGTGTGTCAGCCCTGTGATGATATGGCGACTTGTCCAGGGTGTACCTCACCTCTCGCCCATAGTCAACTAGGATAGGCTCCAGCTTGCTCGCAACCCTGCACAGGATAAGCAGCTACAGATAATGGATGGATGGAAGTATTTGATGATCAGAAAGTATATTTTTTATTATTTTTCAAGAAATATTATTGCATTTTTCACAAATTGCTCCTGTCATTTCGCCGGCTTGTTCACATTCTTCATCTTTAAGCATTAAAACTTGATGAATTTTCTTTAGACTGGTTCAAAAGCTCAAAGAAGTCTGAAAATTACATAACTGAAATGTCCAAGGAAGAATTAAATAAATGTCTAAAGCTGTCCTATACCTTGGCACGACAGCAAGACGCACTTTCTACAAAAATAAACCACTAAAGTCAATTCGTGCAGCCATCAATAGGTTTATAAGAAGTCCACCGAAGTGGAAATGATTTTGTTGGACGTTTTGTGTAAAGTTTTTATGTATCGAATTTGCAAAAAACAAAAATGCTCTGTTTCTCAAAATCCAATGAATGTGGATAGAATAAAACAATTATTCCACTCAATCTCGCTGTACATGGCTTATAGACAACTCGGAGCACCGCAAGTCGTCAGCTATCAGCTCATGTACGACTCATTCTCAAATCCTATTGTTAAGATGTCGACTGATTAATTAATTAAGACACACTGAGCGTTTACTTCACAAAGACTACCGGTAGGTGCAGTGTGTGAGTGCGCTTAAATAGTGTGCCGTGGTGATTGAGTCCATGTGTGCAGTCACTAATCAGGGGACTGTGAGCGGTGAAGTGCAGGATGGGTGTTGTAGTCCATGGCAGTCATGTGGCCGCTTGAAGGCCGCTGTGAATGCTGGGAAGTGGAGTTGAGAGTGCAAGCAGGTGCAGACGTGACACAGAGAACATTGTGCTTTCAGGTTTCTTTGTAACATGACCAGGTCTATTTTTTCTGTCTTGTTAATGTGAAGACGTGTTATAACGTAAGTGATAAGAGGAACTAACTAACTTGTCTTCCAGATGTGCCACAATGTCACAAAAGGCTGCGAATGCAGCTAGAGGTTTTATGAACTTGCAGACAAATCCAAAACGTGAGGCAGAATTGTAAACAATGAACAGGCAGGGATCACACAATCAGCCAAGAACACGAACAAGACAAAACATGAAACACAAATACAAGGAAGCAAGGCAAGATTAAAAAAAAAAAAAAAACACGGAATAGCAATCAGAAAATAGAAGTTCAGATAAGAGCACACTGAGCATTACTCTGCAAAGGCTCTCTGGATAGAGTCTGCTTATATAGGGTGTGTGCATGATTGGAAACAAGTGTGTGTAATCAGTAGTCTGATGACTGAGTGAGACGGATGGGTGTTGTAGTCCACGGAAGCCATGTTTGTCGGCTGTGGTGTGGCGTTATATTACATTTAGTAGATGCTCTTATCCAGAGTGATGTACAAGACCCTGACATACCCACAGCCGGGGAGCAGTTAGGGGTTAACTGCCTTGCTCAAGGGCACTTCAGCCATTCCTGCTGGTCCAGGGAATCGAATCAGCAACCTTTTGGTCCCAAAGCTGCTTCTCCAACTATTAGGCCATGGCTTCCCTTAACTCACTCTCGCCATGAGTTCAGAGTGGATTCCAGCATTATTAAAACCTGGAAGGATCTCGGGGCGAACCATCAACTTCATGGAAAAAATGTGGTTAGAAAAAAATCCTGACTGATTGTGATCACTTAAACACTTGATCATTAAAAACTGGCTTTAGAACTCACAGCTGTGTTTAATCGTGAAGATTACGAACATTTCCACACGCACAACGTTACGCTGACTCACAGGATCGGGACTAAACAGCTGTGTGGCCACTTGTTAGTGAATGACACACAACATTAAATGCAGAGGTGGACAGTAACGAAGTACATTTACTTGAGTACTGTACTTGAGTACACTTTTCGAGTATCTGTACTTTACTTGAGCATTTTTTTTTGGAAACTTCTGACTTTAACGTCACTACATTTGAAAGACAAATATCGTACTTTTCACTCCACTACATTTCTATCAAGGTCCTCGTTACTCGTTACCACGAAGCAGCTTTCAATGTGGATGTTTTTTCTTTTCTTTTCTAAAACGTGATTGGCTGTCTCAGTGTCACCTGCGAAAAAAACAATCAGTAATCACTAGGGTCACGTCACGTCCATAGACTGTATAAAATCAAGTTCAATGATTTCTCAGCAGCGTTATTTGAACATGATCAGTTGATGGCAGAACAGAAGGAGGCGGTTCTTCTGTAGAATACACGCACTCATAACCATACCTAGAACCCATGTTTCAGTTTCCTGAAAGGATTAAAGATTCTTTTAGTTTTTTTAGATTATGGCGTGCTCTTTTTCCAATAGTTTAGAGTCTTTTTTTAGATTTGGGTGCTCTTTAATCCAAGGTATTCTAGATCCACAGCCAAAAAAGAGAAAAAAATCTCTGACTAAGGCACTCCAGATTAAAATGTCTTTAATATTTTAGACAAGTCCTACATGGACAAATTAAAAACAAAGCCCACGCGTAGCGGCATGGGTGCCTTCTTCAGGGCAATATCACAAAGGAACAAGGTAGCTTTGTTCAAGATGTAGAAAAGGACAGGTGAAGACAATTGGATAATTAGTCCTGAAACTCTACACATTGCTGAGTCCGCCCCTCACACAGCTCCCAGCACTAAAAAATTTTCCATCAAAAACTGTCAATCAATGGCTTGGGCCCGCCTCTCACACGGCTCCCAAACCAAGACAGCCATCATTCAAAATATTACAAAAATGTTTGTATTGAATGAGGCTTGAATGAGGAAATAGACTACACACCTTTTTTGTGATGGTTTTTGGCTTTGCATGGTTCTATCTGAAAGAAAAGACTTTTATATTTTTTTCTCTCTCTCTGTACCCTTTGTGCATGTATGTGGGTTGTGTATACTTGCAGTGTCTGGAATATATGTGTATTTTTGATTTTTTTTAAATATTTTGAATGATGGCTGTCTTGGTTTGGGAGCCGTGTGAGAGGCGGGCCCAAGCCATTGATTGACAGTTTTTGATGGAAAATTTTTTAGTGCTGGGAGCTGTGTGAGGGGCGGACTCAGCAATGTGTAGAGTTTCAGGACTAATTATCCAATTGTCTTCACCTGTCCTTTTCTACATCTTGAACAAAGCTACCTTGTTCCTTTGTGATATTGCCCTGAAGAAGGCACCCATGCCGCTACGCGTGGGCTTTGTTTTTAATTTGTCCATGTAGGACTTGTCTAAAATATTAAAGACATTTTAATCTGGAGTGCCTTAGTCAGAGATTTTTTTCTCTTTTTTGGCTGAGGATTAAAGATTCGTTTCGTTTTAAATGTTTGCTTTGTTTGCCTAAAATGAACCATATCACGGCCTACAAAATCTCGCCGTCCAACCTGCGGAAGCATATTGAGGGATGTAAATGTTTTATTCCAAGAGAAAGCTTGCAATGAAGTTGTCTGTGCTTTTCGAGCTAGCGATAACGTTGCAATAGCTATGCAGTCTGGTTAGTCACATGACTTTCTGTGGATTTGCTCACCAAGTCGCTATCGGCTTGTCCACGGCTAATGTTTAGACATAGCTAGTTAACTTGGACACTGTTAGTTAGCATGTACCGTAAGTTACACTAACATGAATAACGTTAACTTATCTGAAGTCCTTTCAGAAATATGTTTCAGCGTAATCTTGCCAAATAAACAGAATGTAGAAATCTGTGTTTATCTGTGTTTAAAGGTGTTTATCCTACAAGTTCTACAAGTTCGTCAGTAAATCCAGTCGGTTGCTTCAGAGGCGTTAGGTTTTGTAAGCATTGTGGCAATAATAACAATGCGTTGACAGAAAATGTACTTTTAATACTTAAGTATTTTTAAAAGCGAGTACTTCAGTACTTTAAGTAAAAATTTGACTGGAGAACTTTCACTTGTATCGGAGTAACATTTGACCAGCCGGATCTGTACTTTGACTTCAGTAATGAAGTTGGGTACTTTGTCCACCTCTGATTAAATATATTCATAAACCAATAGAAATATGATGATCATTAATAAATAAAAACTGCAATAGTTGATTGAAGTGTAATGGTATAAGAGAAATAAAACATGCTATAGTACTCTGTTGCTTTCAGTTCAAAATGAAATATCTCACTGTGTTATACACTACCTGGCCAAAAAAAGTTGCGCACACTAATATTTTATAGATTTGGACCACCTTAAGCTTTGATTCAGACACACATTCACCATGGTATTGTCTCGACAACGTTGTGCAACATCACAACATCTATTTCCATCCAGAGTTGCATTAATCTTTCACACAGATCTTCTTGTCTTGACGACAGGAGAGTCGAACCACTCTGTAAAATCTTCTCCAGCACATCCCAAAGATTCTCAGTGGGGTTAAGGTCAGGATTCTGTGGTGGCCAATTCATGTGTGAAAATGGTTCCTCATGCTTCTTGAACCACTCTTTCACAATCTGAGCCCTGATTTTATGCCCGTGCCATCAGAGAAGAACAAATCCACTGATGTGATAATCTGATTATTCAGTACATTCAGGTCATCAGCTGACTTCATTTTATTGTTTCATAACGTTGCTGAGCCTTGGCCTGCCCAACTGAAGCAACCCCAGATCATAACATTGCCTCCAGAGGCTTGTACAGTGGCCACTATACATGATACATGAAGCGATGCACCCATCAGACTCATCAGACCACATGACATTTTTCCAGAGTCCAGCATTTAATAATGAGGATGGAAAGTGTGTGCAAAATAACCAAAAAATGACAAAAAAACCCCACCCAAAAACGCAGGCTGTGAACATAATTGTACACAACAATCACAAGAGTGAGACTTACCGTAAATAAGAATGATACTTGCACATGAAAAGGATATTGTACCAAATAGTAATATTATTGCACAGCATAAGTAGATGATGGCGATTAGATGCGAATAAAGTGACAAAAAGGTGATAGTAACATTGAAAACAGTGCTATATTACACCAGGCTGTCGTTGAAGAGTCTGGGAGCAGTTGGGATGAAGGACCCTTGGTAGCGTTCCTTCTTGCACCGTGGGTGCAGCAATCTGCTGCTGAAGGAGCTGCTCAGAGCGCCAGCCGTCTCATGTAGGGGGTGAGAGGTGTTGTCCATGATTGACATTAGTTTATCTAACATCCTCCTCTCACACACACACACCTCCTCAATGGATTCCAGAGGGCAGACCAGGACAGAGCTGGCCCTTTTCACCAGCTTGTTAAGCCTTTTCCTGTCCCTCTCAGAGTTTCCACATCTCCAACAGACCATAGCGAAGAAGATAGCAGATGCTACCACAGTGTCCTAGAATGTCCTTAACAGTGTCTTGCACACTCTGAAGGACCTCAGTCTCCTCAGCAGGTGGAGACGACTTTGGCCCTTCTTGTCCAAAGCATCTGTGATAGTAGTCCAGATAATGACATCATCATGACATGTTTATGACACATCAGTGTTATGATACAGGAGTCAAGTAAAGTGATACTGCATCTATTTTTGGACGTCCACTTTGAGTTGTTCAAATAGAAAGGTTGGAGGCAAAGTGTGATTGGGAATTCCTGTCATGTTTGTCAGAGTGCAGCTTCAATGTGAACAAACATAGATGGGGGGGGGGAACGGTACCTGGATAAAAGTTGAAAGCATTGGCTTGAGTGTGTTTTGTGTGTGTGTGGTACTGGGAATGGAAGTAGGGTTGATGTGGGAATCCCTGGAGGATCATGGATATATATTGTCTCACAGCTCTGTCTCACGGTGTAGGCAGTTCTGGCGTGTGGGTGTTATTAATAGCGAGCTTTAGAGATTAGACAGAGATGGCGTGTTCTCCCCTTGACACATCCCGCTAAGCTGTTATGTCATTGCCCGTTGCTTCTTCAGTCTCAGAGCTGATTGTTGATTCAGTCAGGACACATAAACAGATTAATTTGTAGTCTGGATTGGCTGCATTATGAAATCTGTCTTCATTCTGTCCTGAGTTTATTAGTTCAGCAAGTCGGCTGGCAGCCTGCATAGAACTGCGCTAACAAGAACTGTGGTCTGTGATCAAAGGGCAGATAACCTTTTGACATCAAGGTTTGAGAAACTCTCAACCGCCACCGGGGAGGAGACAGGTGTTATTTTTCACCGTGTCATGCCTCGAAGTCTCACTCTCTAGTTACTGGCTATGCGCCAAACTTAGACAGGCTATGTTAAGAACGCTTGTGTGTGTGTGTGTGTGTGTGTGTGTGTGTGTGTGTGTGTGTGTGTGTGTGTGTGTGTGAGAGAGAGAGAGACTGTGTTTGCATGAAAGTATGGAAGAACTTGACTAGAGCCTAATATAAACAGTCTCGAATCAAAATGTCTCATCAACTGAAAAGCAATACAAGGAAATGCAAGCTTCTTTGAAATAAAAGATGGGATCAAATTGACCAGAGGAAAAATCTTTGTTTGTGTTCAGGACCATGTGGGTAGAATGTCCTTGAAAGACTGCAGCATTACCAAACTGGAACCCAAACATCAATGTCTGAATAACTGGTGGTTGATCCATTCTGCAGTATAGATAAACTGAGTGCAATAAAACATATGATCAGACCCTGCTGTTTAGTCACTATTTCCAATGCTAGTTTACCTCAAATGAAAATGGTGTGTTTTTTAACCAATTATTAGGAAAGAGGACCCATGCCTTATCGGGCAACATGCTCAAAAACTATAGGAGTCAAGATTTATGACTGATTTTTCATTCATTCAGAGGGCATTTATACAACCCCAATTCCAAAAAGGTTGGGACACTGAAAACTGTAAATGAAAACAGAATGCGATAATTTGCAGATCATGAAATCCTATAGGGCGGCACGGTGGTGTAGTGGTTAGCGCTGTCGCTTCACAGCAAGAAGGTCCGGGTTCGAGCCCCGTGGGCGGCGAGGGCCTTTCTGTGCGGAGTTTGCATGTTCTCCCCGTGTCCGCGTGGGTTTCCTCCGGGTGCTCCGGTTTCCCCCACAGTCCAAAGACATGCAGGTTAGGTTAACTGGTGACTCTAAATTGACCGTAGGTGTGAGTGTGAGTGTGAATGGTTGTCTGTGTCTATGTGTCAGCCCTGTGATGACCTGGCGACTTGTCCAGGGTGTACCCCGCCTTTCGCCCGTAGTCAGCTGGGATAGGCTCCAGCTTGCCTGCGACCCTGTAGAACAGGATAAAGCGGCTAGAGATAATGAGATGAGATGAGATGGAACCCTATATTTCACTGAAAAATAGTACAAAGACAAAATATCAAATGTTGAAACTAATACATTTTCTCTTTTTTTTAAATATATGCTCATTTTGAGTTTAATGTCAGCAATATGTTTCAGAAAAGTTGGGACAGGGACAACAAAGGACTGAAAAAGGTGTGTAATGCTAAAACAAACTAATTAGGTTAATTGGAAACAGGTCAGTAACATGATTGGGTATAAAAAGAGCATCCCAGACAGGCAGAGTCTCTCAGAAGTAAAGATGGGGCGGGGTTCACCGCTCTGTGAAAGACTGCGTGGGCAAACAGTCCAACAATTTAAGAATAACATTCGTCAATGTAAAACTGCAAAGAATTTGGGGATCACATCATGCATGGTACATAATGTAACCCCCCTTTTTAACGGGTGCTAGTCACCCAGCACAGTACAGGCTACTTAAGAGTTACACTAAATCACAATACATAACATAGTGGTGCAACAGGATCCCTAAATTCTCAGTGGTGGAATGGTGAGCTGGCTGAGATTCCTGATACCATAAATATACAAGTGAAATAGAACTTGTATAACAGTAATGCTAGATAATGCGAATAATTATGACTGATTACAAATTTAGTAGCGCGGTGCCTCCAAAATGTGAAAATACTAGTAGTCAGCTAGGATAGGCTCCAGCTTGCCTGCGACCCTGTAGAACAGGATAAAGCGGCTAGAAATAATGAGAATGAGATGAGCTGATAGCTTATCTGCAAGGTGTAAATGTCAGCACATTCCAATATATACATATATATAAAAAAACACAAATGACCAGCCAATACACCCAAGATATAATTAGATAATAATAATGATTCTATTTATTAACAAGCAATCATAATAATAATAATAATAATAATAGGAAATATTATTCGTAAGAAATGCTTCCCTAAGAAGCACAAAATACAGTTACCAATATGAAAACAGTAGACACCGAAAACAATTACATCATAGAGAGGTAAGATAGAACCATCAAACACAGTGCGTGTATATACACTAATACAAATAGCACATTTGCAAGAAAACTATCAAAGTGTCAAAAGAAGAGAAAGGAAAAAAACAAAACAAGCGCGCAGATGGGGCCCGCTGGTGCACAGGTGGCAGCTCTTTGAACTGCAGGCAGAACAGCAACCGCTGCAATGCCCTTCTACCACGACGGCTTTCCAGGCGAGACGAGAGGAACGTGTGTGTGTGTCAGTGTAAGTGTGGGTTCATGTTACTCACGATCTACCGGTCAGACCAGGCGAATCAGTTTGCAGATGACGATGCTGTCACGCAGCAGATGCTCCTGAGCAGAGGGCTAGCTACTGCTGTGGGTTAGCTGAGATTCAGCTCGCCCCAAATCCTTCGGCAGCTGGCTGGATCCCGTACACAGTGAGTCCCCGGGAATGACAATGGCGCTCCGGTGGGTCCAGCACCGGAGGACAGATGTGTCCAGTCGAGACAGCAAAGTCCTTCCTCAAAGGTGGGACTAGGCTAGTAGCGACTAGCAAGCCTGTCTAGAGAACATCCCGTGAAAACCCGCCTAGCTAACCTCGCAGCTAGATTTCTCGCCAGTGAAGAAGAAAAAAAAATGAAAGAAACAGCAAGATCACTCACTGGAGTGATGCTGGAGTCCCAGGTACACGTTAGGGCCACGAGCAGGCCGAAATAACAAATGCTCTCCGCCAAAACAAGCGAGAAAATCAAACCAACAAACAACGCGGCCTCGCTGTCCTTTGGTGCATGCTGGACTGCCACGGGCTTCGCTCCAGCGAGATGATGGAACGTTGAGAGAGCTCGTGAATTCGCGGGCATTAAATATTTACAGTTTACCATTGGTTCATATCAAAATTCAAATAAAAACATATTAAAGTAACAAATCAGATTGGTCTGAATGTACAGTATAACACAACAGTGAAAAATATTTTAAACCACAAAGCATTATGGTAAATAGAGTTATTTAAAATACACAGTACACAGTATTATTTTATAGGACCTTACAATAATATGTCAGATTCAGAGAATCTGGGGAAATCTCTGTATGCAAGAGACAAGGCTGAAAACTGACATCGGATGCCTGTGATCTTCAGGCCCTCAGGTGACACTGCATTAAAAGCAGACATGGCTCCGTAGTAAAAGAGTCTGGGTGCTAAACTGGTCTGCCTGCAGTCCAGATCTGTCTCCCATTTAAAACATTTGGCGCATTACGAAGCACAAAATACGACAAAGGAAACCCGAACTTTTTAACAACTGAAATTGTAGATCAGGCAAGAATGGGACAACATTTCTCTTTCAAAACTACAGCAATTGGTCTCCTCAGTTCTGAAACTTTTACAGAGTGTTGTTAAAAGTAGAGGTGATGCAACACAGTGGTAAATATGCCCCGTGCCAACTTTTTCTGAAATGTGTTTCTGAGGATATATTTAAAAAAAAAAACAATAAAAATGTATCAGTTTTGACATTTGATATGTTGTCTTTCTACTATTTTCAGTAAAATATACGGTTTCCATGATTTGCAAATTATCGCATTCTGTTTTTACTTCCAGTTTACACAGCGTCCCAACTTTTTTGGAATTGGAGTTGTACAGCTGCGGTCAGAAGTTTACATACACTCATCATGGACATGAATATTGGGCTTTCAATTATTTCTTTGAATTTTTTTTTCCCTGTGGCAATGATTTTTAGCATTTAAAAATAATTTGGTGCATAAGTTTTAATTTATTTTGAGTTTTCTGAAATCAACATAAAGTCAAAATTATACATGTGCCCACTCAAATTATAAATTCAGTGGGGCTGAAAGGTCTAAACTGTCTTAACATGCCAAGGCCAAAGCTTGATAACTTCCTGTTCATAATCATGATTGATGACAGCTGGTAGTTTCCCTGTGCTAAAATAAAAAGGGTTTGTTTGACAAGTAAAAGTTATTGGGAGGTTGAGCCACTTTGCCAATGTCTGGATGAAGATCCAAACTGTCACCCTCAGCTAAGAGGAAATTACAGTAGTTTGAATGGTCAGAAGTAACTCAGGAACCATCAAGGCACAGGCCTGCCATGAACTAGAAGCTGCTAGAACACTGTCAAGTTTTACACTGCCATGGACTGAGAGTCTGCCTTCCAAGAAAGAAGGCCCTTTTCCAAAATGGGCAGCTCCAAAACCAACAAGCTTGGCTAAAATTTGCAGCTAACCACATGAACAAAGAAAAAGCCTTCTGGAGGAAAGTTTTTTGGTCAGATATGCCAGTTTGTACCTTTTTTGTCTCCAATGTTTGTTGCTTGGCCTTGTTCTTATGGATTGCCATCTTTGAAATTTTGAGGATTGAAGCAATCTGACATTCACTGTATCCCTTTGTTAGTAAAGACAGAATTGAGCCCTTCTTTTTCTCACTCAAAACTTCCCTTTTTAACTCTTTTGACATGATGAATAAATATTTTTGTATTCCAGTTTAATTTAAGGTACCATTTGTACTGTTTTTGCCATCCAAAACATTTTCCGTTTCCGGTTGAGAGTACGTCATACGCATTCTGGCTGCCGCTTCTCACCGGAACTTTTTATTTTATTTTCTCTCTATTTATTTATTTATTGTGTTTGTGTAGTTTGATGTTTGTTTTCGTTTGAGTGTTTTGTCCACCAGTGGTGTAGCTCCGGACCCAGTTTTGGGCATCAGTTCCCTCCAGGCCTTGGTTTGCTGTGGGTGATGCCTGTGCTCCTCACTATGGGTTGTAGTGAGCTCGTTGCTCATTTTAACATTGTGGTTGTCCAGCGCTCTGTGCTTTAGTGTTTGGCGTGATGTTCCGAGTGATATTGCCCAGCGGCGACGCAGCGGCTGTGCTGGTGGTGTGGGACTTGTTTTCGTGCGCCTTTTGGTGGGACTGTGGCTGCTACACCATTGGAATGACATCCTGGCCTCTATTTGGTGGACTTTTTTCTGTTTTTTGTTTCCTATAATTCTAAAGCGACCTTGGGTTTTGAGAAAGGCGCTATATAAATTGAACTTATTATTATTTATTATCCAAATTGGTCCTACTGCAAGAGGATAGTGATGACCACAGCAGTGATTTTTACGGCTTTCCTTGTTAAATAAAATTTGGTTCAGGTGATCACCTAATCAGTACCTCATTAAGTAAAATGAGGTGTGTTTGTGTTGGAATTCCAGCACAGACACTGTAATGAAATAGCTGCCATATATAGAGATGCTGATTTAAGAAAAAATAAATAAAAATGGACGTGGTCTCTCAATTTATTCCAGAGCTGTGTGTGTGTGCGTGTGCCCATTCTATAATCGTGGGTACATTTCAAGTGTTGACTCTGTTAGTCATCATCAACTCCGTTATCGTTAAACTGGGCAATCCATTAACAGAACTGGTGATAACAGAGTTGACATTTTCCACCATTTTGTGCCTTAACTCCACATGCTAACCTCAGACTAACTACCACATGGCATGTATAAAAACAGAATTTTATACATTTTAATCATTATTGTTTTTAAAAAAATGAGTGAGAGATTCACTCCAATATCACAATAACAGATTTGACAAATAATTAATGTACTGTTGGTGTAAAATCCTCAACATTTTATTCAAATTAATGAGAGAAGAAACATAACATACCTCAGTGCCTTTCTGAAGTTTCCCGCCAGAGGAAGCGACATCTCTCGGCGCAGATGTCATGCGTATTATTAAAAGTCTTTGTGGACTTTATGCGGTTTTATAACAGAGTTGACAAGAACATCGGGGTGGATAAAATAAAACATGTATTGTTTTTATGACTGAAATGTCACATTATACAGAAAATCGACTTTCTATGCAAATGATTTTATAACAGTTAATAGAATAAGCCCCCGAAAACAGATTGTTAGATTGAATCACTTTGTTTATTCGAGTTGAATGTATGAAT
Organism: Neoarius graeffei; assembly: GCF_027579695.1. Lineage (NCBI taxonomy): Eukaryota > Metazoa > Chordata > Actinopteri > Siluriformes > Ariidae > Neoarius > Neoarius graeffei. The sequence continues at coordinate 94,635,175 of NC_083570.1, forward strand.
CAAGAGTCGAAGACAGAGAAAAATGTGGGGGGAGGGGTGGGAGTCATTTAGTTTATGTTTTATGGATAAAAAGGTAAAGGTATTATATGATGGCTCTCTGTTTTTTATATGTCAACCTACTGAAAAAGACAGGTTTATTGTATAACTTCTTTAGGTTTATAGATGTTTTTATATGTCGATCAATTACTATAAATGTAAAAATAGAAGAGGTTTTTTGTATGAATTGTTCAGGTTTATCTATGTTTTTAAAATGTCAACCAATTACTGTCAATGTAATGTTGACATATAAAAAACATAGAGAGCCATCATAGAATACCTTTACGATACATCCACAATTCAAACAAAAACATATATGTTTGTGTGGATTTACATATAAAAGGCATATACATTTTAAACTGTAAAATATAATTTAAAACTACAAACATTACATGAAGCATACAAAGACGGTGTAATTCATCATACACATTATCTGTAAAAACCATGCACAATGTTCACTTCATACATACTAGATTTTCATAAAAAATTTGTATGAGGAAAATGCAAAATGGGCCACTTTCAGGAGTAAATCATACATGGCATATATATTTATTTATAAATCCTTATAAGGATTTATCCTTATATTTATAAGGATTTACTACTAAGACAGTGGTAAATTCTTATAAGTTCTTTACTGTTTTTTTTGTTCCTTTTATACGCGATCATGTTGCCAATGAACCTGCTTTTATGGAATCTTCCAAAATGGCGTTACTTGTATCCATCCATCCATCCATCCATTATCTGTAGCCACTTATGCTGTCCTACAGGGTCGCAGGCAAGCTGGAGCCTATCCCAGCTGACTACGGGCAAAAGGCGGGGTACACCCTGGACAAGTCGCCAGGTCATCACAGGGCTGACACATAGACACAGACAACCATTCACACCTACGGTCAATTTAGAGTCACCAGTTAACCTAACCTGCATGTCTTTGGACTGTGGGGGAAACCGGAGCACCCGGAGGAAACCCACGCAGCCACGGGGAGAACATGCAAACTCCGCACAGAAAGGCCCTCGCCGGCCGCTGGGTTCGAACCCAAGACCTTCTTGCTGTGAGGTGACAGTGCTAACCACTACACCACCATGCCGCCTTGTTACTTGTATAGCCTATAAAATTTTCTGTCTTATTTTGCCTTTGTTCCAACTTTTTTTGAGCGTGTTGCAGGCATCAAATTCTAACTTTGTTTATTTACAAATTACAATTAAGTTGGTCAGTAAAACTATTAAAAATATTTTCTTTGTACTTTTGTCAGTTATAGAAAGGTTAATGTGAATTAACTAATGGTAGATTTTTGTTTCTATTACATTTTGGTTAATATCCCAACTTTTCTGGAAATGGTGTGTGTGTGTGTGTGTGTGTGTGTGTGTGTGTGTGTGTGTGTGTATTTGAACATGTATGTATAATTTGTCCCTGTGCTGAATTCAGAAAACCCAAAGTAAGTTAAATTCTTGTTTTTTTTTTCCTATTAAAGATGTACAGTACCTCAGAGATGGAAGTAAAAAACTACAATTGCTTCATGGATTGTTTTGATCGTTTTTCTTCACTTGCCACTCGTACCTCAGACCTAGATATGATAAACAGGCTTCCAGGAATTTAAATCTTATCAAGTATTCCAAGTTGTACACCTTTTTCTGAGAAACAGTGATAAACACCACCATTAGCTTTCACCTCGACGTAAAGGAGGAGAATAGGACGTTTCTTCCTCATGTTGTCTCAGGGCATTTCTTTCCTCTGTCGCCTCTGGTTTGTTCATTAGGGATCTTAATCTACATTCTGATTTCCGTAAAGCTGCTTTGTGATAATGTCTCTAAGTGATACACAAATAAAATTGATTTGAACTGAATCATAATTCAACACATTTACTGCTGCACTCTGCTTATATTCTTTACATGCATTGTTATATTTGATTTACACAAGTAATCAGTAGATAAAGAACTCAACAATGGCAGTGCTGATATTTGACACATTAACCTTTTGAGTACAACCCCAGAGCCTTAAATGCTCCACATATACAGCATAAAACAAATAAGTATATAAAAGCTGCAAACAGGATTAATGGAAAAGTTGTTCCTTGTGATTGTCGTGTACTTCGTCTATCACTGTGGTGTTTAATGAATGCTGATACTGATGTGTGTGTGTTGTGTGTCATGGTTCAGGCTGCAGGCCCTGTGGCACACAGAGCTGAAGAAAAAAGGCAGAGGTCGAGCGTCTCTGTGCCGGGTTTTCTGGAGATTCTGTCAGACCCGCTTGCTGATGGCTTTGCTCTTTCTCCTTGTATCTTCGGTGGCTGCTTTCATTGGACCTGTGAGTGGGAGCCATGTTTATTCTTCTCCTCTATTACACCAATGTAGAACAAGCTCAATAACTGAGGAACATGCTCATTAATACGTGGACAACCAAACTCCTTGTTAGAGTAAACAATAAAATAATTAACTACATCCTGTGTAAAACATAAATAAAAACAGAACGTGAAGATTTGAAAATCATGGAAACCCTATATTTCATTGAAAATACTACAGAGACAACATATCAAATGTTGAAACTGAGAAATTTTATTGTTTTTTGAAAAATATATGCTCATTTTGAATTTGATGTCAGCAACACGTTTTAGAAAAGTTGGGACAGGGCAACAAAAGACTGAAAAAGCTGTGTAATGCTAAAAAAATAATTTGGTTGATTAGCAACAGGTCAGTAACATGATTGCATATAAAAAGAGCATCCCAGAGAGGCGGAGTCTATCAGAAGTAAAGATGGGGAGGGGTTTGCCGTTCTGTAAAAGACTGCGTGGGCAAACAGTGCAATGATTTCAAATAACGTTCCTCAATGTAAAATTGCAAAGAATTTGGGGATCACATCATCAATGGTCCATAATATCATTAAAAGATTCAGAGAATCTGGAGAAATCTCTGTACGCAAGAGACAAGGCTGAAAACTGACTTCGGATGCCTGTGATCTTCAGTCCCTCAGGAGACACTGCATTAAAAGCAGACACGTGTCTGTAGTGGAAATCACTGTATGGGCTCAGGAACACTTCATCGTCTGTGAAAACAGTTCATTACTGCATCCACAAATACAAGTTAAAACCAGATATAAACAATCTCCAGAAAGACCGCCACCTTCTCTGGGCCAGAGCTCTTTTATGATGGACTGAGGCGAAGTGGAAAATTGTCCCAAGGTCTGACGAATCAAAAGTAGAAATTCATTTTAGAAATCATGGACACCACGTCCTCCAGGCTAAAGAGGAGAGGGACCATCCGTCTTATTATCAGTGCACAGTTCAAAAGCAGCATCTGTGATGGTATGAGGGGGCATTAGTGCACATGACATGGGGAGCTTGTACATCTGGGAAGGCATCATTAATGCTGAATGATATAAACACGTTTCAGAGCAACATGCTGCCATCCAGACAAAATCTTTTTCAGGGAAGGCCTTCCTTCTTTCAGCAAGACAATGCCAAACTGCTTTCTGCACATATTACAACTGCATGGCTCTGTAGTAGAAGAGTCGGGGTGTTAAACTGGCCTGCCTGCAGTCCTGACCTGTCTCCCATTTAAAACATTTGGCACATCAATAAGTGCAAAATATGACAAAGGAAACCCGAAATGTTGAGCAACTGAAATTGTATATCAGGCAAGAATGGGACAACATTTCTCTTTCAAAACTACAGCAATGGGTCTCCTCAGTTCCCAAACGTTTACAGAGTGTTGTTAAAAGTAGAGGTGATGCAACACAGTGGTAAACATGCCCCTGTCAAATTCAAATGAGCATCTCATCTCATTATCTCTAGCCGCTTTATCCTGTTCTACAGGGTCGCAGGCAAGCTGGAGCCTATCCCAGCTGACTACGGGCGAAAGGCGGGGTACACCCTGGACAAGTCGCCAGGTCATCACAGGGCTGACACATAGACACAGACAACCATTCACACTTGCGGTCAATTTAGAGTCACCAGTTAACCTAACCTGCATGTCTTTGGACTGTGGGGGAAACCGGAGCACCCAGAGGAAACCCACGCGGACACGGGGAGAACATGCAAACTCCGCACAGAAAGGCCCTCGCCGGCCACGGGGCTCGAACCCGGACCTTCTTGCTGTGAGGCGACAGCGCTAACCACTACACCACCGTGCCGCCCCAAATGAGCATATATTTTTCAAAAAACAATAAAATTTCTCAGTTTTAACATTTTTGGTATGTTGCCTTTCTACTATTTTCAGTATAGTACCGTATTGGGTTTCCATGATTTGCAAATCTACACATTCTGTTTTTATTTATGTTTTACACAGTGTCCCAACTTTTTTGCAATTGGGGTTGTACCAAGGACCAACCTACATTCACCGATCTCTCTCTCTCTCTCTCACACACACACACACACACACACACACACACACACACACCACGCACGCAGAGTGATTTAAGATTTAAGTGTTCTTTACTGCGGTAGAAGATTAATATCTTTCAGTAGTTCGTGGTGATTAAGAAGGAAGTCTCACAAACTTTTAGTGATTGAATGCGCTATTGTTCGGAATCTAAAAGCATTAATGTTTGCATAATGCCACATTTATTTCTCACTGCTGACTAAATTCAGTTACAAAGTTCAAGTGCTGCCTAATCTATGACATGATTGATGCAAGATAATAAAAACATAACTAGGAGTATACAAATAATCATGTTTCAGTGATGATTGCAAATTTGCTCTTTCTGGTTTCTTGGTAAAATGTCAAAGTGCTTTTTTGTCTTATTAACCTCAATAGAAAGCATTTCCAGATACTATAACGTTAGAGATAACATGAATTAACTTGTTTCAGGGATGTTCTATAATGTTACATGTAACTTTAATTAGAAAAGAAAGATGTGTCTTTCATCATTTTTTATTTGTAATTGTTGGTCAATTGTAGTGGTGTAATGATGCACTCTGGTCATGATTCAGTTTGATTCATGATACTGTCTTTACAGTTCAATTCAATTTGTTTAAAAAAAATATGTCAAACAACCTTTGAAGGAAGAAAATTTATGACTGAAAAGGCTGCTTTTTATTTCTGAATCATAATCAGTAATTATATGAAACAATGTGCATTTTTGTATGTATAAAATCACAAATTACTACAAACAAAGGTTTTATTCTCCAAAAAAATTTGTCTGAACATGTGTTGCCAGGCAAAACAAACCTCGCTCTGCAGGACTTATTTGATACCTATATGTTGATAATGCTAATATTTCTTAATCATCAGCTGTCAGGTTATAGTCCTATGAAAATCCATGACCTTGAGTTTGACATTTCAAAGTCATTCAAGGTCAAAGGTCATGGCGGCAACTGAAAGCCCATATGGCACTTCCTATAAGTTGATAATGGTAAACATCTGTCTACCATCAACCGTTTTCAAGTTACAGCCCTCTGAAAATCTGTGACCTTGAGTTTGACCTTTCAAGGTCACTCAAGGTGAACGGTCATGGCAACAACTGAAAGCCCATATGGGACTTCTTCTATATTGATAATGGTAAACATCTGGCTAAAAAGGTACCCATGGCTACCTTGAAATCCATTAATGATCCCAAAGGGGTATATTAGTGTGGGGTATATTAGTGTAGATTATATCTTGGGGGACAGAAATGGACTCCTACTGTACCCCTAGTTCTCACAGTGTCTAATGGTGCAGGCTCGCCAAGAAAGAATGTGGTCATGTGACTAGTGTGCTCTTTATATGTTATATTTTAACTCTATGGGATGCGCAGACTGGGAGCTCTGATGTTTGAACAGTGCAAAAGTAAGTAGTTTTGATTGGCTCAGTAACATTTTTGATGCAATAACATTTCCAGTTCTTTATTTTTTTGTCTGTCGATTCAGTTGTGGTTTATTAATTTGGAGTCTAATAAGGGTATGTTTATATTTAGGATTTAAGTAAGGAGCAGTTGTATTTTGAATACAAGCCTTTTACATTTGAAGGTATAGGGTAATTCTTCTTCTTCATCGTTGTTGTCCCATAGTCAGCAAGGGCCGTAGGGGCACAACTGATGACACTGACAGTCCATCACTGGTGTGTCTAGGTAGGGCATTTAAACTTGACAGAGCCAATCCCTCTCCAAGCTTGATCAATGGACAATTTAAAGTAGTCAGTTAACCTAACCTGCATGTCTATGGACTGTGGGGGAAACCGGAGCACCCGGAGGAAACCCATGCGGATACGGGGAGAACGTGCAAACTCCACAGAGAAAGGCCCCCGTTGGCCATAAGGTTCGAACGTAGAACCTTCTTGCTGTGAGGCAACAGTGTTAACCACTACACCACCATGCCCCCCTGTATAGGGCAATATACAGTCTGAAAGAAAAGTCTGTATTCTTTTTTTATATTAAATGTTTAAAATAAAATAATGGCAGCACGGCGGTGTAGTGGTTAGCATTGTCACCTCAGAGCAAGAAGGTCCTGGGTTCGAGCCCAGTGGCTGACGGAGGCCTTTCTGTGTAGAGTTTTTTATGTTCTCCCCGTGTCTGTGTGGGTTTCCTCCAGGTACTCTGGTTTCCCCCACAGTCCAAGACATGCAGGGTAGGTTAACTGGTGGCTCTAAATTGATTGTAGGTGTGAATGTGAGTGTGAATAGTTGTTTGTCCAGGGTGTACCCTGCCTCTCGCCCATAATCAGCTGGGATAGGCTCCAGCTTGCCCGCAACCCTGTAGAACAGGATAAGCAGTTACAGATAACGGATGGGTGCGGCACGGTGGTGTAGTGGTTAGCGCTGTCGCCTCACAGCAAGAAGGTCTGGGTTTGAGCCCCATGGCCTGCAAGGGCCTTTCTGTGTGGAGTTTGCATGTTCTCCCCGTGTCCGCGTGGGTTTCCTCCGGGTGCTCCGGTTTCCCCCACAGTCCAAAGACATGCAGGTTAGGTTAACTGGTGACTCTAAATTGACCGTAGGTGTGAATGTGAGTGTGAATGGTTGTCTGTGTCTATGTGTCAGCCCTGTGATGACCTGGCGACTTGTCCAGGGTGTACCCCGCCTTTCGCCCGTAGTCAGCTGGGATAGGCTCCAGCTTGCCTGCGACCCTGTAGAACAGGATAAAACGACTAGAGATAATGAGATAATGAGATGTATAGAGAGAAGTGCACTGTGGATGGGTGTTTCTTTATTCACTGACTGACTCAGATGTTCTCACATTTTGCACAAAGAAAGTTGAGCTGTACAGCATATTTATTCATATCTGACCTTGACATTATCAGCAGATGTTTACAGAGTGGAACAGCTAAGAAGCTCTGCAGCAATAAAGCTCCGTTTATAGTGCTAACTACATAAGCAGTGAAAGTGGGTAAAACTTTAAGGTAATGCTAAATAATCAAGTGATACTTCATTAAGAAAGAAAGAAAGAAAGAAAGAAAGAAAGAAAGAAAGAAAGAAAGAAAGAAAGAACAACTTTATTCATCACACACTTGTGAAATACCTTTCTGCATTTAACCCATCTGAAGCAGTGAACACACACACATGCACACGCACGTGAGCAATGAGCATACACACATACCCAGAGCAGTGAGCAGCCATGCTACGGTAACAGCGCCCGGGGAGCGGTTGGGAGTTAGGTGCCTCACTCAAGGGCACCTCAGCCCAAGGCCGTCCCATATTAACCTAACCACATGTCTTTGGACTGTGGCGGAAACCAGAGCACCTGGAGGAAACCCACACAGACATGGGGAGAACATGCAAACTCCACACAGAAAGGCCCCCGTCGGCCACGGGGCTCGAACCCAGAACCTTCTTGCTGTGAGGCGACTGTGCTTACCACCGTGCCGCCCAACCTTAGCTAAAGGTTGTTTCTGTTAATATACTAGAAGAAAGTAGTACAGAGTAATAATGCACTCATTAAAAGTGCAAAAGTCTTTTTTATTTCCTACTTGGAAGATAAACCTGATAAAAGAGAATATATATATATATATATATATATATATATATATATATATATATATATATATACAGTTAGGTCCATAAATATTTGGACAGAGACAACATTTTTCTAATTTTGGTTCTGTGCATTACCACAATGAATTTTGAACAAAACAATTCAGATGCAGTTGAAGTTCAGACTTTCAGCTTTAATTCAGTGGGTTGAACAAAATGATTGCATAAAAATGTGAGGAACTAAAGCATTTTTTAAACACAATCCCTTCATTTCAGGGGCTCAAAAGTAATTGGACAAATTAAATAATTGTAAATAAAATGTTCATTTCTAATACTTGGTTGAAAACCCTTTGTTGGCAATGACTGCCTGAAGTCTTGAACTCATGGACATCACCAGACGCTGTGTTTCCTCCTTTTTAATGCTCTGCCAGGCCTTTACTGCAGTGGTTTTCAGTTGCTGTTTGTTTGTGGGCCTTTCTGTCTGAAGTTTAGTCTTTAACAAGTGAAATGCAAGCTCAATTGGGTTGAGATCAGGTGACTGACTTGGCCATTCAAGAATATTCCACTTCTTTGCTTTAATAAACTCCTGGGTTGCTTTGGCTTTATGTTTTGGGTCATTGTCCATCTGTATTATGAAACGCCGACCAATCAGTTTGGCTGCATTTGAGCACACAGTATGTCTCTGAATACCTCAGAATTCATCCGGCTGCTTCTGTCCTGTGTCACATCATCAATAAACACTAGTGACCCAGTGCCACTGGCAGCCATGCATGCCCAAGCCATCACACTGTGTCCGCCGTGTTTTACAGATGATGTGGTATGCTTTGGATCATGAGCTGTACCATGCCTTCGCCATACTTTTTTCTTGCCATCATTCTGGTAGAGGTTGATCTTGGTTTCATCTGTCCAAAGAATGTTCTTCCAGAACTGTGCTGGCTTTTTTAGATGCTTTCATAACAAAGTCCAATCTAGCCTTTTTATTCTTGAGGCTTATGAGTGGCTTGCACCGTGCTCTGTATTTACTTTCATGCAGTCTTCTCTTTATGGTAGATTTGGATATTGATACGCCTACTTCCTGGAGAGTGTTGTTCACTTGGTTGGCTGTTGTGAAGGGGTTTCTCTTCACCATGGAAATTATTCTGCGATCATCTACCACTGTTGTCGTCTGTGGGCGTCCAGGTCTTTTTGCATTGATGAGTTCACCAGTGCTTTCTTTCTTTCTCAGGATGTACCAAACTGTAGATTTTGCCACTCCTAATATTGTAGCAATTTCTCAGATGGGTTTTTTCTGTTTTCGCAGCTTAAGGATGGCTTGTTTCACCTGCATGGAGAGCTCCTTTGACCGCATGTTTTCTTCACAGCAAAATATTCCAAATGCAAGCACCACACCTCAGATCAACTCCAGGCCTTTTATCTGCTTAATGGAGAATGACATAACAAAGGAATTGCCCACAGCTGCCCATGAAATAGCCTTTGAGTCAATTGTCCAATTACTTTTGGTCCCTTTAAATACAGGGTGGTACATGTTAAGGAGCTGAAACTCCTAAACCCTTCATCCAATTTTAATGTGGATACCCTCAAATGAAAGCTGAAAGTCTGGACTTTATGTACATTATATAACTATAACTTGAATATGTTTCAGTAAACAGGTAAAAAAAAACAAAATTTGTGTCAGTGCCCAAATATATATGGACCTATATATATATATATATATATATATATATATATATATATATATATATATATATATATATATATATATTAGGAAAATAGCCAGATTGGTTCAAGCTGCCAGGAAGGATGTAGCAACTCTTTACAACCGTGGTGAGCAGAAAAGCATCTCAGCATGCAACAGCAGAAAACCACACTGGGTTCCACTCTGGAATGGAATGACTATCCACACAAACTCACCAGCAACATTAATAGGAACTTGTTCTTAATTCTAAGATTCCTGTTCTTGGCTGGCAGGAGTGGAACGCAATGTGGTCTTCTGCTGTTGCATGCTGAGATGCTTTTCTGCTCACCACGATTGTAAAGAGTTGCTATGAGTTGCTATATCATTCCTGGCAGCTTGAACCAATCTGGCTATTTTCCTCTGACCTCTCTTATCAACAAGGCATTTCCACCCACAGAACAGTCGCTCACTCAATGTTTTTTTTTTTTTGCAAAACTGCTTTTTTTTGTCTCATTGAGTTCAAGAGAAAGAGAAAAATGAGAAGCTGGTGAGGCAACAGCTGAACAACTTAAAGAAGTGTATCCTAAAACGTGGTGAACACTACCCAGAATGCAGTGCCCGATGACGGAATTGCCCGTTCTCTATAAGATGTATGTTGTACTATCATTCTGCCACAGAAAAAGAACAGTTCAAAGAAACCACTGAACGATCAGTGTTACCATGATATTCATGTCCATGTAAATAAACTTCTGGATGCAATGGTAAAATTGTAAATAGATTTCCAACTTTGGATATAAATAAACTCTCAACTGTAAATAGATTTCCAGCTTTTGTGCCATAAATTAAAGTTGTACCCAATGGAAAATAATTTGTAATAGCAGTAGAGGTGAGTGAACATGATCAGACTTGTGCTGTAATATTGAGAATGTTTGTAATATAATCCTGTCGTGACATTTTTTCCCAGCATTACCACACATCCTGTCACCTTAACCTCAGATTTATGACATTTCGTCTGTTCTCTGATCCATGCTTTCCTGTTCCCACTGTGCCGTGCCTGTGCAGGCTCTGCTGATCCGAGCGTTGTTGGAGTATGCTCAGAGTTCTGAGGTGTGGCTTCCATATGGCCTGGCTTTGGTTGGCGGTATATTCCTCATGGAGTTGATTCGCTCTTGGACTATGGCTCTCGTGTGGGCTGTTAATTACCGTACGGCCGCACGCCTGCGGGGGGCAGCACTCACATTTGCCTTTGAGAAAATCCTACGTCTGCGCAGTACTAAAGAAATCAGCACGGGCGAGGTGAGAAAACGTCTATGCCTCCCATCCTATGCTGCACACTGCATGTGTATGAGACATTTTACATGTGTGGTGCATGCTGCATTGTCTGTGTATGTGTCTGCATACTGCATTGTTGTTGTTTTTTTAAATAATTTTTTTTTAATTAGTCTTAAAGGAGCAGTTTGTAATGTTCAGAGATGTCTTTTGCCTGCAAGGTGAATTGCAATTGAAATGGAAATCATCCCCACCACATCTATTAGAAATCCATACAACACAAAAGTGGCAGCCCTGTTTCAGCTGGGGGTGGAGCTAATTTCAGGGCCAGAAAATTTAAACAGAAGCCTAAAATAAAGAAACTAGCTAAATCCATTCCATGACAACACTGAGATTTACAGTTTTGTGACACAGTAAGTTATTCTAAAAGGAGTAAAGCAGTGTTTGCAGACAGGCTATTCTGTGATTCAGTGTCACTCAAATGGCCTTTTCCTGTTAAAATAGACATTTCTTGATCAGATTCACTGCATATTTTTCTAAAATATCTCAAAAAATATTATATATGATTACTGCAGGTCTAGAAATACTTTTAAACATTACATACTCCACCTTTAATACGAGTCAGATAGCATTAAAATCTGTCTAGAACTAGGTCTTAATAAGTGATAGCCATGTTTTGTAGTGCAGTGCAGCTATTTAATGTCCTGCATTGTATTTATTGTATTGTCCTATTGTTTGTACATTGTGTGTAAAATATAAATAAAAACAGAATGAAGATTTGAAAATTATGGAAACCCTATATTTCATTGAAAATAGTACAAAGACAACATATCAAATGTTCAGACTGAGAAATTTTATTGTCTTTTGAAAAATATATGCTCATTTTGAATTTGATGTCAGCAAGACATTTCGGAAAAGTTCGGACAGGGACAACAAAAGACTGAAAAAGTTGTGTACTGCTAAAAATAAACCTAATTAGATTAATTGGCAACAGGTCAGTAACATGACTGCATATATAAAGAGCATCCCAGAGAGGCGGAGTCTCTCAGAAGTAAAGATGGGGAGGGGTAAACCACTCTGTGAAAGACTGCGTGGGCAAACAGTGCAACAATTTCAGAATAATGTTCCTCAATGTAAAATTGCAAAGAATTTGGGGATCACATCATCGATGGTACATAATATCATTAAAAGATTCAGAGAATCTGGAGAAATCTCTGTATGCAAGAGACAAGGCTGAAAACTGACTTCGGATGCCTGCGATCTTCAGGCCCTCAGGAGACACCGCATTAAAAGCAGACATGTGTCTGTAGTGGAAATCACTGTATGGGCTCAGGAACACTTCATCGTCTGTGAAAACAGTTCATTACTGCATCCACAAATACGAGTTAAAACCAGATATAAACAATATCTAGAAACACTGCCACCTTCTCTGGGCCAGAGCTCTTTAATGATGGACTGAGGCGAAGTGGAAAATTGTCCCGAGGTCTGATGAATCAAAAGTAGAAATTCTTTTGAGAAAAGGTGCATTAGCGCACATGACATGGGTAACTGGTACATCTGTGAAGACATTATTAATGCTGAATGATGTATACACGTTTCAGAGCAATATGCTGCCATCCAGACAAAATCTTTTTCAGGAAAGGCCTTCTACTGCATGGTTCTGTAGTAAAAGAGTCCGGGTGCTAAACTGGCCTGCCTGCAGTCCAGACCTGTCTCCCATTTACAACATTTGGCACATTATGAAGCACAAAATACGACAAAGGAGACGTGAACTGTTGAGCAACTAAAATTGTATATCAGGCAAGAATGGGACAACATTTCTCTTTCAAAAGTATAGCAGTTAGTCTCTTCAGTTCCCAAACGTTTACAGAGTGTTGTTAAAAGTAGAGGTGATGCAACATAGTGGTAAACATGCCCCTGTCCCAACTTTTCTGAAACGTGTTGCCGACATCAAATTCAAAATGAGCATATATTTTTAAAAAACAATAACATTTTTCAGTTTCAACATTTGATATGGGCGGCACGGTGGTGTAGTGGTTAGTGCTGTCGCTTCACAGCAAGAAGGTCCGGGTTCGAGCCCTGTGGCCGGCGAGGGCCTTTCTGTGTGGAGTTTGCATGTTATCCCCATGTCCGCGTGGGTTTCCTCCGGGTGCTCCGGTTTCCCCCACAGTCCAAAGACATGCAGGTTAGGTTAACTGGTGACTCTAAATTGAGCGTAGGTGTGAATGTGAGTGTGAATGGTTGTCTGTGTCTATGTGTCAGCCCTGTGATGACCTGGCGACTTGTCCAGGGTGTACCCCGCCTTTCGCCCGTAGTCAGCTGGAATAGGCTCCAGCTTGCCTGCGACCCTGTAGAACAGGATAAAGCGGCTAGAGATAATGAGATGAGATGAGAACATTTGATATGTTGTCTTTGTACTATTTTCAATGAAATATAGGGTTTCCATGATTTGCAAATCATCACATTCTCTTTTTATTGACAGTGGACACAGTGTCCCAACTTTTTTGGAATTAGGGTTGTATTATTCTGTCCACTTTATTGAATTAATTCTATCATCTATGGTTCACTGCCACTTTATCTCCCTCAAGTTTTGCTTTCAGTTGGTATCAGTTGTGTACACTGGTGTCCGTGACCTCTGTAATGTCGCATCTCAGCCTTGGAGAACACTATTTCATTCGACTGTATACTTGTATATGGCTCGAATGAGAATTAAAAACTCTTTAACACTCTCTCTAAACCTTAAGAGCACTTTAAAGCATTTTTTGCTTATCAAATGTTAATTGCATGAACGCTAAGGTTTTGTTATCAGGTCCAGACTCTTTCCTCAGTCTTGTAATTACACCCCTTTCCTTTTGCTGATTTTGTAGTTCATAATTAATTTATAGTACCTACTGGATAACATGCATTTTTGTAAATATAGCTAAATAATAAGCTGAGACTTTCAGGGTTGAACCTAATAAATGTGCATTATGCCTGCATTTAAGATACTCATACTATCTGTGCTTGCTCCTTTCTGAGCATTGTTTAAATCAGGCCTGGTTTTTGTCAGGTCTGACCTAATTACAGTGAACTCAGAGTGTGTTGGGAAGCAGTGAGTTGAGCCAACATCCAGACTTCTGTTTTGTTTTGCTTTTTTCAGCTGGTAAACATTTGCTCCAGCGATGGCCAGCGGCTGTATGATGCCGTATCATTGGGCTGCCTGCTGTTTGCAGGACCTCTGGTGGGACTTCTCGCCCTGTCCTACAACATCTACTTCCTGGGACCAACTGCAGTTGTTGGCTCTACCATTTTTATCATCTTCTATCCTTTAATGGTGAGTAATGATGCAATGCACATAATGTTTTATGTGCTAGACTGCTATGGCAGTGAAAGGTTCAGTAATGTATATCCTATCGAGGACTTTCACTGATGTCACAGATTTTTGTTTATCACGCAGCGTCCGCCATATTGCCAGGCAAACAAACAGCCACAACAGTTAATAATGAAAATCAAGATGACTGCAGTCAGTACAATCTCTCTGAAATGGTTAAAAATTTATTTTATACCAGCAGATTGTGTTACATCCAAAAGCTGAAACATGCAGGCATCACAGATCCATATAATTTACCCACAAACGTATTTATTATTTATTCTGCACACTGCACACTGCTCTCTCTCTCTCTCTCTCTCTCTCTCTCTGTGCATGCGCGTGCATTCACTGCTTCAGATGGGTTACTATATATATCGCAGACCACCTAACCCCCTAAATATCCCGAACAAAAAACAATGAGCCGACTTCAACAGTATATTACAAATTACACACTAATGAAATGACAGTTTTACAAATAGCACAGCCAACTCACTCATTGTTGTCCTTCTCTTAATGGGAAGAATGGTGCTGCTTATTCTGATACATCAGTGAAGCAATGTCTGGCTCCAAACTAGACAGATTTAATCTCATATTGGGGGCCACATTGATCCGGTTGTGCTGCTTTGTTTTCTCAAACAAAGAATCATCATGTCTTTGCACTCTATCCTTGCTTGTGTCAGATGTTTCTTGCGCTTTTCTTTTGACTGACCCAGTCTTCACCCACCGATCCATTATCTTTTTGACAGTTTGATGCCAAGTCTAATTTGGTTACTTGTAGCTTCTCCGCATTCCACATTCCCTCCACATTCAGAGGTGACACTGATATGAAAGTGAAACCTAAACTGACGTAGCTATAGAGATCTTGCATGTGACGTCACAGCCGATCCAGATTGTGGCAGACGCCATCGTGTCGGTCAAACGCAATATTCCGCCTTCTACTTCTACTTCTGGTTCTACTTCTGCTTTTACTTCTACCTTTTCTTCTGGAAAACCCTACTATATACAATTCTACTACAACGGCTGTGGCTACAAGCTCTCCCTACCTGTGCACGGTTTTTATGTTTTTTGTGTGTATTTTTGCGTGTTGTTCTTCTGTACCGGACTTCAATATCCACTACAACCGTATGGACTTACTGGACATTGGTTTCCAGCAGAAAATGATGGTTTGTAGCGATTTCCATCGCATGCACAACATTCCGGACGAGAAAAAAAAAAAACATTCCGGACGAGACCAGATTGCGAGACCAGCGGGGTCTCCGTGGATTGTTATCGGAAGCAAAGCGAAGGAGGCAGCGCCGGGAGCCGAAGCAAAAGCGAGGCTACAGGCAGAGCCGACCTGTTGACTAAGCTCAGAAAACAGCCACTCAAATCTCCACTGCCAAGCCTCTACCTCTCCAACGCCAGATCCATGTAAACAACACGGACGATTTGGAATTACCTTATTCTATTCTATAATCGGCTGGTCAGTGCTATACTCAATACTTAAGTGACTTACCCATCCAGTGAGGATCATTTTCTTGTTTACAAGATGCCACATCTGAGTCGCTGACAAATCCTGAATTTCTGTAAAGATAACTGTCCAGAGATTTATAAGCACGCAGTGCTTCACCACTGAACAGCGAGGGAAAGTTGATGAGGTAATCATACACGTCCGGGTATTCCGCTGGCAGTTCAAAATCCGGTCGTGAAAACTCCGTCCGGAAAGCCATAAGGGTCACAAATCTGTAGATCGTTTATTTTAGACATATATCTAGTTATCTGTTCATTAGAAAAATGAGCCGTGTAGTCCGTCGGTTGAAATTGATCCATTCTGTACACGAGTGCAGCAGTATTCAGCGGTGTTTTTGACCGACACGATGGCGGTTGTGTACTTTCCGGTCACGTGACTGCAAGATCTCTATAGGCAGTGTTGCAAAACTGTTGGCTGGCTTAATGTCAGACAAATTCAAATAATAGCCTACTGTTTGAATTTAAACAGGACTTTATTCAATATAAAAAACAACTCATCTGTGCGACTCATAACTTTGCTTTTGGAGTCACATCGGTGATTTGAGAAACACTGATAAAACGTGATATTTTACAACATCAACTCGCGGACCACCAGGGGTCGCTGGACCACACTTTGAGAAACAGTGATTATGTATTTATATACATATATAGTAGTCGATGGTGTCTGATAATGACTAGGAGGTGTTTAGCATTTGTTTGCTCACTTATGAGCTGCTTTCCCTGCATTCAAAATAAAATTATGACTGCACATAATTTTACACATAATGTTCGACACCAACCGCCCGTGACATGATTTGTGCTGTCTCCAATATTCCTCCTCCCTTTTCTCCTCAACATTATTTTAACTGATTCTTTCACAGTCTTTCTCCACTTGTATCTGTCTCTGGCTTTCTCTTCCCAGTTGTTCACTTCACAGTTTATTCTTTTAAGGTGTCTTTTAATTACATCTTTGTATCACAGTTTTGACCCCCTCCATTCTTTTTACCTTTGCAGAGTTCTCCATATAAAAGCTTTTTTGGTAGCCTGCTTTCCTCCATTCTTGCCACATGTCCTACCCATCGTAGTTGTGATGAGATAACCATGGCTTCCACACTTGGTATCTCAGTTCTTCTTAGCACTTCAGTGTTTGGGACTTTATCAGACCAGTGGATGTTTCATAACTGACTTAGATGCCTTATTCGAAAGTTCGTAAGTTTTCTTTTGTGCCTTCGATGCAGGGTCGCTGTCTTGATGGAATACAGTACAGCTGTTAATACCACTGCTCTGAAGACTTTTAACTTGGCTTTCAGTGTTATTTCATGGCTATTCCAAAGTTTCCTTTTCAGGTTTCCATAGGATGCTGAGGCAGCCTGGATTCTGTGAGATATTTCCTGATCAACTTTGTCGTCATCAGTTATGTAGGAGCCAAGATATTGAAATTTGTATACAGTTTTCTAACTGACTTCATCTGGCTCACTACCAATGGCATGATGTAGGCTAAAATTGGACTTCCTTCTCAGGCAGGAGTGTAATGGCATGCATAGACAGTGACTATCTTGGCTATACAGGGTGACCCACAGTTGACACCACGTTTTAGAGTATTCTCTTACTTCCTTTAATGACCAGTTATGTTATAGAGGACTTTCATGTGACATCATCACTACTGTGGATTTATGTGGCCATGTTGCCTGGCAAGCTTTGTATTTACCAGTGACCAGTGCAAGTGTATGCGAGTGATTGTAAGCCTAATTCAGTAAACATCTACAGATAAACTTGTAGAAGTTACATCTAAAAGAAAAATGCCAGAGACCTGGAGTGCTTTTTTTTTATTTAGGATATCATAACAGATGTGGAGATAAGCCTGGTTTAACTTTTCACCACTTCCTGGTAAACCCAGAAAGATGAGAAAAATGGAGAGCTGAGGTTAAAGCATATACACAGAGCCATGGCCTCACTTTCGTTTATAAATGCCTTGAGATCTCAAGAATGGTACAGGAATAGTTTTAAGCGCGAACAATAAATCTAATATACAACCCTGATTCCAAAAAAGTTGGGACAAAGTACAAATTGTAAATAAAAATGGAATGCAATAATTAGAAATCTCAAAAACTGATATTGTATTCACAATAGAACATAGACAACATATCAAATGTCGAAAGTGAGACAATTTGAAATTTCATGCCAAATATTGGCTCATTTGAAATTTCATGACAGCAACACATCTCAAAAAAGTTGGGACAGGGGCAATAAGAGGCTGGAAAAGTTAAAGGTACAAAAAAAAGAACAGCTGGAGGACCAAATTGCAACTCATTAGGTCAATTGGCAATAGGTCATTAACATGACTGGGTATAAAAAGAGCATCTTGGAGTGGCAGCGGCTCTCAGAAGTAAAGATGGGAAGAGGATCACCAATCCCCCTAATTCTGCGCCGACAAATAGTGGAGCAATATCAGAAAGGAGTTCGACAGTGTAAAATTGCAAAGAGTTTGAACATATCATCATCTACAGTGCATAATATCATCAAAAGATTCAGAGAATCTGGAAGAATCTCTGTGCGTAAGGGTCAAGGCCGGAAAACCATACTGGGTGCCCGTGATCTTCGGGCCCTTAGACGGCACTGCATCACATACAGGCATGCTTTTGTATTGGAAATCACAAAATGAGCTCAGGAATATTTCCAGAGAACATTATCTGTGAACACAATTCACCGTGCCATCCGCCATTGCCAGCTAAAACTCTATAGTTCAAAGAAGAAGCCGTATCTAAACATGATCCAGAAGCGCAGACGTCTTCTCTGGGCCAAGGCTCGTTTAAAATGGACTGTGGCAAAGTGGAAAACTGTTCTGTGGTCAGACGAATCAAAATTTGAAGTTCTTTATGGAAATCAGGGACGCCGTGTCATTCGGACTAAAGAGGAGAAGGACAACCCAAGTTGTTATCAGTGCTCAGTTCAGAAGCCTGCATCTCTGATGGTATGGGGTTGCATTAGTGCGTGTGGCATGGGCAGCTTACACATCTGGAAAGACACCATCAATGCTGAAAGGTATATCCAGGTTCTAGAGCAACATATGCTCCCATCCAGATGACGTCTCTTTCAGGGAAGACCTTGCATTTTCCATCATGACAATGCCAAACCACATACTGCATCAATTACAGCATCATGGCTGCATAGAAGAAGGGTCCGGGTACTGAACTGGCCAGCCTGCAGTCCAGATCTTTCACCCATAGAAAACATTTGGCGCATCATAAAACGGAAGATACGACAAAAAAGACCTAAGACAGTTGAGCAACTAGAATCCTACATTAGACAAGAATGGGTTAACATTCCTATCCCTAAACTTGAGCAACTTGTCTCCTCAGTCCCCAGACGTTTACAGACTGTTGTAAAGAGAAAAGGGGATGTCTCACAGTGGTAAACATGGCCTTGTCCCAACTTTTTGGAGATGTGTTGTTGTCATGAAATTTAAAATCACCTAATTTTTCTCTTTAAATGATACATTTTCTCAGTTTAAACATTTGATATGTCATCTATGTTCTATTCTGAATAAAATATGGAATTTTGAAACTTCCACATCATTGCATTCCGTTTTTATTTACAATTTGTACTTTGTCCCAACTTTTTTGGAATCGTGGTTGTGGCAAAGTTTGTTTGTTTGTCTTGAGCTAACGTTGCCATTTCTCCACGGATTTTCACCAAATTTGGTAAGTAGGTTGGGGGATGACCCAGAATTTTGCAGATATAAGCAAAATTCATGTAAGGGCCACAGGGAGGTCCCTGGGGAGCACAGCATCCACCCACCCCCTCCCTCAATGCCTTTCACATTACATTTATTAACACAAACTCTAGCCACATCTTCACTAAACTTGGCATGTAGGTACAGGAGATAGCCACAATTTGGCAGAACTCAGAAATTCCATATTTGGGCCCGAAGGGGTCCCCAGTGGGCCCCTGGGTGGTGGTTGTTTGGATTTTTGTTTGTCTTGGGTTAACACCATTTCTCGACGGATCTTCACCAAATTTGACATGGAAGTCTGGAGGGAAACCAGAATTTTGCAAAACCCGAGCAACACCCGGGTAACCTGCTAGTGGCTGCCTAGTGAAATAGAAGGGCTTGGACTGCATGTGAGTCATTTTAATTTTCTGAATGAGTCAGTGAGAAATTTAAGTTAAGCACCTGCATAGTACAACTACCCAAGATGGAATATGAATATGGAGAACTTCCCTCACATAAATATTTCCACAACTACCAAACTGAAGTAGCCGTCTCTGAATATGACACAAACAGTCTGAGAGTTGGCTATATCTGTCCTGTTCAACCAAATATTCACTTAGCATAATCATATACAGGTTAATTTCTAAATATTCTGGACCTTCCTCACACTCCATTGTATCCCCTTTCCACTTTACACAGATGCTGGCCTCCCGATTGACAGCCCACTTCCGCAAGAAAGGTGTGGCCGTCACGGACCAGCGTGTCAAACTGATGAATGAGATCCTCAGCTGCATCAAGTTCATTAAGATGTACTGCTGGGAATCAGCCTTCGCCAGCAGTGTCCACAGTAAGCTATAATTCCTCTCTGCTCTGCAGCCGAGTTGCCATGTTCTCACCTTCCCAGAAAGGCAGCTGTTCTTTCTCTCCTCCCATTGGCTTCTTAAAGTACTTTTGAGATACCTACTTGGTGAGGCTTTTCTGCATTGAATATTCCATCAGTCAGGACTTTCTAAAGTCCCTGAGCTACAAAGCTAATTTAAAAAGCATTTAACACTCTTTGGTACTTAATGTCTGAAGAGAGATTTCACTTAGCTGGCAGCTTAGAGGAGAAGGTGCTTGTAATATATGAGTGATAGGCAGGGCTTTTCAGTAATCACGGGGAAAGTTCAAAGCTGCAGCTTCAACTAACAGGCAGACTCAGAACGTCAAATCCACACTTATACACCAGGTAAAAGAGGCCAGGGACAGGGCCTGAATCTGCAGGAACAAGCTGAAGGACACAAGCGGAACTCAGGAAAGCAGAGGGAAAGAAACATATTTCACAAATGAGCTCATACAAAGAGATAAAACAAAGAGAACAGGTGAAATTAACCAAACAAAAATACTGACAGTTAACAAAAAGCAGAAAACAATCATCCAGTATGACAGTTGGAAATTAAACAGATGGGGTCCAGAGAATGGAAAGCCATAGGGCTCAGAGTCACAAAGGTGGTACATTATGGTGTGCCGACATTGTTTTGCTATTAAATCTAAAGCTCCATTTAACATATGCAGCCTTTGCAGGTAATTTAATGGACACTAAATGGAAAGTTCAGAGCCAGAGTCCCATTAAACTAGCACAGTTCATATTGAAAGGGCTCAGGTGTAAAGAGAAGTCATGTATGACTTGGGGAAAATGGTGACTGTTTAATCGCTATTTATCCTACAAGAAGAAAAATAGCCTCAATGTGGCTGTAGCTCATACCGGTCACTGTTGTTGTGTGTGAGTTTGAAATCCGATCAATCCTGTAGGAGGAGTAGAGATTTTCGTGAAATTGTGCATGACCCCTGTGTAGCTCCATGGCAGGTGGCGCCACTTGGTGAACAATTCTTGTTGGAATATATCTTTAGAGTCTTCTAGAGAGTTTCAGTGAAAACATCCGAGCAGTTTACGAAGAGTAGTGTTTGGTGTGACGAGTCACCCAAAATTTTCAAACACCCATAAAATGTTAATGTGGCAGTGGGGGCGCGGTCACTGGGAAGACACACACAAACACAGGTTAATTGACGTCAGGTGTAGTGATTCTGCCACTTACCTCCCCTGACTCCGCCCTCTTGTCACAGACCAGCGCTTGACCTCGCCCCCGCTGCCACAGTTAAATATGACAGGTGGTACCACCGTCTTGACAACTTTTATTCATACCAACCTGGGGAACATTCCATATGAGTATTATTAATATATGATCAATCCTGTAGGAGGAGGGGGCGTCGTGGCTCAGGTGGATAAGGCGCCATACCATAAATCCGGGGACCCGGGTTCGACTCCGACCCGAGATCATTTCCCAATCCCCATGTCTCTCTCCCACTCATTTCCTGTCTCTACACTGTTCTATCCAATAAAGGTGAAAAAAGCCCAAAAAATATCTTTAAAAAAACATCCTGTAGGAGGAGTAGCGAGTTTTATAAATTGTGGACAAATGACAACGACGACGACGGATGAACGATGGACAACGCGTGATCACATAAGCTCATCCGGCCTGGCCTATGGCCGGATGAGCTAAAAATCTAATGTCCATGAGGAAGCAGAAGAGGGCATGCTTCGCCCATATGGATAAAAATTAACCTCAGAATGTCTCTTTGTCATTATTTTTTGAGTAAAGAGCATAAAGCTCTACAATCGATCTAATCGGAACTTCTACTGAGCATGGATCTACTGATATAAATGCTATCCATTAGCTTATTAAAAAAGGGGGGGGGGGGTGTAAGGGGGGTAAGGTGCACAGTCCTGAGGTGTATGTGTTGTGTTACACATTATGGAGTGAGGTATTGCTCATTGCACATTATAAAGTATTATAATGGCGCTAAAACAGCCACCGTCAAATGGTGCAGTTGGAGTCTTGTTCTCGGACTCAACTCGGATCAATAGTGGACTCGACTCAAATTTTTTTAATGACTTGGACTAGACTTGGACTTGAACACTGGGGACTCGAGACTGGACTCGGACTTGAGGTTTAGTGACTCGACTACAACACTGACAGTAGGCAAATAAACAATCCAAAAGAGAGTTGATTTTCAATATTTATGAGGCTCTATATTGCCACAAATCAGTATGTTCGGTAGGCATTTTAAGTGAAGTACTTACTATTGCAGCTAATCCAGATCCCAAATTAATAAAGGTAAGCATCCCTACTTTAGTGTTTGAGGCACAGAAATTAAAAAGGTAGCTTTCCGATTCACTCAGTGCTCTGAATGTCAAGTCTGTGTGTTAATACTTCCAGTGGCTTTAGAAGCTCTGTATATATAGTAATTCCGTGCCGTTTGCGGTGATTGTTTTTACTGTTGAAGAAATTGATCTATCAATATTGAGACAGAAAATCAACCTTTCACAGGCTTATGGGAACAATCATGATTAGATTTCTGAATAACAAATTATACCAAATATTTGAACATTACACTAGCAAAGCACATTTGCTGTACACTCCATCTGTGACGAAAGTGAAATGGACCACACTTCAACAAAGAAGGAAACACCATAAAGCTACCTCGATGTACAAGTGCTTAAACAATGAACTTGAAGGAATCGACACAAACTATATGCGACATTCTGATTTCCATGCTTACAACACAAGACAAAAAGACAACTTTGTTCCCCCAATGCAAGAACAAAGTATTTAAAGCGCATGTTTAAATGCATTTAGAACTGTGGAACTCTATGCCCTGAGACATACAGAACTCAGACTCAATTAATGCATTCAAGAGACGTCGAAATGATATAAATTTCTAAATTAATACGTTCCTTTTACCTACTAGTACATATATTTTACTATACCTATACTTACTAGTGCATATATTTTAATAGTCACTATTGTATATTATAATCATTTGATATTGTCTCCATCCGGGTGGCACGGTGGTGTGGTGGTTAGTGCTGTCGCCTCACAGCAAGAAGGTCCGGGTTCAAGCCCCGTGGCCGACGAGGGCCTTTCTGTGCGGAGTTTGCATGTTCCCCCCGTGTCCGCGTGGGTTTCCTCCGGGTGCTCCGGTTTCCCCCACAGTCCAAAGACATGCAGGTTAGGTTAACTGGTGACTCTAAATTGACCGTAGGTGTGAATGTGAGTGTGAATGGTTGGCTGTGTCTATGTGTCAGCCCTGTGATGACCTGGCGACTTGTCCAGGGTGTACCCCGCCTTTCGCCCGTAGTTAGCTGGGATAGGCTCCAGCTTGCCTGCGACTCTGTAGAACAGGATAAAGCGGCTAGAGATAATGAGATGAGATGAGATTGTCTCCATCCATTATCTGTAACTGCTTATCTTGTGCAGGGTCGCAAGCAAGCTGGAGCCTATCCCAGCTGACTACGGGCGAAAGGCGGGGTACACCCTGGACAAGTCGCCAGGTCATCACAGGGCTGACACATAGAGACAACAACCATTCACACTCACATTCACACCTACGGTCAATTTAGAGTCACCAATTAGCCTAACCTGCATGTGTTTGGACTGTGGGGGAAACCGGAGCACCCGGAGGAAACCCACGCGGACACAGAGAGAACATGCAAACTCCACACAGAAAGGCCCTCGTAAGCCGCTGGGCTCGAACCCAGAACCTTCTTGCTGTGAGGCGACAGTGCTAACCACTACACCACTGTGCCACCTGATATTGTATCTCAGATTGTAAATAATTGCAATTATCCTATTAATTATAATTTTGTTTTTTATTTTGTATCGGGGCACCTGGGAGAACAGCTATGCTGAAGTGTGTCCCTGTATAAATAAAGATTATTATTAGTTCATCCGGCCGACAGGCGATGAGTTTATGCCATCAAGTGTTGTCCGGCGTCCGGCTGGCGTCATCCACATTTCACGAAAATCTCTTCTTCTCTCTCAGTTCTTCACCGATTTTTATTCTTTTTGGCAGGAAGGTAGGTCTGCCTGGGGTACATATAACTTCTACCCAGATTTGCATAATTACAATTAATAATGAAGATATGGCATAATTAAGCCCTAACGAGCAGTTTCCACACAAATCACTTCTTCTCCCTCCATTCTTCACCAATTTTGATTCTTTCTGGCATGAAGGTAGGGATACCTAGGGTTCATATAACTTCTACCCAGATTTGCTTCATTACAATTATTAATGAAGTCATGGATTAATTAAGCCTTAATGAGCAGTTCAACAAAAATCACCAGAGTGAGCTACGCCATCATTGACTGGCTCATTATTATTATTATTATTATTATTATTATTATTATTGTTTCTTTAAAGATGCACCAAAATATGCCTAGCGATGCCCATGTCGAGAATGTTACCACAAAATGTATTTCTATAATATCTCATGTTTTGAATGTGAAGACTTTGGTTCCAGTTATGATGACTCATTTTCCCGATTGATGACCCACTTGATTAGCTAATTACCAACTCAGGAATTTGACTTACAAATTGTTCATTGGAGTGGGTTTAGGGTTGAGAACCGCTGATCCTCAACAGTCAAGGTGGGATGGGTTGAGCTTAGTGATTTACCTGCTCTACCACACCTACAAAACCTGCTTATTAACTGTTGTCTTGAATAAGGTAAATCACTGAACTGTGCTTGACGCCAGCCCTCCAGGACTTGATTTGGACACCTTTGATTTAGGATGTAATTAGCCTCTTTAATATTTAAGTGTAATTTCAGTGATCAATAAGGCAGGGTCATGAGCAATGCTCAATTATAATCTTCAATTACCTTTCTCACACTATATGGAAGAGACTATCATTCTAAGCACATATTTACTTCAATGCCTTGTATTTGAGTTACAGGAACACATCAGTGATGCACTGGTGTTTTGTAGAGGTTATGGCCATGGCTCTGGGTGGTTTTTTGGATGGCAGCTGGAGGAATTGGCTGTCATCCAGCCAAATGGCTTGTTCATAGCTATTTAGAAGACAAACACTACAATGGTGCTGGAAGGCTGCTGCAGGGCGCTTCATTCCAAACTAGCAGCACATAACAGTCACCAGGCACTTCATTCTAGTTTAGGGCTTTGAGGCATGAAGATCAGTCTTCCTTCTCTGGGTTTCTTTCTGTGTTATGTTCAGGAGGAGCAATGTCTGACCATTATAAATGAACATCTCTGAGCACTCTGGGCACTAGAAATGAAAATGGGTTTGTCTCTATTCTGACTTATCTTGATTCTTGGCTTGTGTTTTTAGAGGTTCGGTCAGAGGAGAGGAAAATACTGGAAAAAGCCGGTTTAGTTCAAAGTCTCACCGTTGGTGTAGCTCCCATCATTGTTCTGATTGCTAGTGTGTGTACGTTCACTCTACACATGGCCCTGGGCAACGATCTCACTGCAGCACAGGTATGCTCACGTTCCAGAGTATATACTCCATATATAGTACATGTAAACAATAACCAACTATGCATCTTCTCCTTCTCTTTTGGAAAATGGTTCTCTCTGTGCATCTCTTTATCTCTATAGGCCTTCACCGTAGTGGCTGTCTTCAACTCGATGACTTTTGCCCTAAAGATTACACCCTTGGCAGTGCGTGGGTTATCAGAAGGCACTGTCGCTGTTAACCGATTTCAGGTGAATATCAAGCACTTCAGTTGCGCAATCACGGCTTTAAATCAGCTTTTTTTCTTTTTTTTTGGTAGCTGTCAGCATTTCAGGCAAAGCAACTGTTCACCAAATTTCACTGAAGCATTTTTTTCTGGTCAACATGTTTGTTTTCTAACATGTTTTAATGAGCATGACTGTAATATTACTTGACTGGTAATTTACTTTATCCACCAGCGCTATGTGTTACCTACATTTAGCAGATAGGTATTGGGTGTTAGGTGTTAATTTTAACTTCTGCCACCAAAACTTCTGCACACACATTCAAGCTGTTTTTTTTACAGCTATGTCAAGGGTAAAGGTTTGCATTTCCTCTGATTTTTGAACAAAAGAAAGAAAACTATACAGCAATGTTATAATTTATCAACAAACAATAGATTTCCAATGTGTTAAAAAATCTGAAAGAAGACAAAATGTCCGGCAAAATCAACAACAAAGATTTGACGAAGACATCTGTGTATGACATTCAGGAGAGTAAGAAGAGATATCATATTTATACAGACTTTTATTTGTACTACACCGATAACTCTAAATTGTATGTAAGTATATAGCAAATTAAAAAATTTTTGATTTTGTCCGAAATTAGTACTAAATTTTTTTTATTCGATTAGATCAGATTCAACTTGACAGTCATTGTGCAAAGCACAGGTACAAAGCCAATGATATGCAGTTAGTATCTAACCAGAAGTACAAAATACAGTATTATTTACAGATAGGTGCCAGAACTTTTGCACTATTTATAATTTATCTACAAACAATACATTTCCAATATATTTTTTTTAAAACTGAAAGAAAATAAAATGGTAAAAAATTAAGTTATAAAAAGTGAAAAATGAAAAAGTGCTAAAGTTTTGGCACTTATCTGTAAATAATACTATACTTTGCACGTCTGTTTAGATGCCAACTGCAGTTCATTGGCTTTGTACTTGTACTTTGCACAGTGACAAAGTTTTTAACTTTTGCACATATCTATATATTTCCTGCTACTGTTTCCTCATTTTCTTACAGAGACTCTTCATGCTGGAGGACCAGGAGGTCATATTAGGCAAAATGGAGGATCCTGAGAATGCTGTAGAGTTCAGAGACGCCACACTGGCATGGAATAAAGCTCAACCCCCACCGGCCAAAAGGTCAAAGCCACAGCCGAGCCAGAAAAACGGAGGCATGCATCGAGTGTTCCGGAGGGAGAAGCTGAGTCTATACATTAACATAGATGACGAGAAAGCAAACGGCCATGATCCAAATCCTGAGCACCTCCTCACACACATAGAACAGGAGAGCCCACAGAGCACCATCTTCTCCACACAGAGCATTCGTCCACCGCTGCACAAAACCCTGCATCACATTCAGCTTACAGTCTGCAAGGTACCACCTATATCTCACACCTATATCTCTTTCACTTTTCAGCTTTTATCCACTGATGTGCTGTCCTGGATATAAAGTATAACTATGAGGAGATTCAGGTTTATTGTGTATCTGCACAGACAGCTTAATAGAAGTTAGTTTCATAAATGAAAAATATTAGTTCAGGAAAATTGCAATTCAGAAAATGACATCATACATTATTTATAATGAATTAATATGCATATTTATAATGATTTATATATTTGAATATAGACCAAAGACTGAAAAAAAGGTTTGCAAAACACCATAGTGCAATATGATTTAATTATTATACATCCAGGACACTTTTTCGATGGAATAAAAACACGTGTTCTGTTCCCTTCTAGCAGGTTTCATTCATTTGGTTTGATAGCATGCAATATTGTTAGCATATCGCATATCCTATGTGTATTACGTCACTCTACCCAATGGAGAATGAGCCTGCAATATTGTTACAGTATTGCACGTTGTCAAGACAACATGACATCACACATCGGAGACGTAAAACTTACGTGCTAGTGAGCGACAGTGACAATTTGTAAACAAACATGGCCACCAGGTTTGCTTTGTTAAATACGGAAGATTTTGAGAGAATTTTGGCTGCCAGGTCGCGCCGTTGTTTGTAGCTGTTCATGTTGATTTAAAAAGTAACTAAGCAAATTACACAGGGAAAATAATAATAATAATAATATGCGGCTTGAGTGCGCTAGCGTTGGCCTTCACTAACACTACACCGGCTAGAATGTAACTTGACTGCCACGCTAACAGCACCGAGTCACGGGTAAGCTAGCGTTGGCCTTCACGAACACTACACCGGCTAGAATATAACTGGACTGCCGTGCTAACAGCACCGAGTCACGGGTAAGCTAGCGTTGGCCTTCACTAACACTACACCGGCTAGAATGTAACTGGACTACCGCACTAACAGCACCAAGTCACAGGTAAGCTAGTGTTGGCATTCGCTAACACTAAGGATGAATGCTACACCAACTGGAAGGTAACTGGACTGCCACGCTAAGAGCAGTGAGTTGTGAGGTTAATTAGCATTGGCGTTTGAGAATGCTGATATGAAGAGTGTGTACGTATATATATATATTATATACGTATATAATTATTATTATTATATTGGCTGGCTTTTTTTCGTGGTCTATCAAATATATTCCCTTCAGTTAGCATGATATTGAACTCGTCCTCAATTCGTTAAATATCATGCTAGCTGAATGGAATATATCTGATATACCACGGAAAAAATCCAGCCAATATTATTGAAATATTATATAAGATTTTGTCTAGTAGTTTTTGACAAAGCGCTTGAACTTGTGCTAGTCTTGAGAATGTGTTGGCTCTAACCTGAAGTGTTTTATCAGTCCTCGGTTGAGTGGCACTGAAAGATCTGTGTGTCCACAGGGTGCATTGGTAGGAGTGTGTGGCGCTGTGGGCAGCGGGAAGAGCTCATTGCTGTCTGCTCTCCTGGGACAGGTGAGAGATCACGCTGCACATCAGAGACATTTCTCTCTGTGGTCTCTTGTGTGAAATGCCCCTTTAACTCTGTGACCTTTGTGGAAGGCTGAGCTGTGTGCTCAAGACAAGTGATCAAGAGAAAAAGTACTGTGCACTGACTTGCAGAACATGGCCCTTGAGATCAGAATGGGTCAAGCTGTCTGAGACACAAAGCTCATCTTCAGCACAACCTGCTTCTCTTTTCTCTTCAGATGACCTTACTGAGAGGATCAGTGGCGGCGAACGGGGGCTTTGCCTACGCTGCTCAGCAGGCTTGGATCCTCAACAGTTCCCTGAGGGAGAACATTTTGTTTGGGAAAGATTACGTGGAGGAAAGGTAAGACCTGCTCTGTGGAATCGGCTAGGAAGAGACATGGTTTGTGTGCGCAAATTGAGACGTGTTTTAAGTCAGGCTATGAATCTAAATTGGCTCTGGCTTTCGTAATCTCCCTTCAGGTATAATGCTGTTCTGGCAGCCTGTTGTTTAATTCCTGATATCAGTGAGCTACCTTACGGCGACATGACTGAGGTAATGAGGCTCGGTGCACTGTTACCGAGCTTGTCATAATGACTTTCAAATGAAATTTATTGCCATTTTATTGCTATTTGCAGCTGTTCCCTTATAAACCATGGTAAATAAAAAAAGATCTGCTGTAAGTGAAACCTCCACTAATACACTGTGTATTTAGATTGGGGAAAGAGGAGCCAATCTGAGTGGGGGTCAAAGGCAGAGAGTGAGTCTTGCCCGGGCGCTTTACAGTGACAGACCCATCCTGCTGCTCGATGATCCCCTCAGTGCCCTGGACACTCCTGTGGCTTCCCATCTCTTCTACAACGCCATTCACAGTGCGGCCAGGGAAAGGACTGTCATATTTGTTACACACCAACTGCAGGTACGTTCATTTACAGAGAGTAAGTGTACCAGTGTGCACAAGTAAACAGAAACCCTCACATGGGGATATTATCTGGAATGATTGCTGTCCTGCACAGTTTCCTAAAGACAATGAGCAGTTATGTTCGCTTGTGTTCATGCCAGCTGTTTGTTCTTGCATCATTAGTTCATGTAAAAAAGCTTTTGTCGTCGAAGAATCAAACAAGTATCAAATCCAGTAACGGAGATCACAATGAGGCTGAAAAAAGGAGAATAAATTAATCAATCAGAGACATGGCCATGACATTAACTAAGTCAAAATCAACAAGCATGAATGGCAGACGAAGCTTAACCAGATACTTTCAATCATGAACAAGAAGTTCATTAACACAAATCGCACAACAAATACATATACAGTACCAGTCAAAAGTTTGGACACACCTTCTAATTCAAAGTTTTTTTCTTTATTTTTATGAATTAAAAGTCACGTCATGTCTTAAAGTAATGATGGATGTCGTTTCTCTTTACTTAGTTGAGCAGTTCTTGACATAATATGGATTGCTAGAGTTGTGGAATAGGGCTATTTACTGTATATTTATTATTTACTATTTAATCTCAAACCCATCAAGAAGGCAAGAAATTGCACGAATTAACTTTTGACGAGGCATCTGTTAATTGAAGAGCATTCCAGGTGACTACCTCATGAAGCTGGTTAAGATAATGCCAGTAGTGTGCAAAGCGTCATCAAGGGATACTGTGGATACTTTGAAGAATCTAAAATATCAAACATATTTAGTTTTTTAACACTTTTTTTCTTTACCAAATAATTCCCTACATGTTCCATATGTTATTTCATAGTTTTGATGTCTTCAGTATTGTTCCACAATGTAGAAAATAGTCAAAATACAGCAAAACCAATATATGAGTAGGGGTGTACAAACTTTTGACTGGTACTGTAAATACCATTCAGTCTATCTACTCTTACATATGTGTTAGAAAAGACTATATTTTTGTTTTTCTCTAACAATTAACATAGCACAATTTCAACATTTTAAAAAATGTCTATTAAAAATCTATTGCATAATTCATAGACCTAATACAGGGAGTGTGTGTGTATTTTATATATATATATATATATATATATATCATCTCATCTCATTATCTCTAGCCGCTTTATCCTTCTACAGGGTCGCAGGCAAGCTGGAGCCTATCCCAGCTGACTACGGGCGAAAGGCGGGGTACACCCTGGACAAGTCGCCAGGTCATCACAGGGCTGACACATAGACACAGACAACCATTCACACTCTCATTCACACCTACGGTCAATTTAGAGTCACCAGTTAACCTAACCTGCATGTCTTTGGACTGTGGGGGAAACCGGAGCACCCGGAGGAAACCCACGCGGACACGGGGAGAACATGCAAACTCCGCACAGAAAGGCCCTCGCCGGCCCCGGGGCTCGAACCCAGGACCTTCTTGCTGTGAGGCGACAGTGCTAACCACTACACCACCGTGCCGCCATATATATATATATATATATATATATATATATATATATGTGTGTGTGCATGTGTGTTGAATCTGCTGCCGGTGTTAAATTATTTTTCTTGTACATTGCAAGTACGCTGAGTTAATTATTAAATAAATAGACACAAAACATTATGAACATATTTCAATATGTTATGGAATTGCGTATGGATATCGTAATGTCACACTGATATCATATTTTAATTAAATTTAACTCCATTCGTTGGCAAATGACTATCTAATTTATTGTCATAAATGTGACAAATTTCTGCACCTGTAACATTGTGTGTGTGTGTGTGTGTGTAAACATTTTATTTGATATATTTCATAGTTACATAAAATCATAAGATCATAGTTATATTTATAAATATTTACTGTACGGTATAATGTTTATGAACGATGCAATAGATTTTTAATAGATACATTTTTCTGATGGTGGCACGGTGGTGTAGTGGTTAGCACTGTCGCCTCACAGCAAGAAGGTTCTGGGTTCGAGCCCAGCGGCCAGCAAGGGCCTTTCTGTGTGGAGTTTGCATGTTCTCCCCGTGTCTCCGTGGGTTTCCTCCAGGTGCTCCAGTTTCCCCCACAGTCCAAACACATGCAGGTTAGGCTAATTGGTGACTCTAAATTGACCGTAGGTGTGAATGTGAGTGTGAATGGTTGTCTGTGTCTATGTGTCAGCCCTGTGATGACCTGGCGACTTGTCCAGGGTGTACCCCGCCTTTCGCCCGTAGTCAGCTGGGATAGGCTCCAGCTTGCCCGCGACCCTGCACAGGATAAGCGGTGACTGATAATGGATGGATGGATTTTTTTCTGATGTTGAAATTGTGCTATGTTAGAAATTGTGCTATGTTATGTAAGACTCAACAAAAATGTGTTTAAAAACAAAAACAAAATATGTTTCATATTTTAGATTCTCCAGCGTTCACCTTGATGATGCTTTGTATACTATTGTCATTATCTTAACCAGCTTCATGAGGTAGTCACCTGGAATGCTTTTCAATTCACAGCTGTGCCTCGTCAGAAATTAATTAGTGCAATTTCTTGCCTTCTTAATGCGTTTGAGATCATCAAACATGCAGGGTCTTTTAATTAATGAGACTAAAGTAAAACCATTGAAGTAGAAGGTATGTCCTAACGTTTGACTGGTACTGTATATTATAGAAAAGATGCACTTTTCTGCAATACCTAAACCTGTCTAATGATTTAAAGTGCACCGGGAAAATGTAATGTATGTTGGCAAATACGTTATGTGATATTGTTCAGTATATCTCAGTGTTTTTCTGTTATGGTCACAGAGGAAAAAAAAAGAACAGGTTACATTGTGCTGTATAGTTCAAAAGAGAGAATAAATCTTCGAGACAGGGCAAAGGTAAGATTAACCTGTAGCAGAGAAATGGGAAGAGAAAGTGTGAAGAGAAAAGAGGAACTGCTCGTAATCCAAAGTATTATTACTTCATCTGTAAAACATGATGGAGGGATTTTCATGGCTTGGGCGAGTACAGTGGCCACTGGAACTGCATCACTTGTCTTTACTGGTGATGTGACTGCTGACTTTCAGGGTCAGAAATACCAGAACCAAAGATGAAAAAGCAGTATGAAGATTCTGTTGATTTGATTCAGGCTCTCAATAATGTGTTCATCACAGTATATTTGTCATTTGAATGAGGTAATATCATAGTTGCCTGAATAATATTCTATAATATTCTATAATTTAAAAATATACAAGCAAGAAATGGGTATAAGGAAACAGAATTTATCTGTGACTTGATTTGAATGGAAAAAAATCTAATCTCATCTCATTATCTCTAGCCGCTTTATCCTTCTACAGGGTCGCAGGCAAGCTGGAGCCTATCCCAGCTGACTACGGGCGAAAGGCGGGGTACACCCTGGACAAGTCGCCAGGTCATCACAGGGCTGACACATAGACACAGACAACCATTCACACTCACATTCACACCTACGGTCAATTTAGAGTCACCACTTAACCTAACCTGCATGTCTTTGGACTGTGGGGGAAACCGGAGCACCCGGAGGAAACCCACGCGGACACGGGGAGAACATGCAAACTCCACACAGGAAGGCCCTCGCCGGCCCCGGGGCTCGAACCCAGGACCTTCTTGCTGTGAGGCGACAGCACTAACCACTACACTACCGTGCCGCCCCCTGGAAAAAAATCAAACAGGAAAAGGCCGATCTGGCTCACTCCAATTAGACGTTTGTAGCACACAAGAGATTTGTGCGACAGCTGATACGAACACTATCTTATATCAGCTGTTCAACAAATCTTGCCTAAAAGTAATGTACAGTCTTGCAGTAAATGTTTGACCAAACAAATGCACTTACTTTAATGAAGCACTTGTTTAGATTTAGGGATTTGATGGAATAATTTAAATACGTTTAATTTTTTTCTCATTCAATTGGGTTTTGTGTAAAATGAAAAATTTAAAATGTGTGTATGTCCAAAAACATTTAATGTGCAATGTATATCAAGTCAAGTCAAGTTTATTTGTATAGCGCTTTTAACAATAAACATTGTCGCGAAGCAGCTTTACAGAATTTGAACGACTTAAAATATGAGCTAATTTTATCCCTAATCTATCCCCAATGAGCAAGCCTGTGGCGACGGTGGCAAGGAAAAACTCCCTCAGACGACATGAGGAAGAAACCTCGAGAGGAACCAGACTCAAAAGGGAACCCATCCTCATTTGGGCAACAGCAGACAACATGACTATAACATTAACAGTCCTAACATAAAATCAGCTTCGTTGATGCTATAAACCCCCCACCAACGGAAACCCGAGTGCAAAACCGTTCACAACAACCGCAGTCCCAAAGTCAGCAAGTCAACTGCAGTCCTCAAGTCAGCATGATAAACTCCAGTTGCTCCAGCTATTCAGTGCAGTTTAATTCAATTTAATTTCACTTTTTTTTTAAATTTCAAACGTTGTATCATGGACTACATTGTTGGTCCGTTAGTCCCTACTTCTAAGATAAATTGTTAAAGACTACCAAAACCTAGCCAAATACTCTCCTTCTCTCTCCATGTCAATCACAGCACTAGTTAATCGTGGGCATCTGTGAACTTATGTATGTGGAAGAGGGTAGATAGCACTTTCTTCTGTGTGTGTTACACGGCCCTGGGTAGCATGGGGATTAGATTAGATTAGATTAAACTTTATTGATCCCTTTGGGAGGGTTCCCTCAGAGAAATTAAGATTCCAGCAGCATCATTACAGATAAACAGAGAAAAGAAATAGAGGAAAACTTCTAGATAAATTAAAATAAATTAAGTATTTACATATACAAATATAAAAAGAATAAGATATGGGGAAGAGAGGAGGAGGGAAGAGGGAGGAGGAGGAAAAATTAAAAAAAGGGAGGGGGAAGGAGAGATATTGCACTTTATATTGCACATTGTCCGGTATTGCTTATTGTTAGGCTAGGCTACTGCTCCTTCCCGTCCTCTGTCCTCCTGTTACCCCCCCCCCCCCCCCCCCCCCCCCCCCAGAGAGGAGTTGTACAGTCTGACGGCGTGAGGGACAAAGGAGTTTTTGAGTCTGTTCATCCTGCACTTGGGAAGGAGCATTCTGTCACTGAACAGATTCCTCTGGTTGCTGATGACGGTGTGCAGAGGGTGACTGGCATCGTCTATGATGTTCAATAGTTTGTCCATAGACCTCTTCTCTGCCACCATCACCAGAGAGTCCAGCTTCATGCCGACCACAGAGCCGGCCCGCCTGATCAGTTTGTCCAGCCTGGATGTGTCCTTCTTGGATGTGCTGCCCCCCCAGCACACCACAGTGTAAAACAGGACACTGGCGACCACGGACTGATAGAACATCCACAGGAGTTTCCTCCAGATGTTAAAGGACCGCAGCCTCCTCAGGAAGTACAGCCTGCTCTGTCCCTTCCTGTATAAGTGATTGGTGTTGTAAGTCCAGTCCAGCTTGCTGTCCAGCCACAGCCCGAGGTACTTGTAGGAATCCACAGCCTCCACCTCGACTCCCTCGATCAGAACTGGTCGTGACCTTGGTCTGGACCTCCCAAAGTCAATGACCAGCTCCTTGGTCTTCGAGGTGTTGAGCTGCAGATGGTTCCTGTTGCACCACACAGCAAAGTTTGAAAAGATGTAGAGGTTAGCTTCACGTATCTCAGAGAAAACATGTTTGCACCTCCCCTGGGTGGAAGTTGTCATGTGATGGGGAGAGTTAATTACACTGCAACATCGCTATAACGAACTCCTTAAGGGGCATCCAAATAGTTCGTTATACTGAAAGTTCATAAGACTGAAATGGGCCCATTTGTCACACCAAACACTCATGGTATATGTGAAATTTTAGGTACATTATCCTCATCACGAATTTCTCCTTCTGAGTCACGATCGCAGTTCATTGACTGAGTTAAAGGATCACGAACGGAGGTGATGATTTCTTAGTCTGTTATAGAAATGACGGAGGTTACCAGTGTATCGTTGTCAATGCCCACCCACTGATTTGCTATGTTTTCTACATCTTCACCGTTCAGTTAATTCATGTGTTGCAAATCACTGGTGATGTCATTTGTGTTATGCTGTGGGGCTGGGCTGGGGGTTATAAAAACACCACTGGTGGGGGCGTCGTGGCTCAGGTGGTTAAGGCGCCATACCATGAATGCGGGCGACCCGGGTTCGATTCCGGCCCGAGGTCATTTCCCGATCCCTTCCCGTCTCTCTCTCTCCCGCTCATTTCCTGTCCCTACACTGTCCTATCCAATAAAGGTGCAAAAAGCCCAAAAAAATATCTTTAAAAAAAAAAACACCACTGGTACGTTTTAACTAGGTGTTAAGTTTAGCAGTATCAGCAGTCATTTCATCCTTTTTATTGATCCTTTGATCACCATTCTCGATAATTGTTCATGATCAACACCTAAGCAAGGCTCGTTAAGCCTTTGTTTTATGGCATTAGCACGTATTGTTAACTTGACTGTGGACTTGATCATTTATTGTTTGTCTCTGGTGGGAAGAGGCGCGCATGGCTCAGCGTGTCATTTAAGCAGGCAAGTGACGTCTGTAATTGCAGGAAAAGTGTTTATTTACAAACAGGCAGGCAAACAGTTCAAAAACATAAGACAAAGGCAGAGTCATGAAATGGGCAATGGTCAAATGAGGCGCAAACAGAACTGTGGAGGTGAAGAAGAAAGACAGAGTCCAAAATACACAAAACAAAGTCAAAACCAGAAAAGCAATACACAGATACAAGGCTTGGTAATGTGAGACACTAGGTACAGCTAGGACACTATACTTTGCCAAGTCAGGTGTTTAGAGAGTGCTTACAAGTGTGCGCTGTGATTGTGCTATAATCTAGAACAGGTGCATAGCAATTAGTCCTCATGGCACCGTGCACTCTGAGGGCCAATGTGCATGGACGTGACACAGTGATGTTTTTTTGAAGACTCTGACTCATTGTCATTAAAGGCAGGGGACACAAACTTAGTTTGTTATCTGTGAAAGTTCGTAGTAAAAGAGTTCATTATAGTGGGGTTGCAGTGTACTCCTATAGTTGGGAATTGGCGAGACCAATTTTGGGGGAGGGGGAGTTGGGGGGAATGACTGTTACAAAGCACTCACACCAGAGATTTCTTAAATTATATGGTGCTTTACCTTTCTTACCTCTGAAAAAAAGTCTCTTCATCTCCAAGAAAAGTATTTGTGCAGATTCAGAGCTTAATTCACGAATCTTCTTCTATCCTGTGTCTCCATTGGAGAAAAGGGCCATTAGTCTTTTGATGTTTTCCATCCACCCATCCCTGTCATGTGCTTGTCTGGCTATTTTGTTCCATGAATTCCAACCAGGGTGTTTTCTTTCCTTCTCAATGGGACATCTCCATGTCTCTTTTGGTCTTACTCGTTTACCGTCTGGTATCCATCTAAGCACAATAGGGCAGCACGGTGGTGTGTAGCGGTTAGCACTGTCGCCTCACAGCAAGAAGGTTCTGAGTTCGAGCCCAGCAGCCGACGAGGGCCTTTCTGTGCGGAGTTTGCATGTTCTCCCCGTGTCTGCATGGGTTTCCTCCGGGTGCTCCGGTTTCCCCCACAGTTCAAAGACATGCACTTAGGTTAACATGGAGTGGCCTTGGGCCGAAGTGCCCTTGAGCAAGGTACCTAATCCCTAACTGCTCCCCGAGTGCTGTAATATGGCTGCCCACTGCTCTGGGTGTGCGCGCGCGTGTGTTCACTGCTTCAGATGGGTTAAATGCAGAGGATGAACCTCACTGTGCTTGAGTGTGCATGTGACAAATAAAGGTTTTCTT
The DNA here is from genome assembly GCF_027579695.1 of Neoarius graeffei. Classification (NCBI taxonomy): domain Eukaryota; kingdom Metazoa; phylum Chordata; class Actinopteri; order Siluriformes; family Ariidae; genus Neoarius; species Neoarius graeffei. Next base: position 94,672,723 of record NC_083570.1, read on the forward strand.
CAAAACTGAAGGGTTCTTGTTGTTTCTGTTGTTATCACTTAGTATGTAGCCGATCCATTTCCACCTTCTTTGTCCTATGATCTGGCTTATATTCACTGTGTTAGTTCTTTGTCTAAGCTCATTTTTGGTTCTAACTGTTGGCCAAATACAAACACCCTGATGAAATTTATGAAAACATCCTATAAAAGTATGTTTCATTAACATTCTTCTCTCTGGTAGTTGCACATACACTACAGATGCAATAGATAGATATCTGTTTGAAAAGTATTCCTTTCAACCTTTAAGTGATTGTTCTATTATACACTTACTTTAATGCCTTTCTGTGTTCCTCTGGTACTGATTTCCCTGGAGGGGCAATATAGCATGTTATGAATCTTTATCCGTGCAAGCATGTTCATATCTGCCTAGTCTTCCCTTGATTTATCAATCGGTTCACAATGTTTGCATTAAATCTGTTCTCTGGCAGTACCTGGTGGAGTGTGACGAAGTGGTGTTGATGAAGGACGGGCAGATTGCGGAGCACGGCACACATGCCCAGCTGATGGCCCAAGGTCGTGACTATGCTACACTTTTCAGCAGTGTACAGCAGGAGGTAGGCTACAGTTCACCACCACCACGCTTGGGGAAAACACCAGGGTCACTCGCTCATGGAGTGCTTCACGTTGCCTTTTGCACAATTCATGAAGTGTGGCCTGCAAGGCTGCTGTTTAACAAATGTTAATTCATTCCTGACGTCTATATTTTATGAGTGCGTTGCTCTATGAATGTAGTCCCTACTGTACAAGACCTTGTCACTATTATATTTAATGACCTAACATTCATCGTTCTAGCTGTCATCATTTGTAGCTCATACCTTGATGCTCTTTCTCAGAACCTGGTGAGGAACAACTTGAAAAACCAGCAGGGGGGCAAGGAGAAGGTCTCTGCGCTGTGCACGTCTGTCATTAGTATGGCAGAAAAGCAGTCCACTGAGAGTACAAGAGGAGGTGAGAGCTGTGGAATCTAACAATAACGTGGTGTGCTTAGCTGACTTTTCAAGGAAGAAATGTGTCACAGATCTCTTCTCCATACTCTTTGATACGCTATTCCACAGACCAGCTCATGCAGGCTGAGGAGAAGGGCCGTGGGGCCATCACCTGGGCCGTCTACGCCACTTACATCAAGGCTGCCGGAGGACCCTTGGCATTTATTATCAGTGTCCTGCTCTTCCTCCTTACCACAGGCAGCATAGCTTTCAGTAACTGGTGGCTGAGCCATTGGATCAAGCAGGGCAGTGGGGTGAGTGAGACTCAGCTGGAAAGCTAATGCTCATAATAGAAAGATTGTAGAAGCCATTATAAAGCCATAACTGCTTCCATCACCCACAGCTAGCAGTGCTCACATTTCAGGGCGAAACATTCCTTTAGTACCTCTTTATAACCCTAAACAAATCTGTGTTTCGCTGCTTGGCAAAAGCAAACATCAGTCCCAGTGCTAATTAGAAATGCCACAATGAACATAATTCTCTCTGAGGAAGAATCAGAGCCCAGATGCTGGTGGCTGCATCTATTTTTGATGCTGCTTTCTGTAAACATGACTGAGTTTGGTGTGTGTGTGTGTGTGTGTGTGTGTGTGTGTGTGTGTGTGTGTGTGTGTGTGTGTGTGTGTTTAGAATGTAACAGTATTACAGGGGAACAAGAGTGTGGTGAGCAGCGGTATGCAACTAAACCCCTACCGTCATTACTACGCCAACATCTACGCCCTGTCCATGGGGGTGACGCTCTTCCTCAAGAGTGTGCGGGGCGTTGTGTTTGTCAAGGTAACACCTCATCTCTGAGTTTACCATCTGGATTTTGTCTCATACCTCACCCTAGTGACAATAGAACAATTCACGCAAACTACAATTTAATGCATTTTGAAAATGTATGTGTATTTGATTTAAGCCTGGGTTTTTTCAACACCATTCAAAAGTATATGAGTAGAAATCAGATGCACCTGATGTGTATCCTGTAAAATAAGCTGACATTACCCAGCTAGCAAGCATTAACAGTAAAGATTATGATGGTTGGGAAATTTGACTAAAACACCCTGCTAGAAAGTCTGCTCATTTTAGCTAACTGACTCGCTTTATTTGTGAAGTCAATGAACATGTATGAACTTGAATTCAAAGTTTTATCAGAAATCCTGTCAGGTTAGCTCGTGCTTGCTAACTGGCTATGTCAGAGAACATTTACAAATTTGACTTCAAAATCCAATCAGAAATCCTGTCAGGTTAGCTCGTGCTTGCTAACTGGCTATGTCAATGAACATTTACAAATTTGACTTCAAAATCCAATCAGAAATCCTGTCAGGTTAGCTTGTGCTTGCTAACTGGCTATGTCAATTTAGCAGTTCCAAATTTTACTTCAAAATCCAATCAGAAATCCTGTCAGGTTAGCTCATGCTTGCTAACTGGCTATGTTAATGAACATTTATGAATTTGACTTCAAAATCTGATCAGAAATCCTGTCAGGTTAGCTCATGCTTGCTAACTGGCTAAAAGGTTAGCTCATGCTTGCTGGTCAATGAAAATTAATAAATTGGACTTCAAAATCTGATCAGAATTCCTGTCAAGTTAGCTCATGATTGCTAACTGGCTAGGTCAATGAACATTTACAAATTTGACTTCAAAATCCGATCAGAAATCCTGTCAGGTTAGCTCATGCTTGCTAACTGGCTATGTTAATGAACATTTATGAATTTGACTTCAAAATCTGATCAGAAATCCTGTCAGGTTAGCTCATGCTTGCTAACTGGCTATGTTAATGAACATTTATGAATTTGACTTCAAAATCTGATCAGAAATCCTGTTAAGTTAGCTCATGATTGCTAACTGGCTAGGTCAATGAACATTTACAAATTTGACTTCAAAATCCAATCAGAAATCCTGTCAGGTTAGCTTGTGCTTGCTAACTGGCTATGTTAATGAACATTTATGAATTTGACTTCAAAATCTGATCAGAAATCCTGTCAGGTTAGCTCATGCTTGCTACCTGGTTATGTCAATGAAAATTAATAAATTGGACTTCAAAATCTGATCAGAATTCCTGTCAAGTTAGCTCATGATTGCTAACTGACTATGTTAATGAACATTTACAAATTTGACTTCAAAATCCAATCAGAAATCCTGTCAGGTTAGCTTGATCATGTTTTCTGAGTGTGTAATGTTAGTAATGATTAATGAACCTTTATGAATTGGACTTTTTGAAGTCCAAAATCAAAAACCCCATCCGGTTAGATCATGAATTGACAAGCATTATTTGTGACTACGAAAAAAATGACAGTCAGGTTACCTTTTGTTTGCTACTTGGCTTACAAAATCTGTAGAAACACTGTACATACAGGATGTGTATATGAATACTAATGTGTACAAATTCTTCCATGCATGGACTCAGACACAACTTTTGTGGTCTACAGTCTACAGATAGAAATGTTGGAATAAATAAATGTTCATAAACGCCACCGCAACCTTCTTGTACCTTCATGTTGTGGACACCGATATGCCAGGATGTCTTAAAGAATGACCAAAAAAAAAAATAGTCCTAGATGTTTTTATTTGTATGAATACACTGAAGTCAGATTTGATGACTCATCCTGTACTCTGATCATAGCTACATACTGCTGGGTATTGCTAGGTTTTTCATTTCAGATCAGATTAGATTAGATTAGATTAGATTAGATTAGATTAGATTAGATTAGATTAGATTAGATTAGATTAAACTTTATTGATCCCTTTGGGAGGGTTCCCTCAGGGAAATTAAGATTCCAGCAGCATCATTACAGGATAATTAAAGAATAGAAAATAGAGAAAAAAACTTCTAGATAAATTAAGTATTTACAAATACAGATATAATTAAAGCCGCTAGCAGCCTTGACGGGCCCTCGCACATGTGGTTCCGCAACCCAGGACATTCCGCCACCCAACAAAACAGTCACATGTCATATATTCATCAAATGTTCAAAGGTGATGTGCATGTTGCAAATGCCATGACTGCTTGACGGATGAGAGATAGACAGACAAAGACTGTGTGTGTGTGTGTGAAAATGTACATTTATATTTATATATGTACAAAACTATACGTGTGTCTCCTCCTTATGTCTATCTCACGCTGTAATCTTAAGTCATCTTAGCTTTCCTGTGTCTGCAGTGTGTGTGTGTGTGTGTGTGTGTGTGTGTGTGTACATGCAGAGTTTTCATATGTCTGCAACAAAATGCACAATGATGGCAGGTCACTAATATATAGATTTAGGCACTGCCTAAAAGCGGAGCTCCCATCTGTTTCTGGGTTGTAGAATTTTCTTATATCCTAGCCAGTCTCTTTTGTTTTATTTCTTTACTGGCTAGCACTGGCCACTAGGCGGCGTGTATGACTGGTAATTACTAACACTGACCACTAGGCGGTGTGTATGACTGGTAATTACTAACACTGGCCACTAGGCGGTGTGTATGACTGGTAATTACTAACACTGGCCACTAGGCGGTGTGTATGACTGGTAATTACTAACACTGACCACTAGGCGGTGTGTATGACTGGTAATTACTAACACTGACCACTAGGCGGTGTGTATGACTGGTAATTACTAACACTGGCCACTAGGCGGTGTGTATGACTGGTAATTACTAACACTGGCCACTAGGCGGTGTGTATGACTGGTAATTACTAACACTGACCACTAGGCGGTGTGTATGACTGGTAATTACTAACACTGACCACTAGGCGGTGTGTATGACTGGTAATTACTAACACTGACCACTAGGCGGTGTGTATGACTGGTAATTACTAACACTGACCACTAGGCGGTGTGTATGACTGGTAATTACTAACACTGACCACTAGGCGGTGTGTATGACTGGTAATTACTAACACTGACCACTAGGCGGTGTGTATGACTGGTAATTACTAACACTGACCACTAGGCGGTGTGTATGACTGGTAATTACTAACACTGGCCACTAGGCGGTGTGTATGACTGGTAATTACTAACACTGACCACTAGGCGGTGTGTATGACTGGTGGTACACGGACAAACCACAAAAAATTGACTTGATGGGTTTACAATTTTTTCTTAGGTATGGTGCTCCGCTATTATTGTGTGTGTGTGTGTCTAGTTTGTCTGTTTGTCTAGTCTGTTTGCCTAGTCACACCTCTGGAAAAAAATTTCAGAGCAATCCGTTCATTACTTTTTCCGTAATGTTGCTAACAGACAAACCAACAAACAAACAAACCAACGCTACCGAAAACCATACCTTGGCGGAGGTAACAAACCTGCTACAAGCTCGTCAAAAACCTGTTTGACAAGCTACGTCAGCTCAGAATTTTCCAAAAATAAAACTCGCTTTCGCTGTGAACACTGTCGTTATCGCTATCCATACTGTAACATTAATGCTATTACACTGAGAAATGCAAAAATAAATGTTGACAAAAAATTGCTACTATGTTGGTGGTTGTTGTGAACAAGTGAGTCGCCAAAGGTCTGTAACCGGGGTCCGGATCATAGGATTCCAGACCGCTCACAAGCCAATCAGAGTGCAAGATTTGATGGAAACCAGACCGCAAAAAAAAAAAAAAAAAGGAATTATGTGGTCAACCAAAAAGTGTTTTAGGTTCTTCAGACTTTAGATCCTTCAAAGTAGCCACCATTTACCTTGATGACGCTGTGCACACTATTGGCATTATATTAACTAGCTTCATGAGGTAGTCACTGGGAATTCTTTTCAATTAACAGGTGTGCCTCATCAAAAGTTAATTAGTGGACTCGTTTCTTGCTTTCTTAATGCATTTGAGATCAAACAGCCCTATTCCACAACTGTAGTCATCCATATTATGTCAAGAACCACTCAACTAACTAAAGAGAAACAACATCGATCATTACTTTAAGACATGAAGTGCCTTTTAGTTAATAAAAATAAAGAAAAACTATTGAATTAGAAGGTGTGTCCAAACTTTTGACTGGTACTGTCCCTGCCTGCTGGGGAACTGCGTTTTGGTCTTGACCAAACCAGACTGTGTACTGTCTAGCCTGGGGTTAGCCGTTGGAGTTTTCCATCCATCCATTATCTATAGCCACTTATCCTGTACAGGGTCTCAGGCAAGCTGGAGCCTATCCCAACTGACTATGGGCAAGAGGCGGGGTACACCCTGGACAAGTCACCACAGGGCTGACACAGAAACAAACCACCATTCACACCTACGGTCAATTTAGAGCCACCAATTAGCCTAACTGCATGTCTTTGGACTGTGGGGGAAACCCACGCAGATATGGGGAGAACATACAAACTCCATACAGAAAGGCTCTCACCGGCCGCTGGGCTCGAACCCAGGAGCTTCTTGCTGTGAGGTTACAGTGCTAACCACTATACCACCATGCCGCCCCCATTGGAGTTTTATTTTTCTCTATTTGATTGTACTTTGTCAGTTCATTTGTACGGTTGGTTTGTTTCCTTGGCTGTTTGATGAGTATTTGTACCTCTAAAGTCAGGTATAAGAAGCTCAGCACTTCTTATACCTGACTTTTGCACTTGTTTTGTATATATATATATATATATATATATATATATATATATATATATATAATTTTTCTCAGTCGATATAGGGTCAGTTGGGTTAAACAGGAAGAGGAAGAATCCATCCATCCATTTTGGCTCATCACGACAGTGGTGTGGCTGCTCTGACAGCTTCAGCCATCAAAGTTTCTAGGGAACATTACAGTAGTGGTTTCCTATTGCCTTCTACTGGAGGCTTTCTCCTCTCAACCATTCACACACACTCACACCTACAGACAATTTAGAGCCACCAATTAGCCAAATCTGCATGTCTTTGGACTGTGGGGGAAACCGGAGCATCCAGACGAAACCCACGCGGACACGGGGAGAACATGCAAACTCCACACAGAAAGGCCTCTGTAAACCGCTGGGCTCGAACCCAGAACCTTCTTGCTGTGAGGTGACAGTGCTAACCACTACACCACCCAGGAAGAATAAAGTGACGAAATTATTCATAACTAATTCTAAGTGCAGTTTGCGCCTTAATTAACATTGTGATGCAAACTGAGAACATCATATGTTCACAGAACATTCAATAATTAATCAAATACATCAGTCACGGAAACTTGCAGTAATTTTTTAAATCTTACATTCTATGACAATTTGACAGATGTTTTTAGGATAAATATGCAGGTGATTATAGAAAATCGTACGCTCGGATTGGTTAAGAAATTCAGACTATTTCTCGATAATCAGCTTGAACAACTCGGCAAAATGGTGCCCAATCATTTCGTCACTGTAAGTGAGGAAGAATTACAAATTGTGAAAGAAAATGCTGTTCCTAAAAGCACTAAAGATGCTTTGAAGTTTGGTCTAAAACTATTCAAAGGTAAGGTGGAATTGTGATTTACTTTATCTGTTTCAAAACAAAGTATTTTATGTGAGTCGGCATAAATAAGTGACAAGTCCGCGCCGCACCTTTATTACATTTGTATGCTGCTTTTGAGGTTCGAAATAAATGATTGGGGGTTTTTTTTATATATATTTTTTATTTTTTAATATAAATCACCTGTGTATTTATACTAAAACAATTATCCACCTCAGGCTCAGTGAATATTGGTGAATAATAACCGAGACTAAGTGGACTCGCTTCACCTTGAGGAAATAATTGTTAAATATCACAGTCTCCCAAAGCCCTGGTTATGAAGCTTCAATCTATAGCACAGGTTGATCTGTTCTTCTTAAATGTTCAGAGGTGGGTCATGTTGTGTGGTACACCGATACCACAATGACTCTTAGGTTGTGTCACTGCGGGATCAATAAACCTTTAAACACAAATTTATATTCCCCAGTTTAAAGAAAATCATTACCAGGGGTCTTGTGTCCTGTTTTCCTTCTGCGGTTTAATAAGGGTTCATTGCTCCACTGACATGGCCTTTGCTAATTGGCCTGCTTTCTCATTTTATCTGCTGTGTGTCTTCTAGGGTCCCCCCGCCCCCCCGCTCTGTAATTGAAATTGTCTGCAGGCTAAATCCATTTATCTGTCCACTACAGTGGCTCTCAATAGGAAAGGGACTGTGTGTGCGTGCGTGCGTGTGTTACATCGCTCTGGGTGCCTTGCACTAGGGAGCTTATGGACAGCTGATGTTCTTTTGAATCCATGTGCCACTAATGTTCATTAATTGCTGAGTTATGGGAATGAAAATATTTAGGGTGGGGATTTTTTATAACGGTGAAAAAAATCTCTAAATTGTCGAAAGGTCTTTGCTGATTTTTTTTAATGGATCCATGTTATATAAGAACTTATATATATAAAGAGAACCCAGTTAAACAAATGAGACAAAAATATTATACTTGGTCATTTATTTATTGAGAAAAATGATCCAATATTACATATCTGTGCGTGCCAAAAGTATGTGAACCTCTAGGATTAGCAGTTAATTTGAAGGTGAAATTAGAGTCAGGTGTTTTCAATCAATGGGATGACAATCAGGTGTGAGTGGGCACCCTGTTTTATTTAAAGAACAGGGATCTATCAAAGTCTGATCTTCACAACACACGTTTGTGGAAGTGTATCATGGCACGAACAAAGAAGATTTCTGAGGACCTCAGAAAAAGTGTTGTTGATGCTCATCAGGCTGGAAAAGGTTACAAAACCATCTCTAAGGAGTTTGGACTCCACCAATCCACAGTCAGACAGATTGTGTACAAATGGAGGAAATTCAAGACCATTGTTACCCTCCCCAGGAGTAGTTGATCAACAAAGATCACTCCAAGAGCAAGGCGTGTAATAGTCGGCGAGGTCACAAAGGACCCCAGGGTAACTTCTAAGCAACTGAAGGCCTCTCTCACATTGGCTAATGTTAATGTTCATGAGTCCACCATCAGGAGAACACTGAACAACAATGGTGTGCATGGCAGAGTTGCAAGGAGAAAGCCACTGCTCCAAAAAGAATATTGCTGCTCATCTGAAGTTTGCTAAAGATGATGTGTACAAGCCAGAAGGCTATTGGAAAAATGTTTTGTGGATGGATGAGACCAAAATAGAACTTTTTGGTTTAAATGAGAAGCATTACGTTTGGAGAAAGGAAAACACTGCATTCCAGCATAAGAATCTTATCCCATCTGTGAAACATAGTGGTGGTAGTATCATGGTTTGGGCCTGTTTTTCCTGCATGTGGGCCAAGACGGCTTGCCATCATTGATGGAACATTGAATTCTGAATTATACCAGCGAATTCTAAAGGAAAATGTCAGGACATCTGTCCATGAACTGAATCTCAAGAGAAGGTGGGTCATGCAGCAAGACAACGGCCCTAAGCACACAAGTCGTTCTACCAAAGAATGGTTAAAGAAGAATAAAGTGAATGTTTTGGAATGGCCAAATCAAAGTCCTGACCTTAATCCAATGGAAATGTTGTGGAAGGACCTGAAGCGAGCAGTTCATGTGAGGAAACCCACCAACATCCCAGAGTTGAAGCTGTTCTGTACGGAGGAACGGGCTAAAATTCCTCCAAGCCGGTGTGCAGGACTGATCAACAGTTACCGCAAACGTTTAGTTGCAGTTATTGCTGCACAAGGGGGTCACACCAGATACTGAAAGCAAAGGTTCACATACTTTTGCCACTCACAGATATGTAATATTGGATCATTTTCCTCAATAAATAAATGACCAAGTATGATATTTTTGTCTCATTTGTTTAACTGGGTTCTCTTTATCTACTTTTAGGACTTGTGTGAAAATCTGATGATGTTTTAGGTCATATTTATGCAGAAATATAGAAAATTCTTAAGGTTTCACAAACTTTCGGCTTACTCTGATTTGCTTGACACTTCCAAAATAATATTTCATCCCTCCATACACTGGAAAAAACAACAAATGGCTTCTTTCAAGTAAGTTCAGCATGGCATGTATTAGATTGTGTACATCGCTGTACAAATCACGAGAATTCTGGGATTTTGCTGAGCCCCTGCTGAGCTTCTATTTCTTTGTGCCCTGGTGCTTTTCACAAGTCTTTTCTCCCTTTCCTGCATGTTTTTCATCCTCTTGCTTGCACTGTGGATTTGTTAACATTTGCACGATGAAAGGTTGCATTTTAATAATTAATACGTCTTTGTGTGCTGCAGTGTACCTTGCGGGCAGCCTCAGCTCTACACGATAAGCTGTTTAAGACTCTCCTCCTCAGCCCAATGCGTTTCTTTGATACGACTCCCCTAGGACGCATCCTGACTCGTTTCTCCAAAGACGTGGATGAAGGTTAGTGTGAGAATTCCCCGCCCAGCCGTTTTCTCCTGTCAGCTCGATAAAGATGTTTTATGGTGATTTTCTCACTCTCGTTGCAGTGGATGTGCGCCTGCCAATTCAGCTGGAGTTGCTGCTGCAGAACATGACATTGGTGCTCTTCTGTCTAGGAGTAGTGAGCGCTGTTTTCCCATGGTTCCTGTTCTCCATCATCCCACTTGCAGCCTTTTTCTACATCATCAATCGTATCTCCAGGTTAGATCTCCATGGTTTATACATACTGTATGTAATTTAAGCTTGGACCTTGAACTTTCTTCGTTCCGTTGTTAAAGACGATTTTGAGTTCAGACCTCGACTGAGTGCTCAGGAAAGTGATTATGGAACTGTAGTAGACCAAACCACCATGACAGCACGAGCACCCTGAGAAATGTGTGGGTTGTATCCCAATACTCTTCATGCATTCTTGATTCCTTGATCCTACGTCGCTCAAGACATGACCCTGAGGCCTGCTATGTTTAAGAAGATATCAATTCTTTAAATGCGTACAGAGGTATCAAGGCTTCTCGATCAAGGATACACAGGAGCTTCCTGCATAGACGTTTTATTTTATCGCATCTTGTGCAATATGCACACTGAACAAATCCTCCACCTTCTGGAAAATAATATGATAAACAGAAGAAGCACAAACACAGAATTAGTGTGTGTAATAAAGTTTTCAGTGATGTTTAGTCACTGAGTAATCATACCACCTTGTGTATCAGTAAGTGAAGTTACATTATATCAGGACTAATGCCTCAGGAAGCAAGGATGTTTTAATTCACAAACATGATTACATATGATTTTTCATGTGCTTTTTCCCCTTTGCGTTCTGTCCTCACATTTTCAGAGTGAGGAATTGAAATGAGACCATCAATGATGGCGTCGCTCACTCTGGCCCAAATTTGGGTAGAGGCTGTATGGACCATTGGTACCCCTACCTTCGTGCCAGAAAGAATCAAAATCGGTGAAGAATTGAGGGAAAAGTAGCGATTTGTGTGGAAACTACTCGTTAGGGCTTAATTACTCCGTATCTTCAGTATTAATTGCAATTATGCAAATTTGGATAGACGCTGGGAGGCACGGTGGTGTAATGGTTAGCGCTGTCGCCTCACAGCAAGAGGGTCCGGGTTCGAGCCCCGTGGCCGGCGAGGGCCTTTCTGTGCGGAGTTTGCATGTTCTCCCCGTGTCCGCGTGGGTTTCCTCCGGGTGCTCCGGTTTCCCCCACAGTCCAAAGACATGCAGGTTAGGTTAACTGGTGACTCTAAATTGACCGTAGGTGTGAATGTGAGTGTGAATGGTTGTCTGTGTCTATGTGTCAGCCCTGCGATGACCTGGCGACTTGTCCAGGGTGTACCCCGCCTTTCGCCCGTAGTCAGCTGGGATAGGCTCCAGCTTGCCTGCGACCCTGTAGAAGGATAAAGCGGCTAGAGTGAGATGAGATGAGATGAGATGGATAGACGCTATATGCACCCCAGGCAGACCTACCTTCCTGCCAGAAAGAATAAAAATCGGTGAAGAATTGAGAGAGAAACGATTTTCGTGAAATGTGGACGACATCCGATAGATGACGGATGATGGACAACACGTGCTGGTATAAGCTCATTGTCTGTTGGCCGGATGAGCTAACAATGAAGTGCAATTGAAGAAATTAAGCTCCAAGGGAATGTATAGGAAATTAACTTGGGCTTTTCAGTTCAGCAAGTCCATTTCTTCACCCACAACTGGTTGAAAAGTCACCTTGAACTTGTCATGTATGAAAGTAAAAGGGTTATTGCATCATAAAATGTGAGAAACAATCAGATTCCAGTATGCAAATTATTCATGTGTAGTGTCTGAGGTGTTTCTAATTTGCATAAGCACAAGCAAATGATACCAAAATGTTTGTCAAGCAAATGAAACCATAATTCTATGGAAAAGAAAAGAAATCTCTTGCACATCAGTTATTATAAAGGAATTATTTTTCCCCCTCCTTTGGATTTTGTTGATTTATTACTGTTATTAGTTATTTTGGTGCTGAGGATAATATAGGTGACGAATGGAAAATGATTGGAAAAATTGTCAGCAGTAAGCCCAGCTGAACTTTAATTCTCCAAACTATTTTCTCCCTGATAATGGATTTTCTAATGAACCACCAAACATGCAGCTCTCTTGTTAACTGAAAGCACATCATTTGTAAACAGCCACTGTTTCTCGAAGCAGGGTTTTTTTTTTTATTCTTTTTATGTTTTGTCCATTTTCTCCCTCATTCTCAGTTCTCATCCCAATCTCTATAATGAGAAATGGGTGATTCATAGCAGTCCTTTTATTTGCAGCCTTTGCCCATTTCATTTTGTGTCTAAAAGTAGAAATCAGCCTACCTTTCACCAATAAAGGCCCATCTCTCTCATCGCTGCCGGCTGGGGCTGTGCTGTCCTGCTGGTTTTAGCATTGAAGTGGCAGGGGTTATAAAAGGCCCTATAAATTAGGACCGAGACTTCAGCAATGACAGCCTCTTCCTAGAAGCCTTCAGCAGCACACTTATTGTCCCCTGTGGGTATCCATCTTATAAGTTACTCACCTGTCACATGGCAGGTGTGATCAGCTGGACAGCTATGATCGATCACACTTCAGTCCTGCGTCACTGAGGATATAGTGGGACTTAAGAGACACCAGGGTGTGGTGTGCGATTTTTCCAAAGGTTTTTTTTTTTTTGTCCTGTCTTCAAAGAGTGCTGATTCGTGAACTGAAAAGGCTGGACAACATCAGCCAATCGCCTTTCAACTCTCACCTCACCAGCAGCCTGCAGGGTCTGTCCACTATCCACGCCTACAGCAGGGGGCCGGACTTCCTTCAGAGGTGAGTCTGCCATTCCTTGGACATCTGTGGTGAAGCTCTGTTTAGACATCCTTTTTATTAAAACTGGACATTTTCCACATTTTAACCTTGGTTAACATTAAAGGTATAATATATTTAAGAGTTATTACGCCATTTTGATGGCACGCATCTAGTCAGCAGGAAAACACTGGGAGTGACATCATTGGAGTGAAATATTGGGATTATTATACATACAGGACACTTTTTCGATGGAATAAAAACATTTGTTCTGTTCCCTTCTAGCGAGTTTCATTCATTTGGTTTGATAGCATGCAATATTGTTAGCATATCGCTTATCCTACGTGGATTACACCGCTCTACCCAATGAGAATGAGCGTTGAATATGGTTTACGATATTGCACGGTTGTCAAGACAACATGAGGTCACACGCCGGAGATGTAAAACTTCTGCGCTAGCGAGCGACTGTGACAATTTCTAAACAAACATGGCCGCCAGGTTTGCTTCGTTAAAAATGAAAGATTTTGAGAGAATTTTGAAAGAGAAAGATGTGTTGGACACCCAAAAGGAACGTGTATGTATGTATGTATAATAATAATAATATTGGCTGGCTTTTTTTGTGGCTACTGCCTCATAGAAGCGAAGTGAGGCAGTAGCCACTATGTCATCATGTTGCAAGAATGAGTGTAACAATAGCGAAACTTCATAACCAATCAGCACTTATCCTGATCAAGTTTGATTACCCGTTCTACTTCTTGATAAACTTCGGAACCAATCAGAACCAGAAACGAAATAAGAGAAACCTCGTTATAACTTCGTAGTATTGGAAAATGATCAGCAGATAAAAAGATAAACGAAATTCACCTCGTGGTTCGCCAAGGCTACTGATTCGATATCAAGTAAGTGGTGTTTATTTTAAGAAAATTTACCTTTTGATTATCACAGCTTTTGTTTGGTCCTTCTGAAAGGTCAAATGAAAGGTTTTGTAAGGTTTTTTTTTTTTAGCTTTTTGGCAGATATTTTGAGAAGCCGATATCAAACTTCTGCTATTCGCTTTAATTTCTTAATTTTATTTTAGTCTTTTACGCTACACTTCATTCATCTCATTATCTCATCTCATCATCTGTAGCCGCTTTATCCTGTTCTACAGGGTCGCAGGCAAGCTGGAGCCTATCCCAGCTGACTACGGGCGAAAGGCGGGGTACACCCTGGACAAGTCTCCAGGTCATCACAGGGCTGACACATAGACACAGACAACCATTCACACTCACATTCACACCTACGCTCAATTTAGAGTCACCAGTTAACCTAACCTGCATGTCTTTGGACTGTGGGGGAAACCGGAGCACCCGGAGGAAACCCACGCGAACACGGGGAGAACATGCAAACTCCGCACAGAAAGGCCCTCGCCGGCCACGGGGCTCGAACCCGGACCTTCTTGCTGTGAGGCGACAGCGCTAACCACTACACCACCGCGCCGCCCTACGCTACACTTGTGAAACAAAATGTGCTCATTAGTACTAAATAATGCTTCAAAGACAATTCATGAACAAGTGTTTTCTTACCATTTTGAAAATAGATCTAGTTCACAGTACTGCATTTTGAACAAAACACAGTAAACAAAATACCCCAAGCCCTGATGCTGCTCACGGCTTGGTGATGCTTGCAAGAGATGAGGCGAGTATAATTGATAACATGTATATATGCTATATTTACTGTATGGGTATGGGATCAGAAAACACTTTTATTTATAAGCAGTAGCCACACGTACCCATAGGATCCCTATTTTTTGTGGTATATCAGATATATTCCATTCAGCTACTCATCTTCGATTCATTCGATTGTTTTTTGTGTTTGTTTTTCTTCTCTTCTGTTTTGTACTACTTTGATATGCTTGAAATAAAGCCTTCATTCAATATCATGCTAGCTGAATGGAATATATCTGATATACCACTCAACACCAGCCAGTATTATTTAAATACGTCACTCAGATCAGTGATGTATTTCATACGAAAAATGCAAGTTTTTCAACACGAGAAGATAAACTTCATATCTTCACGTCAGTGTGTGATTTTCTTTTTATTATATAGACACACTCAGAAACAGAAAGTACCCAAATTAATCAAAACAATTCGTCAATTTCCCCATGAGTATCATATAGAGATTTTTTTAACTTAGTTTTTATTTCAGTTTCATTCAAAATCATATATACAGAATCATATTCATCATAACTGCTGTTTTTCAAGTTTTTCAATACACATGGTAACAACTATAATACAACAAGGGAGACGGAGACTATAATCTCATTTCATCTCATGTCATTATCTCTAGCCGCTTTATCCTGTCCTACAGGGTCGCAGGCAAGCTGGAGCCTATCCCAGCTGACTACGGGCGAAAGGTGGGGTACACCCTGGACAAGTCGCCAGGTCATCACAGGGCTGACACATAGACACAGACAACCATTCACACTCACATTCACACCTACGGTCAATTTAGAGTCACCAGTTAACCTAACCTGCATGTCTTTGGACTCCAGAGGAAACCCACACGGACAACATACAAACTCTGCACAGAAAGGCCCTCATCGGCCACGGGGCTCGAACCCGGATCTTCTTGCTGTGAGGCGACAGCGCTAACCACTACACCACCGTGCCGCCCACGGAGACTATAATGACAAAGAAAAATATAAAACAAAATCGAATAAAACAAAATAAGATAAAAGAAATAGAATTTTTTTAAAAATCAGATTAATAATACAGATCGGATTCATATTGTATGGGATCCACACTATAACAGTATACCCATGGCAGGGCTCCACCTTCTAGCGAATATATCTTTTTGAAGTCTCAGGGAATGTTATTTGTTCCATTTGATATATTGAAGATCCGGGTTCGAGCCCCGTGGCCGACGAGGGCCTTTCTATGCAGAGTTTGCATGTTCTCCCCATGTCCGCGTGGGTTTCCATCGACATATTGTATGTTGGAGGGTCAGGCTTCAACCATCTTACTGTAATGCGTTTAATTGCTGTTGCTAGCAGTATCTGTAAAAGATATTTTTTGGCTCTTCCTTCGATGCCTCTTGCTAATAGACCTCGTAGAGCCACCATTGTAATATTTCCACCAAATACTTTATAAAGTGTTTCAAACACTTCCTCCCAGAACGTTTCCAGTTTCGGGCATAACCAAAGTATGTGGATCTGATTGCCAATGTGTGGGCCACAGTTTCTCCAGCATTTATTTGAGCGTGTAGTGCTAAATTTAGCCATAATTTCAGGTGTCCGAAAGAACCTCATGATGACCTTCCATTTAAATTCCCTCCATACATTCAAATTAGCTCGTATGAAAAATATGAGTGGTGTATTTCCCAGTAAAACACTCATGTCTATGTAATATATTATATTCTTTGGATAATATTGAAATAGTTGTAAATCAGTATGTTCAATTAGTATGTTTTTTGCTTTTAATGTTAAAGTTTCAAATGAGGGAACTGTAGATATGAAGAGAAGAAACAAATGTTATGAAGCACTTTGGCACTCTGTGTATTCGTCCAGATATCGAGACCTGTTGGACACTAACCAGGCTGCCTACTATCTGTTCAACTGTGCCCTGCGCTGGTTTGCGGTACGTTTAGACCTCATCAGCATTATACTCACCACCGTCGTGGCTCTGTTGATCGTTATCATGCACGGACGCATCTCTCCAGCGTACGCCGGTCTGGCCATCTCCTATGCCGTACAGGTGCTCAGCCCTCAAAGCTCACACACACATACACGTTTAAGTTCATGAAGGGTCATCACTATAACATTATTGTTTACTTTGTATTTAGAGCAGCCGTATATGTTAATTATTTAAGTCCTGTAATTAAAATCTTAATGTGGACACATTACTTGGTTTGCATTCTGAACATCGTATTGTTTTTTTGCCTTGTTTACCCAAAAGGCTAATGCTGTTTATATGTTTAGCATTGACATGTTTCTGACCCACTGTGACCTGTCTCTATTCCAGCTGACAGGTATGTTTCAGTTCACGGTGAGACTCATGTCTGAACTGGAGGCTCGATTTACATCAGTGGAGAGGATGGATCATTACATCAAGGTGAATGTGCAAACAGACAGGACCAGAATGTTTTATATTGGAATAGCGTTCAATATTGGAACAGCACAGCAATCAGACGCCATCGGGTCATTACACCCCAAGGACACACTGTGGGGAAACGTCCCTGCTGGCTTTAGGTGGACATCGACTTTCCACATTCTCACATAAGCAGAAGAATAATACATCTTATTAAATGCTATCTCTCATATTCTAGGTGTATTCAACTAAAATTTGATCCAGTGGCATCAAAGACCTCGCTTACAGATGTCTAGAAAAGCAACTAACGCAACAGCTGCTTTTTAATGATTAAGCAATAAGGCTGTAATCAAGACAATTCAAAGTGATTGTTTTGTTTTATGAACACTTTTGACGAGCGTCATTGGCACTGAACAGATAAGATACAGCCATTTTGAGTTTTTGACACAGGGAGAATAACAACCACATACCTTTCTGTCTATTCATTTTTTTAAATCGACTTTTTTTTTTTACACAACCCATGTCTAAAAATTCTGTCTGTCCATTTAAAAAGAATACCTGACCCCTTTTTCTGCTAATCTTGCTAACACACTGGCATTCTCATAGTCAAAACAGACTTTTTGTAGGTTTGAAGGCTACATGAGGGGTTTTTGAAATTCAAACACGAAATAATAATGGGTAAACCAAATACTGTTAGTCAGGGGCGCCGCTAGAAATCTTGGGCCCTATGAAAGATTACAATTTAGGGCCCCCCGGTAAAATTTTCAAGCTCAAGCAACTGAATTTGAAGTCTGTTTTTGGCTGGCACTTTTACTTTACTACGCGTGTGATCAGCTACCTAGCAAGTTTAGGTGATACAATTATTTGGTATATGAACATTTTAAATGCAGAACTGTCAGAATTAGACTGAATAGACTGTTGGCTTAAAATGAACATTCCATGATGTATATGGAAGATATATATATATATATATATATATATATATATATATATATATATATATATATATATATATATGGGCGGCACGGCGCTGTCGCCTCACAGCAAGAAGGTCCTGGGTTCGAGCCCCATGGCCGGCGAGGGCCTTTCTGTGCGGAGTTTGCATGTTCTCCCCGTGTCCGCGTGGGTTTCCTCCGGGTGCTCCGGTTTCCCCCACAGTCCAAAGACATGCAGGTTAGGTTAACTGGTGGCTCTAAATTGACGGTAGGTGTGAATGTGAATGGTTGTCTGTGTCTATGTGTCAGCCCTGTGATGACCTGGCGACTTGTCCAGGGTGTACCCCGCCTTTCGCCCGTAGTCAGCTGGGATAGGCTCCAGCTTGCCTGCGACCCTGTAGAACAGGATAAAGCGGCTAGAGATAATGAGATGAGATATATATATATATATATATATTTTTTTTTTTTCTTTTCTTTTATGAGCAACTATTATTAGGCCACTCAGTAGCCTATGGAGTTCATTCAATCCAAATGTTTGTGTTGAGAGAAATTGCATGCATCACTGTATCAGTATGGATTTATAACATTCTGTATGCACATTATGGATACTCCAGAGCCCTCCAGCAAACATCATCAATAATCAGGATTACAAAATGTATTCCTTTGTTTCCTCCATTTATTGACTTATTGTATGTGATCAAATGTATGCCTTGATGAATAACTACACTAGTTTTTTGATACAATCACATAGTGCACTGCAAGAAATCCACTAAGTGTTTTTGGTTTCTTTTAGGCATCACACATTTATTAGAAAACACAGCAAATGTTCAAGTTAAATACCTAGCAACAGTATCAATAAATCCACACATGAACAATAGCAATGATATCTATGACCACAGCTAATGTGCAAAATATTAAAGTTAAATACTTAACAATATCAACAAATCCACACATGAACAATGGCAAAACATCTAGACTTAATTATACAATAAAGACACCTATGAAAAAAGGTGATTTTTTTTTCACACACAGTGTGATATCTGCACTTCATAATTTATCACACCTGCTCCTGCTTAGCAACTTCTAGAATGCACACCTCTGTTGCGCCCAGAGAGAAACTGACAGCTGCTCTAAACTGCGCTAATCCCACGCCCAGAATCACACTGTACCATTAGTAAAAAGGGTGGAGGGGTGAAATGACAATATCATAAATAATTCAAGAAAAATGTTATAGCAAGTCATAACCATGTATAATTTGCATATTTTAACAGATGAAATGAAATATTTTATTTCAAAAACTTACACAAGGCAATAATATTAATATCCCTCACAGGGCCCCCCCGTCAGTGCCAGGCCCTTAGAATCGTCCTAACTTTCCCCTCCCTAGCGGCGCCCCTGCTGTTAGTACACAAATACTGTAAAGAATAGTATATAAGTACAACCCAATTCCAAAGAGTTGGGACACTGTGTAAAACATAAATAAAAACGCAATGCGATAATTTGCAAATCATGGAAGCCCTGTATATTTCATTGAAAATAGGGCAAAGACAACATATCAAATGTTGAAACTGAGAAATGTTATTGTTTTGTGAAAAATATACGGTCATAATAAATTTGATATCAGCACGCTTCAGAAAAGTTGGGACAGGGGCAACAAAAGGCGGAAAAAGTTGTGTAATGCTTTAAAAAAAAAACCTAATTTGGTTAATTGACATCAGGTCAGTAACATGATTGGGTATAAAAAGAGCATCCCACAGAGGCGGAGTCTCTCAGAAGTAAAGATGGGGAGGGGTTTACCGCTCTGTGAAAGACTGTGTGGGCAAACAGTGCAACAATTTAAGAATAACGTGCACATGACATGGGTAGCTTGTACATCTGGGAAGGCATCATTAATGCTGAACATGTTTCAGAGCAATATGCTGCCATCCAAACAAAATCTTTTTCAGGGAAGGCCTTCCTTCTTTCAGCAAGACAATGCCAAACCACTTTCTGCACACAGTGCATGGCTCCGTAGTAAAAGAGTGCAGGTGCGAAACTGGCCTGCCTGAAGTCCAAACCTGTCTCCCATTTAAAACATTTGGCGCATTATGAAGCGCAAAATACAACAAAGGAGACCTGAACTGTTGGGCAACTGAAATTGTATATCAGGCAAGAATGGGACAAGATTTCTCTTTCAAAACTACAGCAATTGGTCTCCTCAGTTCCCAAACGTTTACAGTGTGTTGTTAAAAGTAGAGGTGATGCAACACAGTGGTAAACATGCCCCTGACCCAACTTTTTTGAAACGTGTTGCTGGAATCAAATTCAAAATGAGCATATACTTTTCAAAAAACAATAAAATCTCAGTTTTGCCATTTCATATGTTGTCTTTGTACTATCGTCAATGAAATATAGAGTTTCCATGATTTGCAAATTATCGTATTGTTTTTACTTACAGTTTACCCAGCATCCCAACTTTTTTGGAATTGGGGTTGTATATGATTTGAAACACAATGCTAGTTAATTTAGTCAGTTGCAGACAAAGTATGGATACTGTATACCCCCACTATTTATGTTGCTATTGCACCATGCAGATGCGTAGCGTTCCTTTCTGAGGACGTGCACAAGCGATGCCCCAAACGACTGTAGGACACACATGGCAGCCATCTTTAGTATGCATAGCTAAAATCAAGTATAATCCAACCTTTAAATCAAATTTGTGGTCTTTGATTGTTTAGAACCTGGAGACGGAGGAACCTCAGCAGATCAGAGACGTCTCTGCCCCTGCATCCAGTTGGCCACAGAAGGGGAGCATCAGTTTCCAGGATGTGGAGCTGCGCTATCGGCCTGAGTTACCCCTAGTGCTGAAGAGTATCACTTTCAACGTTCTCCCAGAGGAGAAAGTGGGCATCGTCGGCCGGACTGGCTCAGGTGTGTATGCCTGAGGTTTGCGCATTGTATGCGGATTTGAGCTTATAGCCAATTCAGTGCTACACACCTCATCCGTTATCAGCTCATGTACAACTAAATTTCGTGGAATAATTGTTTATGTTCCTCATCAAAAAATTCCTGTCCACGGATTGGCCAAGAATGGGTCATGTGACCATAAAATAGTTCCACCACTGATTAAACAATGCATCTCATGATATCAAAAATAGAAAAAATAGATATGGTGGGAGTCTGTCATGGTATATCCTGGATATACCATGAACTGACGTCACGGTTTCAAGCTATACAGCCGACTCGAGTCACAGCTGTGAGTTAGACCTCTTTTTTTTCCAAATTTATTTCTAATTCTGGGGCGGCATGGTGGTGTAGTGGTTAGCGCTGTCGCCTCACAGCAAGAAGGTCCTGGGTTCGAGCCCCAGGGCCGGCGAGGGCCTTTCTGTGCGGAGTTTGCATGTTCTCCCCATGTCCGCGTGGGTTTCCTCCGGGTGCTCCGGTTTCCCCCACAGTCCAAAGACATGCAGGTTAGGTTAACTGGTGACTCTAAATTGACCGTAGGTGTGAGTGTGAATGGTTGTCTGTGTCTATGTGTCAGCCCTGTGATGACCTGGCGACTTGTCCAGGGTGTACCCTGCCTTTCGCCCGTAGTCAGCTGGGATAGGCTCCAGCTTGCCTGCGACCCTGTAGAAGGATAAAGCGGCTAGAGATAATGAGATGAGATGAGATTTCTAATTCTTTGTAGTTAACACTTTTAGTTTGGAATTTTTTGATGAGGGATATAAGTCAAATATACCATGTACTGAGAGGCTCCGGTAATTATGGATTCTCTTCAGTGACTGGTATAGTACTATTTTCTTATGGCTGTGCTTCTCAGTCACCTGAGAGAATCCATAATTTCAACCAGAGCCTCTTAGTGAGTGGCATATTTGATTACTGATCTCGGTACTGCATCAGATCTTAGTACTGTATGTTTTGATTAGCACTGATCAAGTAAAGTAAAGACTTTGCCCTCTGGTATCCTTATCTTCAGGTAAATCTTCACTTGGTGGAGCACTCTTCAGACTGGTGGAGCTCAGCGGGGGATCCATCATCATCGATGGTGTCAACATCGCTCACATAGGCCTGGACGTCTTGAGAAGCAAGCTGTCAGTCATCCCCCAAGAGCCTGTTCTCTTCCTTGGTACTGTCAGGTACTGTTTACATCACAGCCACAGCTCAGACAGACACGTGCCCAGGCCTGCGATCACAGACTGGTACAACATGTCCCTGGGTTTTTTTTTCTGTGCTCAGGTCAAACTTGGACCCGTGGGGCCAGTACACAGACGCGCAGGTCTGGGAAGCACTGGAGAAAACACACATCAAAGACATGGTGAGTCAGGAGAGCTCAGGTGCAGAGTTCAACACATTACATTCAGGTTTGTTTCCCAACGATGCTATAGCCATCTAAGGAACTGAGAGCAAACCTCCTAAAATAAAGACATCAGAGGAGGAAAACTTTAAAAGAGTTTAATCATTGGGTTGGAAGTGTTTCTCGACTTGGAATAATCATAAAATAATTTCAAATATTGCAAAGTCGTGATATGGCTGGTTTCTGTATTTCATATTCATATTTGTTTACAATTTCTGGCCCTGAAAATGAGCTCCGCTGCCAACCAGAACAGAGCCGCTCAAAAAAAAGCATAACTCAAGAAGTGCCTCTCAGTGTATGGTATATTTGATTTGCATAATTTCAACAAAGTGGGTGGAGTCAACTGAAAGGTGTATCAGTGTATTCACTGTTCTCTCTATTCCCCTCTCAGGCAACTGAGGGCTTTAAAAAATTATAAACAGCTCCTTTAATTGTAAGACATTTTGTGCAGTCCAGCAGCCAGATCTGATTGCTATTCTCAATGCACTTTGCTTTGAGCATTCTAACGATGCTGAAGAGTTACTGAATCCATACTTACTCTCCGAACTCTAATGAACGCAGGCGTTCAGAGCTTAAAGGAACGTAATTGGCCTTGCACTCGTTGGGTAAATTTGGTTGCTGGGGTTGAAAATCGGAAATCTCGACCACCATAAGAATCAATCCAAAACAGATGGGGAATTATTTGTCATTTTTGTTTATTGCAAGTTTACGAATTGAGTCTCGATAAATCCATACTTACTCCGGCGTATCGGGCCAATACACAATGTTTCCTTACTGCTACGCCCACAATATTGCCGACACGCCTGTAGAAGTTGCTGATATGCTAATAAAAAGACTTGTCAATTTTGAAAATGTGGTCTTTTGTTTAATTTTCTCTCGTTACCCGCACGCAGCAGTGACGGCACGCTGCCATACGAATGTTCTACATTCAGACATATTCCACTCCCCATCCACGTAAGCACCCAGTGCAGAGCTGCCTGAGTAGTTCCGTGTAGAGATTGTCACTGATCATACTAGTCTGGTTTACCTCCTTCCTTATGCTGTGTTTGTGACGCATTGAAACCATTGGCGTAACAGTCAGTAGGGGACGGTATGATGTGAGTTAGATCTGGATAGTCATGTATTGTAATTGAATAGCTGAAAATAATGCTGACTCTTGGTGAACAATCAACTGGTTGTTTTATTCTTATTCCATAAATATATCACTAATATAGTTTAATATTAATTATAATAAGTCTTCAATCAGGGCGGCACGGTGGTGTAGTGGTTAGCGCTGTCGCCTCACAGCAAGAAGGTCCTGGGTTCGAGCCCCGTGGCCGGCGAGGGCCTTTCTGTGCGGAGTTTGCATGTTCTCCCCGTGTCCGCGTGGGTTTCCTCCGGGTGCTCCGGTTTCCCCCACAGTCCAAAGACATGCAGGTTAGGTTAACTGGTGACTCTAAATTGACCGTAGGTGTGAATGTGAGTGTGAATGGTTGTCTGTGTCTATGTGTCAGCCCTGTGATGACCTGGCGACTTGTCCAGGGTGTACCCCGCCTTTCGCCCGTAGTCAGCTGGGATAGGCTCCAGCTTGCCTGCGACCCTGTAGAACAGGATAAAGCGGCTAGAGATAATGAGATGAGAAGTCTTCAATCACAGCAACTTTCGGCAAAAAAAAAAAAAAAAAAATCATTAATATTATCAAAAAAGAGTGACTTTCAGGGAGGCCTGCAAGTACCAGGAAATGCACTATGCATCTCCAAGCATGTAGAACCCATGAGCTTTCGGAGGCATAACTTTCCCGGCTGTTATGACTGGTGCCACTACACTGATATTTTGGGCTCATTAGAACCCTGTTATTCTTACATGATGCATAAAAGAGTCTACAAAAGAATAATTGGGCATGCGCTTTTTGGGTGGTTCAGTTCCTCTGTCCATTCTTCTACCTGGTGTCAATCAGGTCACATCAGCAAAATGATGAAGTTGGAAATCGTTGATATTACCAAATAAATAAGTATGAACAGGAAGTCTTTTGAAAGATCGCACCAATGCATTTTGAATACTTTGATTAAATGCAATGATTTCTGTAGTTTCTGGCCCACACTGATTAAATCTCCTGAAGGTTTAACAGATTGCTAATGTTGGGTCATCTTTGCTTTTGGCATCCTAATGAACCCAGTCATACTCAATCTATACTCACTCTCAGATGACTAATGAACGTGGGAGTTCAGAGCTCCCAAGACCAAAACTGATCACACCATTAGTCATGTGCGAGAACGTTTTCGTTCCTTCTTTCCCTGCTGATGTCGGTGGCGAGGTTTTGTTAGGTCACATAAGCAAAAAGTGTGCAGTCAGTGCGTGAGAATTTGCACTCAGTGCTGTTGAGAATAAACAATCAGCACGGGAGGAAAACATTTTTTTAAAGATCATTTAAATGAATAATATCTGGAAAATGCAAAGCTGGCTAATTAAATCTCCCAAATCTATATTGCTGATGTCCTTAAATCTGCACTTATTCTCAAATTGCTGATGATTTGGAAAGTTCAGGACTAACAAGGACATAATTTGCCATGCTCTGAGAACATTGTGATGATTCAGTTACTCTCTCCCTGTTAATTCATGTGTGTGTTAACAAAGGAGGGATATATCCGCTATTACTAACATTAATAATCCTAAAAATAGCATTAGTGCAAATTGCGACGCTTCTGCTTTAATTAAAAACACTGAGGAAATTAAAACGTTAGCAGAACTTCAATCATCTTTGCTTTTCGTCTCTAAATTAACCAGCAGCTTCTCTCAGATCACTGATGAACGTGGGAGTTTTGTACAAGGTTAGATTGCATAAACAAATTTCAGCTGTTTAGTGGAAATCGAGTTATTAATATCAGACGAAAATCATTCACAGAAAATTGTGTGACTGCATAAGTTGAATCTGCTGGTAAAGTAAGGAGTAAAATACTTCAGGACGTGCTGTTACAGCAAAGTAATGAACGTCATGTGGATTACTACTCTGAAGTTGATTATTTTGCAGTGACAGCATGTCCCCAAGTGTTTTATTTCTCTTATACCACAACAATTTATTGATGATACAAATTTTTAGTTTATTAAAAGAACAGCATTTCAAAATTTCTACCTGTTTATAGTTACTTTTAAGGTTGTGGAAGGTTTAGGAGACAAGTTAGTTCCTGTTGTCACTTACATTATAGCAGCTATCAACAGTCGTTCCCTCACCAGCCTCTCTCTCTCAGTTAATAAGACAAAAAAAGAGCTTGTTCTTATCTTCTATTGTTATCTTTTGTTAATTAGTATCTTAAATCATGTTAACCGGCGGCACGGTGGTGTAGTGGTTAGCGCTATCGCCTCACAGCAAGAAGGTTCTGGGTTCGAGCCCAGTGGCTGATGGGGGCCTTTCTATGCGGAGTTTGCATGTTCTCCCCGTGTCCGCGTGGGTTTCCTCCGGGTGCTCCGGTTTCCCCCACAGTCCAAAGACATGCAGGTTAGGCTAATTGGTGACTCTAAATTGACCGTAGGTGTGAATGTGAGTGTGAATGGTTGTCTGTCTATGTGTCAGCCCTGTGATGACCTGGCGACTTGTCCAGGGTGTATGGGCGAGAGGCCCATAGTCAGCTGGGATAGGCTCCAGCTTACCCACGACCCTGCACAGGATAAGCAGTTAAAGATAATGGATGGATGGATGTTAACCAGTGAGTGAGTAAAGGCCTCTGCATGCTCGTGCGACAAGGCTTTCGCAGATAGCTTTTCGCAGACAGTTGTAATTTATTGTTGAGCGGGGAGTATAGGCGTGCGTGATGTTATTCACCGCCACAATGCAAGGGGGCGCGAAGTCGCTAGGAGTAGTTGGTGGGTGTGGTTAGTGGAGTGTTTATCCTCCAGTTACTTATAATGACTAGAACTTTTTTTTTTTATAATGACTAGAACTGGAGTTGTATAGATGTACGTACTTCCTCAATCAACCGCTCTTCATGCTGCTCCATCTTCGCTCGTGTTTTTAAAAATGCCGGTCGTGAAAACAAACCAAACCGGGAAAGTAGGGAAGCGGAAGTGCGTGTCGAGTGGACCAATCAGAGCCCTCTTGTCTGCGACGCTGTCTGCGAGGCTTCTGCGGTGGTCACAATTTTTGGGAGGTGCACGCAGAGCGTCTGCGAAGGTGGGGGGGCTACGCAGACACTGTCTGCGACGCTATCTGCGAGGACTGGGTTGTCAGCATAAATTGGCCTTAACTAAACCAAGTAACCTAATTGATGCTGGTCCAAAGTTTGGATGGCAATTTTGGGCTGATGTTAGGTCAGTATTTTCAAAAATAACAACCAAGAAGCACAGTTCATAACAGCCCTGCCAGCGTTGACCCAACTTTGACCCAAATGAATGTCTGACATTAGGTCAATGTTGCCAAAGTGGCTGAAGGTCTGCCATCAAAGAGCAACGTTCAGACACAGGGAGAACATGCAAACTCCACACAGAAAGGCTCCCGTCGGCTGTGAGGTTCGAACCCAGAACCTTCTTGCTGTGAGGCAACAGGGATAACCACTGCACCACCATGCCAGTTATGAGAGCTGATTGTATATCTGGATCCATTGATGGGTTCTGGAAGTTTAAAGCTTTTAAGGGGTTAATGATTAGAAACAATAAGTGCTTTTGGACCGGAGGAACCTTTTCATAGTTCTTAGAACTGTTAGAGGAAGTTCCCCCTTTTTTGTGTGTCTGCAATGCAGGAACTGAGAACAATCAGTTTTTTAGAATGCTCTTTTGAGGGACTTTTTTAGCTCCTACTTAAGGGTAGAAACTCTCCCAGCATTGAGAAGAACCATGACTGACGTAAGTGTACAGTGATTGGTCCAGACGCAAGTGTATGACGATTGATCCAGACGCAAGTGTACACTTATTGGTCCAGACATACAGTAAGCGTATTGCGATTGGTCCACACGTAAGCGTACGGCGATTGGTCGAACACGAGCCAATGCAGCACGGATAACCACCATTTCTATAAATCCATGTAAAACATTAGCTGTGTAAACAGCTCTTAATATTAGTATAAAAAATTGGAAAAAAAAAAAAAACATGGACAAATGGACCAACAGTGAAGTTTAGGCTATATTGAACATGTATGCGATGGAGGAAATACAATGCGATTTTGACTTGTCTAAGCAAAATATAAAAATCTTTGCTAGCATTTCTTGCAAACGTCATGCTAGCAAGCAGGCTGACCTCACTTTAGTGTTCCTGCTAGTGTGTGAATGCAAACAGATAAAAGCCCTTGAAGGTATATAGTTCACTGGGAAATACCCAGTGGGTAGTTCCTCTCAATAATTCCCTGGAACTGTTTGGTCTGAAAGTGCCTATAAAAGTCCAAAAGACTTGACATTCAATGCAAACAGTGTGGCAGTCGTTAACAGGACTACACAATTTCAGTTCAAGTGCCAGGCAAGTGACAGTTCTTTCACTGGAAACTATTGGAAATGGCTCATCGAGTTGCCACTTTACCTTGTACCTCAAGCTATAGAGCTATCCAGCATGTCATGTTACCAAGAAACCAGAAACTGCAAACTCCTCTGTCCTGAAGACTTTCCCATGGTGGAAAATGTACAGACTGTTACAAAGCACCAGCACTGGAACCTCCTTCTTTCTATAAAGATTAAATGAACATATCCTTCAAGAAAACTCGACCAATTACTCATCTTTGTGAAATATCACTTCCCCCCCCACCGGCTCTGATTGTACAGAATGTCCTCCATACAAGTCCTTGTGTTGCTATAGAAACGATAGCATGTAGGAACAAGCTCATTAATATAGATCTGTGATTTGTGTGATCGATGCACGACTATCAGAGCTGCTGTTCTAGAAAATGAATCATCAGAAAATGAATCAACCACACAGATTTGAGAATTCGACAACAATGTGGGAAATTAAACGTAATGAATTTCATAGATTTTAGGCAATACGGATTAAATATCCTGAAGTGAGAGCCCTGAAAATTGGAGCATTTTTGCATTCTAACAAACCCAAATGACTGATGAATAATGAAAGATTAGGAAGATTCAAATGAACCCAGGTGACGAGAGGAAAATTGGTCGCGTACTCATCAAGCGAGGATGGTTTGACTGCTCTTTCACTGTTGCTGCAGGTGTCCTTCAGGATACTGCATATTACTATTCACAAATACATGGAGGAAAAAAAAAACTGTGACACTGTCAAATCTGTGGTTTAATTAAATGTGCTTAATTTAGGAAATGTTCGGGCTACATTAATTAAATCTTAGTCTGTTGGACAAGGATTGGATCGTCCTTGGGTTGTTTTTTTTTTTGATATTCTAATGTGTGGGGCGGCACGGTGGTGTAGTGGTTAGCGCTGTCGCCTCACAGCAAGAAGGTCCTGGGTTTGAGCCCCGGGGCCGGCGAGGGCCTTTCTGTGCGGAGTTTGCATGTTCTCCCCGTGTCCGCGTGGGTTTCCTCCGGGTGCTCCGGTTTCCCCCACAGTCCAAAGACATGCAGGTTAGGTTAACTGGTGACTCTAAATTGACCGTAGGTGTGAATGTGAGTGTGAATGGTTGTCTGTGTCTATGTGTCAGCCCTGTGATGACCTGGCGACTTGTCCAGGGTGTACCCCACCTTTCGCCCGTAGTCAGCTGGGATAGGCTCCAGCTTGCCTGCGACCCTGTAGAAGGATAAAGCGGCTAGAGATAATGAGATGAGATGAGATTCTAATGTGTTCAGGTTTGAATCTTGTAGTCCTGACTCTCAGACCACTGATGAATATGAGTCGTTGGTTTTTGTTTTCTGCTTTTTCACGCCATGTTCGGATTGCTTGCAGGTAAGCCGGTTACCTCACGGTTTTGACTCCGAGGTGACCGAGAACGGAGAGAACTTCTCAGTGGGGGAGCGGCAACTCCTGTGTGTCGCAAGAGCACTGCTCAGACACAGCAAGGTACCAAAACACACCTGCACACAACTGTTTATGCGAGCTCAGGCTCACTCTGACGGTCCCACGAGTGCATTTATGCAGGAAACGTAACCAACTATAGCTCCCTAAACACCTCCATCCACCCACGTGAACCACCGAGTCATTCCTAATAGAATATTTGCGATTCAAAACACATGCACTCGGCTGCTAGACAACAGGAAGTTAGATTGACAGGATATTATTACATTATGACTGTATACTGACTTAGACGGAATTGCACAGAGGGTTTTGGATGTGTGGGTTTTTTTTTTCTTTCCCCCAAGATTGGCCATCTGAAATTGTTACAGCGTGCTGTTTTGTGGCATTACCTATAGATTTATTTTCTGTCATCATGTACTGATGAGAGTTATAGGTTGTTTATGACTTGAACACACACACGCACACTGAGATTTAACACAAAACTCAACATACAAAATAGTGAAACATTGCCACCACATGGCTGAAAGTCAAGCAATACTGGGAATTCAGTTGTTCGAGACCGCTTGAAGAATGAGGGGAGAAAAGAGATGTGAAGGTCATAAACAACACAAATATGTCCTTTTTGACCTGGTGTAAATTGAGTTAAAGGGTCGAGTTAGCGTGTTACTATGAGGTGCAGTTTGTACTATTACTAGGCTAATAATAATCATAATAATACCGGGCAAAGGCATTACATGGAAAATTCTTTATAGCAGTGGATGAGGGCAGGGGTAAGAAAACTTGCGAATGGCTTAGTAAGAGTGGCATGAAGAAAGCTACAGAAGGCATATTGATTGCAGCGCAAGTGCAAGCAGTTAGAACGAGACCTGTAAGAAAAAGTCATTGACAAGGAACCTATTGATGGAGCATGCAGAATGTGTGTGGGAAAAGAAGAGACAGCGGTCCATATATTAGCAGAATGCAAAGTGATGGCACAAACCAAGTACAAGAAATGGAGACACGATAAGGTAGCGCACGTGTTACGTTGGGAATTATGTAAGAAATATGGTCTCCCATTCAATGAAAAGTGGTGTGAACATTAAAGGAGATACGCAGAACCTTTATTTTTAAATAAATTTCTGAGTGGATAGTACTGTATGTCCATCCTTGACTCTTGTATGCAGGGCTTTGAACCAGAATTTTTTTCCTATTGGTTCGTTCCGAACAGAAACGGAATTTTAACGTTTCCAGTTTTGGGTTCCACCATTAAATAGACGTTCCCGAACCGGTTAGAACAAAAAAATTTCGTTCCCGGAACGGTTAATTACGTTCCCTGTCAGCTGTTTAATAAATGGCTATAAAATTATGTCTCTGTCTCATCCAGCTTAAGCCAAATGTAGGCTAATTCTATTACAACCTTCATTAAATAAGACAAGAAATAATTCAAAACAATTATTTCAAATGTTGGCGATTTGGATTCTCAGTATGTCTTCCCATCTACACAAACAGAAAAAGTGCCAAAAATGAAAGATAATTCGATAATGAAAGATAAATGAAAGTGTGTTACCAAAGGCTAGTCAGGCCCTATGCATTGATAGGCTAACAGAGGTTAACGTCATTTAATGTTCGCGAGCCTCTCATTAACGTGGACAAATATATTGATATCGTGTTTGAAATTGACGTTTTTGAATAACGATAGACTGCAATATTTACCTCTTATTTAAAATGTGGAGATGTGATAGTAGTCCACCCTCCCGCTCTCCCCATTCAGTCAGCGAACGTCACACAGGAAGTGAACCCCAGCGGGTCATAGAAACTTGCGCAGGAGAAGAATGACTTATTTGTAGGCTACGGAAACTTTGAGGAACGAAATAAAAACCAGTATTAACCGGTTACCATTATTTTTAATAAGCGTTTCTGTTCCGGAACATAAAAAATAATAAAGTTTCTGGTTTCGTTTCTGTTCCATGTGAAATAGAAAAAGTTCCCGGTTTTCGTTTTCGTTCCTTGAACCGGTTCAAAGCCCTGCTTGTATGATGCTTAGATTGGAATTTTTTAAAAAATATTTTTGAGAGTTAAAATCGACCGCAAAGTTGGCATTCGAGCTGCCCCGCTGAGCCAGCCAGCCCTGAGTGCGTGACGTCACCGCGGTAACCGGTTTTAAGGCCGAGGCCTTTTACAGCTTTAGACCAAAGTCATATAAATAAAAGTTTATGGTGAAAAGTAAAAAATACCATTACCGACTTGCTCAACTAAGACTGATTTGACTTGGTTGATTGTGGGTTGACTCTCATTAAAACAGGATAGGTGTTATAACTTATGCAACATACATATACTGTACATGCATGCATTTTCACTGATACAATGTAAAAGGCTAATAAATAATCAGATGAACTGAGAATCACATTCTGAAGCAAATTAAATAATCTTATACCGGTAACTTACACACAATACAAGTGGTGTTTGTGTTGTTTTGTATCCAAATGAGAGTCGGAGCTTACCCGTCTGTGTTCTCGCTTCTTGAAGGCTGACCTCGTGGCCGATTGTTTTGAAACAGTCTGACTTTCAGTTGTTCGTTCAGTTCTCCGTTCATTCAATTCTTCCACGTAAGGGCAAGATATTGCTGCTGAGGCAAGCATATCCAGCAGAGAAATCAGACGGCTGCTCCACTCATTCTCCATACTGAGTAATCCACCATTACTGCTCGGCTCAGGCAATTACTAAAACCTGGGACAGGACGTCACCGGTTTTAGTAACAACCGCGGGGAGGTCACTGCCCGAGCGATAATATGTCACGTCCCGTTCCATCCCGTCCCGGGTTTTAGCAACAACCCTTGCCTCACACTCTGGGAGAACTGGTGCAACTGAACTTGCTTTCCTTTTCTTGTAGTTTTCTTTTCGTTTAATTGTTGATACTGCACCCTCTTTCAATATAGGCTTATAGCCAACGCTCCTCAACAGATCAGAGGTCTCATTCAAGTCTTCAGTAAAATGTGCAGAGCAGAGGAGAGACCACTTCGTAGGCACCCAATGTGCCCGTGAACTTCTCGCAAAACGCGTCCAAATCTTTGCAGTTTGAACATTCTTGGGCCATGAATGCAACGTAAATCCACCTTCTGTCGTGTTGCTGCACCAGCCAACAACATCTACGTGGCATAGCGATAAATTAGCTCAAAATGGAAGCTCAAAGTTGCAGTCAGCTCTGTGTTTTAGTGTAGCGGAAATGGCGATGAGACCAATAACCTTCCTGCGGTGGAAAAAGTAGTGGAAAAAGAAAATCGAAGTTGCAGTGAGCTCTATGTTTTAGTATAGCAGAAATGGCGATGAGCCCGATAGCCAGTGGCGGCTGGCTCATAGGGGGCGCTCGGGCGCCGCCCTCCCAGATGTGGAGGGGGAAAAAAATATATATATCAATATATATTTTTACAAATTTTATTATCAATGTCAGTTTTACTTAATAGTGTGTGCCTACATGCGATCTGAATTATTTCAACAACATTTCCACCAACTGACTCTCATTCAATGGTGAATTTCCACCGACAGACGCGTATCATTTCTCTTCTTGGGCGCTCGGCAAAGCGCCCCAGAAGTGCAGCGGAATAGCCAATCGTGTATGGTTGCTCGGGAAAAATCATAAATATTTGGCCAATCAGCATCGCCAAATTTAATGGTTTTGGGGCGCTGGAAATTTCACCCCTGCTACAGAAAATGCATCTCTCTCTCTCTCTCTCTCTCTCTCTCACACACAGTTGATTTGTATAGATTCAGCTGAAATCATACCCTTGCTGTAAACTTCTCTCAAGAACTTGAGTATTGTATTTGAAACCGTTCCTTTCCAAAGCATAAATGGAGCCTAATATAGCTGTAAATTGTTAATTTACTTTATCTGTGAAACTGCTGATTTTGAGAAGGAAATTAAATTATTATTGTGGAATTGTCATTTTCTGACTGTTCATTTGAATGCTTATACTGGACTAGGCAGGGAACTCTACTGGCACACACCAGCCCCACCAAGATTTTTTTTCACCAGCCGCCACTGCCGATAGCCTTCCTGCTGTGACGTCACAGAAGTCAAGGTTATTCACTCAGACCACTACCTATAGGAATCATTTTAATTGCAAAAATTATGATATTAGATTTCTTGTTAATGCTTAAAACTATTCCTGTGCCATTCTTGAGGTCTCAAGGCATTTCTAAACAAACAGTGAGGCCATGGTTCTGCGTATCTCCTTGAAGCTGAAGGAGTCTCGGAAAATGAAAAAGTGAGGTTAATTTGGGACACCAGAATTGTCAGAAATGGCGAGCTGAGGTGAAGTGAGGACCCAAGAGGAGACTCAAGACAGGCAGTGTACAGAGAAAAGCTTCTTTAATGAAGTAGAGGGCAGAGGTACAGTAGGGCTCAGGCAAAAATCCGTGGTCAAAAAACAGGCCAGGAGGTCAAAAACACAGGAGCAGGTAGGCATGGTCAGGGACAAAAACAGGACAGAAAAATCTTAACAAAAATCGAAGAACACAGGGACAAGGGAAATCCAGGCAGAGGAAGCAAAAACACAATCCAAAGGAACAGGCAGGTAAAACAGGGGCAAAAAACTGGACAGAAGACTAGACGAAAAACAAGGAACAATTCCGGCAGGGAGAATCAAGAAGACACAATACCAAAGGGTTGTAGCAAGGCAAGGAAAGTCTACGAGAGACAGTCTGGCAACTGGAATAGCTCCAAACAGTTCTTAAGAAGGCCCTGGCTGATGGGAGAAGAGGGGTAGCAGGTGTGGGAGTGCCGCTTCAGGGAAGATGGCCTTCAGCAGGGCAGGACTGAATTCCTGTCCCAGATCCGGCCTGGAGCCGGCCTGGAAGTCCCACAAACTCAGGCATGGATGGACTGGACCGGACTGTGACAAGAATTCAGACAGACAAGGTTTTAGAACACTCTAGACCAGGTATTGTAGTGGTCTGCAAAGTAAGTGTGTAGAAAACACACTTACTTTGCAAAGTATTGAGTTGCATTGCTGACACCTTACCGAGCCTTATTTCCTTTTTTGGTTTCCTGGTTTCCTGTTTCTTGTCTTTGATTCTGCCGAGTCTACGATAGTCTGTTTGTGCCTCGCTCGACCTATTGCCTGTCTGTTTTACGATTTTACCTGCCGTTCTGGATTGTTTACCGTCTTCACTTGTATTAATAAAACACACCTTCTGGACTTCCATCCGTCTCCCAACCATCTCCGACAGAATACTTCACGCTCCCTGACAAAGAGAAGCACATTCACCTGTTCATACGTCATGTTCAGGAACAAACTAATGTTAATGGCGCTAAAACAGCCACCGTCACATGGTGCAGTTGGAGTCTTGTTCTCGGACTCGACTCAGATCAATAGTGGACTCAATTCGAATTTTTTTAATGACTTGGACTTGAACACTGGGGACTCAAGACTGGACTCGGACTCGAGGTTTAGTGACTCGACTACAACACTGGGCCGAATAATAATCATAATAATAATGGACATCGTGGATATGGGGCAGCACGGTGGTGTAGTGGTTAGCGCTGTCGCCTCACAGCAAGAAGGTCCGGGTTCGAGCCCCGGGGCCGGCGAGGGCCTTTCTGTGTGGAGTTTGCATGTTCTCCCCGTGTCCGCGTGGGTTTCCTCCGGGTGCTCCGGTTTCCCCCACAGTCCAAAGACATGCAGGTTAGGTTAACTGGTGACTCTAAATTGACCGTAGGTGTGAATGTGAGTGTGAATGGTTGTCTGTGTCTATGTGTCAGCCCTGTGATGACCTGGCGACTTGTCCAGGGTGTACCCCGCCTTTCGCCCGTAGTCAGCTGGGATAGGCTCCAGCTTGCCTGCGACCCTGTAGAACAGGATAAAGCGGCTACAGATAATGAGATGAGATCGTGGATATGGTGTGTCCAAACGAATCCAACAAGAATGAAATGAAACGATAGGAAAATACCAACAGCTGTGTTTCGAATTACGAGAAAGACAAGAACAATTTCAAGTTAAAGTAATCCCTGTGATAATTGGGTGTTTAGGAAGAGGAAAAAACAACAGAAAGATGATGTTAAAGAACTGTTTGATGATGAAAACGTAATAGAAAAACTCTGCAACGAAATGCAAAAGACAGTAATATAGGAAAATGAAATGATAATTAGAAAAATGATATCCGGCCTGATTGAGTGAAAATATTTGAGTTTCGCACATGGTTACCAAATCTTGTTATCCATCGGCCTTTCCCTAAATTTCCAGGTTATCCCTCACCCCCTTTTTTTTAGGGAAAGCATTGCCTAAATGGACAATAGCTTTGTATACCGTAGATTGTATTTTTATCTTTGTATTACTTACTATTTTGGGGAAGCCGTGGCCTAATAGTTAGAGAAGCAGCTTTGGGACGAAAAGGTTGCTGGTTCGATTCCCTGGACCAGCAGGAATGGCTGAAGTGCCCTTGAGCAAGGCACCTAACCCCCACTTGCTCCCTGGGGGCTGTAGTATAGCTGCTCCCTGCTCTGGGTGTGTGCATGTATTCACTGCTTCAGATGGGTTAAATACAGAGGAGGAATGTTGCTGTGCTTGAGTGTACATGTGACCAAAATAAAGGCTTCTTGTACATTTGGTTAATTCAAATAATAATAATAATAATAATAAACAAGATATCTTAGAAAATTTCTTTCATGCAGTGGGTGTGTCTCATACCTTCGTTTCAGACTTCTATTTACATTTTTCTGGCCTGGAAATTAGCCCCACCTCCATTTGGAACAAAGCTACTCTGCTTTATTTTTTTAAAAGGCAACTCAGCAGCAGGGGGCGGCACGGTGGTGTAGTGGTTAGTGCTGTCGCCTCACAGCAAGAAGGTCCGGGTTTGAGCCCCGTGGCCGGCGAGGGCCTTTCTGTGTGGAGTTTGCATGTTCTCCCCGTGTCCGCGTGGGTTTCCTCCAGGTGCTCCGGTTTCCCCCACAGTCCAAAGACATGCAGGTTAGGCTAACTGGTGACTCTAAATTGACCGTAGGTGTGAATGTGAGTGTGAATGGTTGTCTGTGTCTATGTGTCAGCCCTGTGATGACCTGGCGATGTATCCAGGGTGTACCCCGCCTTTCGCCCGTAGTCAGCTGGGATAGGCTCCAGCTTGCTTGCGACCCTGTAGAACAGGATAAAGCGGCTAGAGATAATGAGATGAGATGAACTCAGCAGCAGGGGCCGACTCATTGTTCGAGATCCTGGAGATTTGTTAATGGCTGGATCCAAATACTCAGCATGTACTCGCATTGGTTTAGTTCCTGCTAACTGACCGTTACTGTAGTACGTTCTACAACTATGCGAGTGAGTAGTAAGGACGCAATTCGACGTAAGGTCATAGTACGACGTAAGGTCATACTCCACCGCAGTCTCCACTGTCCACATTCACATATGACATATACCCATATATATGCTGTGAAATTAAAAAAAATTATAATTTCTGCAGTGGCAGAAATCTGTACACTGCTGCAACAACCGCCTTACTTCGGACCACTATCTTCTTTCTATTTCTCCCAAGGGGATTTCTCCTTCTTTGGTTACTCAAAGGTTCCAGCTGAATTATTTGATCATGGAGTGTAGCGTGTTGTGATCTGGGTACCGTTTGACGACTGTTCAATGCTTACTGAGTATTGACACCCTACATACTGCTTATGGAACTATGCGTATTCGAATGCAGCCAATGTTTTATTGCAGTTCCCCTCCCAAACAGCAGAGGGCTCTAAACAGTACAAACAGCTCCTTTAATGTTTGTCATATGAAAATATGTTTTTGTAATTAGAACCTGTCTCTGTTAGGTTTTGGTTTTAGATGAAGCCACAGCAGCTATTGATACAGAGACAGATCGGCTTATTCAGGAGACCATCAACACTGCTTTCAGAGGCTGTACCACTCTGGTCATCACTCACCGCATCAATACTGTCTTCAGCTGTGACAGGGTTCTGGTACTGGACCAGGGTCAGGTTGGTGTGCTTATCCAGTTACTGTTTTCTCAACTATTTTTTGTGAATTGGTTTAGAATCTTTAAAGGCAGAAAAGGTTTGGTTAGTGGTCGTAGGTTCAACCTGGGAACTTTTCTATTGTCGGGTTTGACATAGAACCTTTAAAGTTTCTTGATAAACCAGTGAACCCTTAAGGGTGCTAGATCCTCCTCCTATCCACATTATACATATATACATTACTGTGCAAAAGTCTCAGGCACCCTGTTGTTTTTTTCATACAAACTTTGTTATAGATTTCTATTTTATGACTTCTACATTATCGAGTCAGTACAAAAACATTTTAGAGTCCAAATGTTAATTTTCCGGCACAAAATTAAATGTGTCGCCTCACAGCAAGAAGGTCCGGGTTCGAGCCCCGTGGCCGGCGAGGGCCTTTCTGTGTGGAGTTTGCATGTTCTCCTCGTGTCCGCATGGGTTTCCTCCGGGTGCTCCGGTTTCCCCCACAGTCCAAAGACATGCAGGTTAGGTTAACTGGCGACTCTAAGGTGGTGTTTACATTAGACCGTATCCGTACCGTTTTCGTTGCGGATGCACTGTCCGTGCACATTAAAACGCCGGGAAACGACTCCACAGGCGGAACAATTTGAATCCGCCAGGGCCCACGTATTCAACCCAGTACGTATCTGATCCGGTGCTGTGTAAACATTGAGGAACGAGGATACGCAGTGCTGAGCTCTAGCTGACGTCGTCATTGGACAACGTCACTGTGACATCCACCTTCCTGATTCGCTGGCGTTGGTCATGCCACGTTGGTCATGTGACACGACTGCTGAAAAACGGCGCGGACTTCACTTCCTGCTATTTGTGTGTGTACGCGAATCGTTTTAAAAACGTTAATCTGATGATCCGCTGATTCGAAATAATGTAAACAGGGCCTAAATTGACCGTAGGTGTGAATGTGAGTGTGAATGGTTGTCTGTGTCTATGTGTCAGCCCTGTGATGACCTGGCGACTTGTCCAGGGTGTACCCCGCCTTTCGCCCGTAGTCAGCTGGGATAGGCTCCAGCTTGCCTGCGACCCTGTAGAACAGGATAAAGCGGCTAGAGATAATGAAAATTAAATGCTACAGAAAAAAAATGTTAGTATCTGAGCAGCATATTACATAAGAGAGCACTTTTCAGATTAAAAAAGGAAACATAATGAAGGCTGCTGGGTTTTGGTGCAAAATGAAGACGCGAGTATGACAGTCAAAGTGTCCAGAAGAACTGCGGCTGGTTCTGGAAGATGCTCAGTAAAACCTACAGCTCATTTCCTTATACCTACCTGAGACTACTTTTTTTTTTTTAAAGCAAAGGGTCGTCTCACACCAAATATTGACTTTGTTTCATTTATTATGGCTTACTGCTGTTTATAGTTTTTTTTTATGTTGAAACATTTCATTTCATTATTTTGAAAACCATTTATGGTCTACAGCATTTCTTTACATGTGCCTAATACTTTTGCACAGGACTATAAATTACAAATAAAAGAGGAAAAACACCTACAAAAAAAAAAGATTTTAATTTCCAAGTTAGTCCTAAAGTGCCAACAATACCCATGATAGTCTGAAAAGTGTATTGCAGCAATTTAGAATAATATCATTGTCCTATAATTAAGTCAACCTTTTGCTAATAGACTCTGTACATGCACAGGTTCATTATGAAAATTCACCATAGTTTACTATAGTATCTATAATTATATTTTAATACTTCTCATCTCATGTCATTATCTGCAGCCGCTTTATCCTGTTCTATAGGGTCGCAGGCAAGCTGGAGCCTATCCCAGCTGACTACAGGCGAAAGGCGGGGTACACCCTGGACAAGTCGCCAGGTCATCGCAGGGCTGACATATTTTAATATTTATTGTTGTCAAACTCTGCCTGCTTTATGGTAAATATAGTAATTGTATCGAGTATAAGGAAAGGCTGTTTAATTAGCGCATGAGCTTAACATTCAATACACAATGTGTACAGACAGTGTAGTGTACAATCAGAGCAAATAATAATAATTTTGCCTGTGCTTCTTATCTTCGATTGTTATATTTTGTTTACTAGCATCTTAAAGAAGAGCTGAAGTCATTTTAAACTTGCTTTATTTCTTAATTAACGTCTTATTCAATTACGTTTTCGGTTTTAGTAACCTTATATCATGACTCATACTGGCAACTAATTGCAATTAAATATTATGCTTATCGGCCTATTCGGTTTTCAGCCATGTTGAATTTAGTTCGTTTGGTCCACGGCAGGCGTCGCTTATCCCCGCGATCTTGACGAGACTTGTGCGAGACTTCGAAACGTGAAGTGTCAGCCAGGTGTCAAGTCAAGTTTAGCGCTTTTAACAATAGACATTGTCGCAAAGCAGCTTTACAGAATTTAAATTACTTTAAACATGAGATAATTTTATCCCTAATCTATCCCTCAGACAAACTCCCTCAGACGACATGAAGAAGAAACGTTGAGAGGAACCAGACTCAATAGGGAACCCATCCTCATTTGGGTGATAACAGACAATGTGATTATAACATTATATCATTATATAACAGGTGTCAGTGCTGCCATTTTGAAATCGGGAAAGTGTGCACTGGGCTTTATCCGCGTGATCTTCACGAGACTTGTGCGAGACTTCGAAACATGAAGTGTCAGCCAGGTGTCAGTGCCCCCATTTTGAAAACTGTTTTCCCAAACGAAGTATTGCACAAAAACGAGTTTAAATGACGATTCCTGCCTACTTTTTTCAAACTTTCCCGATTACTATCAAAACAAACAAAACTTCCGGCTTGATTACGTCAGCATTCGAAAGAGGCCGCGCCCGTCTTTTGACAACGTTGGCAGATGTCGGTCACTTTGATTTCCGCTGTACGTTTTACTTCCGTCCTACGATGTCTCGCACAGGTCTCAACGAATCTCGTTTACGGCCATTGCTTTGACATATGGACTGATATAGTATTATTTCAAACACTCATAACTTGCTATATCAGTGACAAAATAGAGATCAAAAATGCATTCCGATATTTAATAAAATGAGATAAATAGAATTTTGATCATACAAAATTTGCCTTCAGTCCTCCTTTAACTCATGTTAACCAGTGAGCTCGTACAGTAACTAACCCAGGTAATCCAATTGATGTTGGCCCAAAGTTTGAATAATGATTTTGGGCTGATGTTGGGAAAGTGTTTCCAAATTAGCACTTTTAATAACAATCCTGCCACCATTGACCCAGCTTCGGCACCCGTCCTTGACCCAAATGAATGTCTGACATTAGGTCAGTGTTGCCAAGGTTGATTTAAACGTGGATGAAAGTCTGTCTGCTCAACATTGGCCTCAATTTGGCATCAGAACCACACGATTTCAGTTAAAGTGCCATGCAAGTGATAGTTGTGTCACTGAAACCTATTGTAGAGTAGTTTCTTTGCGTTGCCACTTCAGTTTGGAACTTTACTTCGGCCATTTTCTCACTACCATGTCAGTGTCACTGCTGTGTTAAGAATGTGCAGTCACTCAAAAAGCATTTCAGTGCTGGTCCTACGGTAGTCTATTTCCAATAACAGACTGGTTAAATGGGGCTGTGTATCTCAAACTTACAGAACACAACATCTAACTAACCTCTGTATGCTTTTCCTTTGTGTGAGACAGATCCTGGAGTTTGACAGCCCATCAAATCTACTGGCGAACAAGAGCTCGTGTTTCCGTGCCATAGTGGAGGCAACAAGCAGGACTGGTGGCCTTTCAGAGAGAGCCTGAACAGCTGGTGGGCACAAGACTGAGCTCTCTGCCAAATCTCGCCTTACTGCTGGACAAGATGTTTGTTCAGTGGCCATGTTATTGTTCAGTGTTGCCCTGCACTGACTAGTTCAGTATATTTTCAACTCACAAGTAGCCTGGGAAAAATTAGGGCCCGAGCACCGGGTGTACATGGCCTTCAGTGTCCACCAGAGGGCAAGGGCCTATTGTTTTCCGAAGGATTCTTCTTTTTGTTATAATTCTTCCGCTTATTATTATTTTTTTTTCTTCAAGACTAGGCCATTTTTGAGGTGGTTCCCATGGGTGAAAACTCATGAAATTTGGTACACACATCAGTCCTGGCCACCACTACTCAGTGATAGAGGCTTGGCCTCGGGTGTATCTGCAGGACTCCATAGCGCCCCCACATGTCATTGAGACTTTTGCCTGGTATATAGTTTCGCCTATCCGTGTCAAATTTGGTAGGTGTGTAGGGTGCCTCAAGACGAACAAAATTGTAACGTAGGTTATATTAGCCATAGCCATACTCAACAGGAAATGACTTATTTTTGGTTTTGTGCATTTTGACACGTCTTACATTTTGACGTTCTCCTCCTAAGCAGTTTGTTGGATTCATGGCAGATTTGGTGTACCACAGGTGCTCGGGCCCTTCATCGCTGTTTGTGGCTATATTTTATTATTATTATGGCGTGCTATAAATGAAAAAACATGTTTTGTGAAGCATGTCTGAAAAATACCAGCCCAGTCTTAATGAATATAAAGTAATAACGGTTTTAGACGGTCACGTTGTCATATATCAGTCAGAGTTCCAATAATATAACGTTAAAGTTGTATTAAGTTTCAATTTTTTTTTGGGCGGGGGTGAAGTAATATTGTTGAAATGTTTGAGAAATGAGGAAAATTTAAATTCTGAAATAATGATGTGCTGTGTACGAAATGGCAAATGTTTTCAAATCAGGTTCTTATAATGCAGAAGGAAGGAAGTTTTGCACAAGAACAAAAGGGTTTTTTTTTGTATTAATGAGCAATGGTGGCGGCACGGTGGCATAGTGGTTAGCGCTGTTGCCTCACAGCAAGAAGGTCCAGGTTCGAGCCCCGTGGCCGGCGAGGGCCTTTCTGTGCGGAGTTTGCATGTTCTCCCCGTGTCCGCGTGGGTTTCCTCCGGGTGCTCCGGTTTCCCCCACAGTCCAAAGACATGCAGGTTAGGTTAACTGGTGACTCTAAATTGACCGTAGATGTGAATGGTTGTCTGTGTCTATGTGTCAGCCCTGTGATGACCTGGCGACTTGTCCAGGGTGTACCCCGCCTTTCGCCCGTAGTCAGCTGGGATAGGCTCCAGCTTGCCTGCGACCCTGTAGAACAGGATAAAGCAGCTAGAGATGATGAGATGAGATGAGCAATGGCATTTGAAGTACTTGGGAGATTTGCAATGAAGATTCAGTGCTTCACAAAACGCTGCACAAATGCACAATATGATGCGCAGTCTGTGAAGCAACCAAAGGAGAAAAAAAAAGACACGGGTCAGTCATTCCATTGAAGTCAACACTCCAAAGCAGAAGATGTCTCTGATGGGTTATTTCTGCTCAAAAGCTTCATGTTATGCCTAATGCATTGTGCAATCAGTGTCTGTGTTTCAGAGATGGAAAGCTGCAGCTGGTATTTTAGCTCCAGCTTTCTCGAGTGTTCTGAGATTCTTAGTGCTGTCCTCTTTTTCAGCTCTGTTCTGCCACTGTTCTCACATGTGGTTGCTAAATCGAGATGTTTAAATGAGTCAGTCCTTTCAGGATGAGCAGAGTCTGCAGAGGCTTTCACAGGAAGCTCTAATGAAAAAAAAACCCCAACAACGACAACTTACAAATCCACCTGACATCTGCTACATGCGCAAAAACATAATTAGAAAACTTGTTTTGTGTTTCAATGTGTTTCATTCTGTCAAATCTCAGTAGCCCCATTAGAGTCCTTTCT
The DNA here is from genome assembly GCF_027579695.1 of Neoarius graeffei. Lineage (NCBI taxonomy): Eukaryota > Metazoa > Chordata > Actinopteri > Siluriformes > Ariidae > Neoarius > Neoarius graeffei. The sequence goes on from NC_083570.1 coordinate 94,715,692, forward strand.
TAAAATGCAGTTTATAAGGCGAAACAATTGCACGTGTAGGCAGCTAAAAGCACACAACAATGAATAGAGCATTTGTCGGAGGCCATTTTTCTCTTTGCCATGCTCCGATATTCAGGTATTCCTCTGGGAGAGGCCTTGATCAAGCTGAATGTTTAATTACCAAGAGCACAAAAGCTATTTGCTGGATGAGTGACTGTTGTTTATGTCTAAATGAGACACATGAAGTTGCTTTCTGTTGAACTGAAATTGTATTGAAATGTTCTTATTGTATCAAAGTGTTTTTTTACACGTCACAAAAACAATGCTTCTTTGATTAAAGGTATTTTTCTACATGAAATCATCCCATTTTTATTTCACACATTTACTCCACTCACCATCTATTTTAATCGGAACACCAGGACAGCTGCACATTCATGTAGTTATCTAATCAGCGAATCGTGTGACAGCAGCAGATACAAATCAAGAGCTTCATTTAATGTCCATATCAAACATCGGAATGAGGAGAAATGTGTGATTCTCATGAAGACCTTCACGTTAACATAAAGTTTTTCACCTCATTTCAGTATTTTTTCAAGTTGAGAGCCTAAAATAGAGTGTGAACTTTACTATGTTGATCTTTTTTTAATGGAAAAATATTTTAATAGAATTTTATTCTTATTTGAGGCTTACATGATCCAGAATAATTCTCATCACCGTTACAGTAAATGATGAAGCTAGATCATGAGTTAAAAACATTTTTTTGACAATTTATTTCATATTTCCACAAAATATCCCATTAAATGAACAGCACAGTCCATGACAATTACTTTATATTTTTTTTTTACATTTATTTATTGCCCTCACAGTGCATGGTAATGAGAATATTGAGTAACGGTAATGAGATAATCTTGGCTAATTTCACAAATAACCTGAAATGCTAGCAACCTATAACTTTGCCACATATTAAAGCCTTATATTGTGATAATAATCATAAAATAATATATATTTTTTTTATTTTTAAAAGTAATGAGTATTAAACCATAACGGTAATGATAATAGATAGTGTAACTGAGGACAGATTTAGCAACATTAACATAAATATCACAAAGTAAGAGAAGAGTGAGCAACTGACCTTGTCTCCATTTTGAATCTTGTATCTGAAGTGATGCATCATGGGATAGCTGATCAATTTAAAGGCACGGTGTACTTTTTATAGGGGGGTGAAATCATGAAACGGTAATGAGAAACATTTGGTGCAGACACAGTTATTTTGTTTAAAATCAAGTATCTTTTTTTGTTCAATACAAAAATATTAATATTATGCATAAATATAGATGTTTTAAAATAACTTTACACTGTATTATTTTTTTATATAATTAGGAATTTTTCATCTCATCTCATTATCTCTAGCCGCTTTATCCTTCTACAGGGTCGCAGGCAAGCTGGAGCCTATCCCAGCTGACTACGGGCGAAAGGCGGGGTACACCCTGGACAAGTCGCCAGGTCATCACAGGGCTGACACATAGACACAGACAACCATTCACACTCACATTCACACCTACGGTCAATTTAGAGTCACCAGTTAACCTAACCTGCATGTCTTTGGACTGTGGGGGAAACCGGAGCACCCGGAGGAAACCCACACGGACACGGGGAGAACATGCAAACTCCACACAGAAAGGCCCTCGCCGGCCCCGGGGCTCGAACCCAGGACCTTCTTGCTGTGAGGCGACAGCGCTAACCACTACACCACCGTGCCACCCAGTTAGGAATTTTTATATGATTTAAAGTAAACATTAAAAAAAGGGATGCGGACACATAACGGTAATGAGAATTTCCATAGATTTTTTGTTTAATTGATATAAAAATTAGTTTATAGGATGATGAAAACCATTTGTCCATACAGTGCTCCCTATTTTCTTTACACAAAATATCAGAGTTTATGTGAATTAAGTATTGATTTTGGAAAATGCGTCCTGGACATGTTCACTGCAGCTTCATGAGAATCACCCAAATGTGATATCTGTGACTTTGAACATGGCATAGTTTTTAGCAGAGGTGGACAAAGTACCCAACTTCATTACTGAAGTCAAAGTACAGATCCCACTGGTTAAATGTTACTCCGATACAAGGAAAAGTTGTCCAGTCAAATTTTTCTTCAGCTAAAGTACTTAAGTACTTGCTTTTAAGTATTAAAAGTACATTTTCTGCCAACGCATTGTTGTATTATTGGCACAACGCTTACAAAACCTAACGCCTCTGAAGCAACAGACTGGATTTACAAAATAAACGCATGCTGTGCCATCATGGTGGTTTAACGTTAAGCTAGCTAGTCAGTGACGCTCCACCTGACATGCTAGCAAACTCTTTTCAAACTCATATTGGGTAGCTAACGCTACTAGAAAAGAAAGATTTCTACATTCTGTTTATTTGGCAAGATTATGCTCAAACATATTTCTGAAAAGACTTCAGATAAGTTAACGTTATTCATGTTAGCATAATTCTGTTTTTACATGCTAACTAACAGTGTCCAAGTTAAGTAGCTGTGTGTTAACGTTAGCCGTGGACAAGGCGATGGTAACTTGGTGGGCAAATCCATAGAAAGTCATGTGACTAACCAGACTGCATAGCTACGTTTGCAACGTTATCGCTAGCTCTAAAAGCACAGACAACTTCGTTGCAAGCTTTCTCTTGGAATAAAACGTTTACATTCCTCAATATGCTTCTCCTTAGGTTGGACGGTGAGTTTTTGTAGGCCGTGATGTGGTTTGTTTTGGGCAAACAAAACAAACATTTAAAACGAAATGAATCTTTAATCCTTTCAGAAAACTGAAACATGGGTTCTAGGTATGGCCACGGGTGCATGCGTTCCCCAGAAGAACCACCTCCTTCCATTCTGCCATCAACTGATCGAGTTCAAATAACGCTGCTAAGAAATCACTGAACTTGAGTTTATCCAGTCTATGGACATGACGTGACCCGAGTGATTACTGATCGGCTGTCTCGGTGTCACCTGATGAAAAAAAACATCACGTTTTAGAAAAGAAAAAAACATCCACTTTCAAAGCTGCTTCATAGTAACGAGGACCTTGACAGAAATGTAGTGGAGTAAAAAGTACGATATTTGTCTTTCAAATGTAGTGAAGTGAAAGTCAGAAGTTTCCAAAAAAATTTATCCTCAAGTAAAGTACAGATACTCAAAAAGTGTACTTAAGTACAGTACTCAAGTAAATGTACTTTGTTACTATCCACCTCTGATTTTTGGTGCCAGATGAGCTGGGTTGAGTCTTGAGTACAGTATGTTGTAGCCCATACACCTCAATGTTCGATGTTTTGTGCATGCTGAGATGCTTTTCTGCTCACCACGGGTGTAAAGAGTGATTCTATGAGTTACTAGAGCGGCGGCTACAATTATCGACAGTCCATAAATGTTGACACCTTTTCAGATTTACCAATAAAAAACAACTTTACAAAGGTGAGTTTCAGTTACAAGAGTTATTATTGGTTAATTAATCAACCGGAAGACCCACCTCGCCCTTTGATCTTGTCGTCTGATGACAGCTCGTTACCTGAGATGGAATTTTTTCAGCACGATCAGCAAGTTGAGGAAAACCCGGACGTTATCATCGCAGGTGGAAAGATCATGGAAATGTTTTTACTGATCAAATTCACTGATATTTCATGATCAAAGTAATCAGGAATCAACTAATTTTTTTCCCAGTGCAAGTCTGAGTAATCATTCATGCACAATTTACGTATTGAAAGTCTTTTCTACTTTTTCAATGGCCAAAAGATCCTTAAGGTGTCGATAATTGTAGCCACCGCTCTATATCCTTCCTGGCAGCTTGAATGAATCTTGCCATTTTCTTCTGATTACCTGATTCAATTTTGGGGGTAATCGGGTCAAGGTCAAGGTCACCGGAAAGGTCAACCTTTCGGTCAAAATAACACATTTTCCATTATAACTCAAAAACAGTTGCCGATAGACAGATGTTTACTATTATGAGCATATAGGAACTCCCATATGGCCTTTCATTTGGCACCATGATCTTTGACCTTGAGTGACCCTGTAAGGTCAAACTCAAGGTCATGGATTTTCAGAAGGCTGTAACTTGAAAATGGTTGATGGTAGACAGATATTTACCATTATCGACTTATAGGAAGTGCCATATGGGCTTTCATTTGGCACCATGACATTTGACCTTGAATGACTTTGAAATGTCAAACTCAAGGTCATGGATTTTCATAGGACTATAACCTGACAGCTGATGATTGAGAAATATTACCATTATCAACATATAGGTATCAAATAAGTCCTGCCGGGCAAGGTTTGTTTTATCTGGCAACACTTGTTAAGTATGAAAAAAGATATGCAAAAAAAAGTGAATTAGGTCAATAGGAAAAGGTAGACAGACAAGGAAATAGTAGGTACAGTGGTGCTTGAAAGTTTGTGAACCCTTTAGAATTTTCAATATTTCTGCATAAATATGACCTAAAACATCATCAGATTTTCACACAAGTCCTAAAAGTAGATAAAGAGAACCCAGTTAAACAAATGAGACAAAAATATTATACTTGGTCATTTATTTATTGGGGAAAATGATCCAATATTACATATCTGTGAGTGGCAAAAGTATGCGAACCTCTAGGATTAGCAGTTAATTTGAAGGTGAAATTAGAGTCCGGTGTTTTCAATCAATGGGATGACAATCAGGTGTGAGTGGGCGCCCTGTTTTATTTAAAGAACAGGGATCTATCAAAGTCTGATCTTCACAACACATGTTTGTGGAAGTGTATCATGGCATGAACAAAGGAGATTTCTAAGGACCTCAGAAAAAGTGTTGTTGATGCTCATCAGGCTGGAAAAGGTTACAAAACCATCTCTAAAGAGTTTGGACTCCACCAATCCACAGTCAGACAGACTGTGTACAAATGGAAGAAATTCAAGACCATTGTTACCCTCCCCAGGAGTGGTCGACCAACAAAGATCACTCCAAGAGCAAGGCATGTAATAGTCGGTGAGGTCACAAAGGACCCCAGGGTAACTTCTAAGCAACTGAAGGCCTCTCTCAGATTGGCTACTGTTAATGTTCATGAGTCCACCATCAGGAGAACACTGAGCAACAATGGTGTGCATGGCAGGGTTGCAAGGAAAAAGCCACTGCTCTCCAAAAAGAACATTGCTGCTCGTCTGCAGTTTGCTAAAGATCACATGAACAAGCCAGAAGGCTATTGGAAAAATGTTTTGTGGACGGATGAGACCAAAATAGAATTTTTTGGTTTAAATGAGAAGCGTTATGTTTGGAGAAAGGAAAACACTGTATTCCAGCATAAGAACCTTATCCCACCTGTGAAACATGGTGGTGGTAGTATCATGGTTTGGGCCTGTTTGGCTGCATCTGGGCCAGGACGGCTTGCCATCATTGATGGAACAATGAATTCTGAATTATACCAGCGCATTCTAAAGGAAAATGTCAGGACATCTGTCCATGAACTGAATCTCAAGAGACATTGGGTCATGCAGCAAGACGACGACCCTAAGCACACAAGTCGTTCTACCAAAGAATGGTTAAAGAAGAATAAAGTTAATGTTTTGGAATGGCCAAGTCAAAGTCCTGACCTTAATCCAATGGAAATGTTGTGGAAGGACCTGAAGCGAGCAGTTCATGTGAAGAAACCCACCAACATCCCAGAGTTGAAGCTGTTCTGTACGGAGGAATGGGCTAAAATTCCTCCAAGCCGGTGTGCAGGACTGATCAACAGTTACCGGAAACGTTTAGTTGCAGTTATTGCTGTACAAGGGGGTCACACAAGATACTGAAAGCAAAGGTTCACATACTTTTGCCACTCACAGATATGTAATATTGGATCATTTTCCTCAATAAATAAATGACCAAGTAGAATATTTTTGTCTCATTTGTTTAACTGGGTTCTCTTTATCTACTTTTAGGACTTGTGTGAAAATCTGATGATGTTTTAGGTCATATTTATGCAGAAATATAGAAAATTCTAAAGGGTTCACAAACTTTCAAGCACCACTGTAGGTGTAGACAGAAAGGAAGTGGAAGGAGGAAAGAAAGAAAAGAAGTGATGAAAAATCCCTTTTAAGCATTTTAGATAATCAAAAATTTTACCTCCGTTGGAAATTATGAACTAGGTTAAAAAAATTTAACTCTGGTCAAAAAAAAATCACCTAGGTTGAAATTTTTTGACCTGTATCATCAACAAGGCGTTTGTTTCCATCCACAAAACTGTCGCTCACCCAATGTTTTTTGTTTTTCGCACCATTCTGTGTAAACCCCAGGAGATCAGCAGTTTCTGAAATACTCAAACCAGTCCATCTGGCTCAAACCAGCACCCATGCCACAGTGAAAGAGTCGCACTTTGAGATCACAATTTTTCCCATTCTGATGTTTGAAGTGAATATTAACCGAAGCTCTTGATTTGTATCTGCATGATTTTATGCATCATGCTGCTGCCACGTGATCTCATCTCATCTCGTCTCATTATCTGTAGCCGCTTTATCCTGTTCTACAGGGTCGCAGGCAAGCTGGAGCCTATCCCAGCTGACTACGGGCGAAAGGCGGGGTACACCCTGGACAAGTCGCCAGGTCATCACAGGGCTGACACATAGACACAGACAACCATTCACACTCACATTCACACCTACGCTCAATTTAGAGTCACCAGTTAACCTAACCTGCATGTCTTTGGACTGTGGGGGAAACCGGAGCACCCGGAGGAAACCCACGCGGACACGGGGAGAACATGCAAACTCCACACAGAAAGGCCCTCGCCGGCCACGGGGCTCGAACCCAGGACCTTCTTGCTGTGAGGCGACAGCGCTAACCACTACACCACCATGCCACCCCGCTGCCACGTGATTGGCTGATTAAATAACTGCACAAATGTGCAGGTGTTCCTAATAAAGTGGACAGTGAGTGTATACTCACCTGCTGTACAAATAACTCTTCAGGAGATGTGTGTGTTCCTTTATGTTTTATGTGGCATCATCCAAAAAATGAATTCCTGCATTGAAATACAAGTTGAAATTGTAACAGAAATCAGTAAATATTAGACTCTCGCTATTCAGAACAGTTCAAAATACATACGGAATGAAACATGACAGGGCATGCTGTTAAAGGAAAGTAATTAATGATGTGTGATGTGATGTGATATGGCCCGATGTGAAGTTATTTCCAATAACAGCATGCCCTGAAGTGTTTTATTCTTCTCATACCACAGCAGTTTGTCAACACTGGCAGTTCTTTATTTATTAAAGAACAACCTGTTGTATCTTTATCCATTTATAGTTACATTTTGTGTTGTGGAGTGTCCGCAAAAAAAATCCCAAAGACTTTCCCCATGTCAGAAAGCTTAAAGGTGCAGCTATACCTCTAACTGTTTTACAGTCAAACCAGAAAGTCTGCACACTCCTTTCGTCTTCTCCACGTTTTATTACGTTACACACTTATTCTACAATAGATTGGGTTGATTTTTCGTCATAAAATTCAACACAAAATAACCCATAATGACAAAGTGAAAGCAGGTTTTTAGACATTTGTGCGAATGTATTAAAAATCAAAATGTAAAATATCATACATACACAAGTGTGCACACCCTTTACAGGTCCCAAAGAGCACAGTGGCCACCATCATTCATAAATGGAAGAAGTTTGGAACCACCAAGAACAGGGTGACCAGATTTCCCTAGTCTGAAACCGGGACACTTTTGCGTGCGACCATGCTCGTGCTCGCACACCTTTTTTTTATGTAAACGTGACAGAGAGGTGCTCTTATCATTTTGTTGAAGCTCACATTTATCAACATCTCACATGAAATAAAACAAACAGGCATTTTGTTATCTAGTAGCATAGTGGTATACAGATCAGCTAAATTATGGTCAGACAACAGATTTTGTCATGGCTGAGAATAGGCCAGGCTATGTCCATAGGCCAAATTTAAACTGATCTATTTCACCTGTTTGTGAGAACACCAAGAAGAATGCATATGCAGGCTCATCTCATCTCATTATCTCTAGCCGCTTTATCCTTCTACAGGGTCACAGGCAAGCTGGAGCCTATCCCAGCTGACTACGGGCGAAAGGCGGGGTACACCCTGGACAAGTCGCCAGGTCATCACAGGGCTGACACATAGACACAGACAACCATTCACACTCACATTCACACCTACGCTCAATTTAGAGTCACCAGTTAACCTAACCTGCATGTCTTTGGACTGTGGGGGAAACCGGAGCACCCGGAGGAAACCCACGCGGACACGGGGAGAACATGCAAACTCCACACAGAAAGGCCCTCGCCGGCCCCGGGGCTCGAACCCAGGACCTTCTTGCTGTGAGGCGACAGCACTAACCACTACACCACCGTGCACATGTAGGCTATATCTCTAAAATTGTATGCACTATAGCATGAACTTAAAAAGTAGATATGTGACCTCAACATAGCCTAGGTCAGAATCAACTTTACTAACCATTCCCCACAACTGAATGAATAAAGCAAGAAGATGTGTACAAAAGTGAACACTTTAATGGAAGGTGCAACAAGCTGTTCAACACAGCAATACGGCCAAACTGTCAGAATGGTATGTTAAACAGAAACAAAAAAGAGAAGTGATTTGAGAATATATACTACGGAAGCCGAGAGAGGCCCTTCATATAATCCTTTTTTTTTTTATTCACCTTGTTATCCCGAGATAACGACATAATTAACTCAGGATCTCGAGAAAACACCACAACTAATTCGAGATCTCGAGAAAACAAAACCGTTATTCCGTGATCTCAAGAAAACAAAATTATTTCATGATCTGAGAGAACAGCTAAGAAATGGTTCATTCAGGTACACCAAGAGACTTGTGATACGCTGACTTTGTTAGGGCTTTGCTGGGATTCGAACCCAGGTCACTGGTGTGATAATCCAGCAAACCCCCACTAGGCCACCAAGGGGATGACTCAAGTGCAGAGGCGTGAGGCGTAGGTAGAGTATCAAAAAACAGTTTATTTACAATATATACAATCCGATGGAAAAAACAAAAAGAAAATCCAAAAGCTCAGAAGATGACCAAAAATAAAAATATCCAAAGGTTCAAAGTCCCAAAAAACAAAAGGAAAGGCAAAAATGCAGAACGCTCAGAAGATCAAAAATACAAAGTCCAAAGAAAGCAAAAACATCAAAAACACAAGGACACAGGCAAGATACGTGGGACAGCAAAAACTAGCACTAGACAACATAGCATAAAGACTCCATGACAAGGGAACAAACAGAGGGGTATTTATACACAAACTAATTAAGGAACAGGGCGGGGCAGGAAACAGGCAATCAAGACAAACACAAAACACAGTGGCGGCCTCTAGAGGCCAAAACAAACATGACAAGATAAACATAACAGCGGCCTCTAGAGGCCAAAACAGTCCCAGTCCTAACAGACTTTGGGGCTATTTCTCATTCTGTACAGACGCAGCTTTGGTCATTAGAATGTCTGGAATAATTGATCACCTAATAAGGCAATATTTTGATCAGGGGTTGACACAGGGAGAGATTGCATTAAGTCTTTTAATAAGGGATAATTTCAAAATTAGTCCGCGGCACCTCCGCAGAAGACTGGCCCGGCTTCGTTTCTACCGACGGAGATACAGTGATTCAGCTGAGATCTCGGAATAACGGTTTTGTTTTCTCGAGATCTCGAATTAGTTGTGTTGTTTTCTCGAGATCCTGAATTAATTATGTCGTTATCTCGGGATAACAAGGTGAATAAAAAAAGATTATATGAAGGGCCTCTCGCGGCTTCCGTAAATATACACTCAAACAAAACAGCAATAAAGGAGGAGAGGGGCGACAGCCTGAGGAAAGCCCCCACAGGAGCGCACATCATTTGCAACATAGGCTACCCAACTCAGTACAAGAACAAAGCACTTACAGTGTGTGCAGTAGGCTTCGCACGCATTGTTCTGCACCTCTCTGAGGAAGGGGTAGGTGCCCTGTAAATCTTTGAAAAAGGTACATTTTCTTTTCGGCATAATTGCTGCGGCATTACTGCTCCTAGCTGCTAGACAAAGAACATTCGCGCCAGTTAATGTTTATTTTATTGTTGCATGGCAACACGTTCTGTTGTCTGGAATAATGTGGCTAAATAAACACCCATGCCACAGGGCCAGGGGGCAGTAACCAGGAAAGTTTGCGATTCCTGTCAATTCATCAAAATAGTAAATGCAGACATTTCTCCGCTAATGATTCCCACGCTGCTCAGTCGCGAGTGGCGAAAACTGGGACATATCCATGTCCCGACAGACTTTTGTTGGGACTCGGGACACACAACCCCAAATCGGGACTGTCTCGGTAAAACCGGGACGTCTGGTCACCCTAACCAAGAATCTTCCTAGACCTGGCCGCCCAGCCAAACTGGGAGATCGGGGAAGATGGGCCTTGGCCAGGGAGGTGAGCAGGAACCCGAGGGTCACTCTGACAGAGCTCCAGCGTATCCTTGTGGAGATGGGAGAACCTTTCAGAAGATCAACCGTCCAGGCAGCACTCCACAAATCAGGGCTTTATGGTAGAGTGGCCAGACAGAAGCCACTCCTTAGTAAAAGGCACATAACAGCCTGCTTGGAGTTTGCCAAAAGGCACCTAGAGGACTCTCAGACCAAACTTGAACTTTTTGGCCTGAATACCAAATGTCATGTCTGGAGGAAACCAGGCACCGCTCATCACCTGGCTAATGCCATCTCCACAGTGAAGCATGGCGGTGGCAGCATCATGATGTGGGGATGTTTTTCAGCAGCGGGGACAGGGCGACTAGTCCTGATAGAAGGAAAGATGAATGCAGCTAAGTACACCAAGATCCTTGAAGAAAACCTGCTCCAGAGCACTCTGGACCTCAGATTGGGCTGAAGGTTTACCTTCCAACATGACAACAACCCGAAGCACACAGCCAAGAGAATAAAGGAGTGGCTTCGGAGAAAGTCTGTGAATGTCTTTGAGTGGCCCAGCCAAAGCCCAGACCTGAATCCAATTGAATATCTGTGGAAGGAGCTGAAAATGGCCGTGTATCGATGCTCCCCATCCAACTTGACGGAGCTCGCAAGGATATGCCAAGAGGAATGGGCAAAAATGTCCATAAACAAGTGTCCCAACCTCGTAGCTTCTTTCCCAAGATGCCTTGAAGCTGTAATTGCTGCCAAAGGTGCATCAACCAAGTATTAGGCTAAGGGTGTGTACAGATATGTAACCCCTAAATAACCTATTTTTGTCAGTAAAATAAAATTGCATATTTTCTAAAAACCTGCTTTCACTTTGCCATTATAGGATATTTTGTGCAGAATTTTGTGACAAAAAATGAACTCAATCTATTGTAGAATAAGTCTGTAATGTAATAAAACATGGTGAAAGGGGCGTGCAGACTTTCTGGCTTGACTGTATGTCACTGAGCAGAGTACAAGGACAAAGCCAGTGAAATGTAGTTACAACTAACACTGGAGACTCCTTCCAAATATGGGGGATGGGGAGGGACTTTATTATCTTTAGCTGCTTATCCTGTTCTACAGGGTCGCGGGCAAGCTGGAGCCTATCCCAGCTGACTATGGGCAAGAGGTGGGGTACACCCTGGACAAGTCGCCAGGTCATCGCAGGGCTGACACATAGAGACAAACAACCATTCACACTCACATCTACGGTCAATTTAGAGTCACCAATTAGCCTAACCTGCATGTCTTTGGACTGTGGGGGAAACCGGAGCACCCGGAGGAAACCCATGCAGACACAGGGAGAACATGCAACCTCCACACAGAAAGGCCCTCGTCGGCTGCTGGGCTTGAACCCAGGACCTTCTTGCTGTGAGGCAACAGTGCTAACCACTACACCACCGGGACTTGACAGCTCTAAAAAAAAAACAAAAGAATATCTATGATGACACGCAGTATGTTGGTGAAACAGTCTCCTTGGAAGGCTCTTGCTATTCTAGAAATGATCAAATATTAGATGCATAAACCTTCAGGTTGGCACATGGTGGTGTAGTGGTTAGCACTGTCGCCTCACAGCAAAAAGGTTCTGGGTTCGAGCCCAGTGGCCGACGGGGACCTTTCTGTGTGGAGTTTGCATGTTCTCCCCATGTCTGTGTGGGTTTCCTCTAGGTGCTCCAGTTTACCGCACAGTTCAAAGACATGTGGTTAGGTTAACTAGCTACTCTAAATTGTCCATGACCAAAAGCAGTGCAACAGAGGAGTGGCTAGCCGGCTGTACTTACTTAGCCAAGAAAGAAACCCAACCCAGGAAAGAAACCCAACCCAAAGCACACTGGATGGGCGAAGAAGAAGATAAACCTTGTAACTGGAACAACTATCAGAGCTGCTGTTGCAGAAAATTAATCAACATCTTCTGACAAACACTGTAGTATAAAGCTGTACAATACCCTCTATGATTTAAATATACAGACAATTGTCACTGAGTTGGTCCCCACTAATGTACATCTTTTGTTGGAAAGTTTTAGTTAGAATAGCAGAATTGTACAGAAACATCATTAAGGTACATAACTGCACCATGAGGATCTATTAGGGTGCACTTACATTATGTTCCACTGGGATAAAAATGCACCTGAACAGCACCTTTGATATAAATTATTATTATACCGTATATACAGGACATTTTTTTCGATGGAATAAAAATGTGTTCTATTCCCTTCTAGCGGGTTTCATTCATTTGGTTTGATAGCATGCAATATTGTTAGCATATCGCTTATCCTACGTGGATTACGTCACTCTACCCAATGGAGAACGAGGGTCGAATATGGTTTACGATATTGCACGGTTGTCAAGACAACATGACGTCACACATCGGAGATGTAAAACTTCCATGCTAGTGAGCGACTGTGACAATTTGTAAACAAACATGGCCACCAGGTTTGCATCATTAAATACGGAAGATTTTGAGAGACTTTTGAAAGAGAAAGACGCGTTGAACACCCAAAAGGAATGTGTATGTATAATAATAATAATAATAATAATAATAATATTGGCTGGCTTTTTTTCGTGGTATATCAGATCTATTCCATTCAGCTAGCATGATACTGAACGAGTTGAAGACGAGTTCAATATCATGCTAGCTGAACGGAATATATCTGATATACCATGAAAAAAAGCCAACCGTTATTATTTAAATATTAACTAGTAACAACAATTATGTTTCCTGAGTTTTCTGAAATCCTGAGTTTTGGATGAGAATGTTTCTTCTATATTTGATGTCACTACTGAATAAAAAAAATATCTGCTATTGCATTTTCAGCCATTTTGGAAAGCCCAGGATTCTATGTCATGAAATCAGGAGTCACTTATTTATCAGCCGATTTATTTCAGTGAATTGGTGAGGTCAAAATCATATGTTATTCATTATTATTGAAACAATTGTTACTTACTTGGTCAACGCTTTATAATAGTCAGGACAGAGGAGTTTGTGCTTTGAGTTTTATTATTATTCGAGAGAGAATAAAGAGAGATCGATGAGTGAGCAACTGTTTACACTGTAAAAAAAGAATAGTTGAGAATATTTGAAATTTCAAGGCAACCGTCTGCATTAAGAATTTTATGTTTTGCCAATGATGTGCCCATGATAATCCAAACTATGATAAAACTATTATATTTATTAAGAATTCTTAATTAAGTCAATTTTCAATTCCTCATTCTGCCAACATAGATTTCTCTTTTTGCTGAACAGTGGCATTCACAGTAGTACAAAAAGGCAATTGAGGTTATCAGACTTTTTTGGGGGGCTTTTTTCACCTTTATTTGGATAGGACAGTGTAGAGACAGAAAATGAGTGGGAGAGAGGGACGGGGAGGGATATGACCTCGGGTCGGAATCGAACCCGGGTCCCTGGATTTATGGTATGGCGCCTTAGCCACCTGAGCCACGACACCATACCCGCGATGTGGGTTTTAAAAACTTTATTTCAATATTGAAGTTTTGTAATTGTGTAGAACAATGAAAAAAGGCATGTATAGTTTAATGATAAATTGTGATAACCTTGGGAGCATCGTGGCTCAGGTGGATAAGGCGCCGTACCATAAATCCAGGGACCCGGGTTCGGTTCTGACCCGAGGTCATTTCTTGATCTCTCTCCTGCTCATTTCCTGTCTCTATGCTGTCCTATCCAAATAGAGGTGAAAAAAGCCCCAAAAAAATCTAAAAAAAAAAATTGTGATAACCTCAATTGTCTTTTTGTACTACTGTGAATGCCACTGTTCAGCAAAAAGAGAAATCTATGTTGGCAGAATGAGGAATTGAAAATTGACTTAATTAAGAATTCTTAATAAAGATAACAGTTTTATCATAGTTTGGATTATCATGGGCACATCGTTGGCAAAACATAAAATTCTTAATGCAGACGGTTGCCTTGAAATTTCAAGTATTCTCAACTATTGTTTTTTACAGTGTATAGCTGCTATAACATAAGTGATAACAGGAACCAAATTCTCTTGTAACTGTAAACATGTAAAATTCTGATGTGTTGTTCATTAATCAATTAAAAATGTGGTATAAGCAGAATAAAATACTTGGGGATGTTGGGGACTATTGTGGAAAATAACCAAACTTCAGATTTTTAATGACATCACCCACCCCGTCGCTGATTATTTTTCTACAATAGAATGCCCCATCATGTACTGACTTACTTGGGCCCTTTGCCCTGGTCGGAGCATAGGCCACCGATAATGTTCCTCCATTGAACTCGTCTCTGGGCCTTCTTCTTTAGGTCGTGCCAGCTGTTGCCTATTCTCCTCATCTCCTCCTCTGTGTCCCTTCTCCAGCTGTTTTTTGGCCTTCCTCTCTTTCTTTTGCCCTGTGGATTCCAGGTTAGGGCCTGGTGTGTAATGCTGGATGGTGGCTTCCTGAGTGTGTGCCCTATCCAGGACCATTTCCTCTTGAGGATCTGGCTTCCAACTGGGTTTTGTCCTGCTCTATCCCACAGCTCCAGGTTGCTGATCTTGTCTGACCACTTGATTTTAAAGATTTTTCTCAGACAGGTGTTTATGAAGGTTTGTATCCTGTGCTGTGTTGCTTTTGTTGTTCTCCATGTCTCAGATCCATAGAGCAGTACTGACTTGACATTAGAGTTGAAGATCCGGAGTTTGGTGGCTGCTCATATCATTCTAGCGGCCCAGACATTCTTCAGCATGATGAAGGCTGCTCTTGCTTTCCCTATCCTGGTCGTTACATCTCTATCAATGCCCCCCTGACAGTCTACTATGCTTACCAAGTACACAAAGGACTCAGCCTCCTTCACTCCTTCCCCTCCGATTGTGACTGGTGTGCTGTTTGTCGTGTTAATGTTCATGCCATGTACCTATCTTTATAGTTGTCTTGGGCGTCAGAAGGGGAGTCGGCCTTGCAATTCCCTTCCGGCTTTCCCTGCCCTGCGTCATACGCCTGCTGTGTGGAGTCCCTTCCTTTCCCATGACGGGTTTTTCTCGGATTCTTATCATCGGTGCTTCTGTAACTCATCTTTTTTCTAGGTAGAGTAGTTGGCCCTACGCTAACCCTTTTTTACCTCAGGGATGAGGTGGTCCACATTTCGTCTGGCCTCTACCCCTTGACCTGTCCAGCATGGGTGACCCTGCCAGGAGTACTATGCAGTCCCGCTGGCATAGCTCTCGGGGTCACTGAGGCACTCAAGCCCTCACACCACTACAAGGCGTGGACATTATGAGGGGCCCCCTTCATGTATCGTTCTTTTATTATTACGGTGATGGGTCTAACTGACGAATTTGAATTCTAATTTGGGTTTACAGTTTTGTCTCATGTGTTTCCAAAAGGATGTTGTTTATATCCTAATCCTGAAACCCTGAAATTTATTGACAAATCTAAATCACGTTAAACTGAATTTAGAATTTCAGGAATAAAATTTGCCTTTACTGAGATTGTAGTGTTTTTACCCTGAAAGTAGTTTGTGAACCTTCTCGAGGACCGTGGTTCTCAAAACCAGGTCCAGGGACTCTCAAGGGTTCTCCTGAAGCAGCCGTACCTTCACAGGAGACAGTGGGGGAAGCTGTGCTGGGCTCTGGTCAGGTGAGGAGCCCCAGGAGGGTTTAGTGGTTCACTGACCATCTGAAATGACCACATGAAACTGTGTTGTACACACTTTATGTCTATGTGTCATTTACAACTCAGCCAATAAGTTAACATTTCCCTTATTTGTTAAATGATTTGTCTATAAGTCATGATGTGTCGATACAAAATGTAGACATCTATATTTATAACAGACTATGTCAAGTTCAAGTTTTATGTCATGTACACAATGTCATGACAATGGCAGTGAAATATTTCCCCACTGTGCTCCCCTCCCCATTGTGTAAGAATATACATATATAGTGCAAAAATGTTTAAAAAAAAAGTGTACCAGAGGTCAAAAGCCCTTCCCATGCCACAAGGCGCATTGGGCAGCGCTGATCTCCGTTTCTATAGCCCTCGGCCTCTTGCGTATTACAGACCTAGGGTTAGAGTCGGGGGCTGGTCCTCTGGTAACCGCAAGAGTTTGACTCCCTACTCACATCTGTATTGTGGCATCTCACCAGATGGCAGTAGGTACCATTTTTATGACGGTCCTTGGTATGATCCAACCACAAGTAGAACTCACGATCTCCTGGTCGAGAGGTGGACACACTAACCACTAGGCCAACTCACGGTAAGACAGAGGTAGACACAATATAATATGAATGTACATGCTTATGATGATGCCATTTGTGACCGTTGAAATGTGTAACTAATATTCAATATTAGCATGCGTATAGGTTACAGCTTGTGTGTGTGTGTGTGTGTTTCAGTGTGCATGTTTTTATATACCATTGAGGACCAAATGTCCCCACAAGGATAGTAAAATCTGACCATTTTGATTTTGTGGGGACATTTGGATGGTCCCCACAAGGAAAGTGTTTGTTGTTGTTGTTGTTGTTGTTGTTGTTTTAATAGAAATAAAAGATTCACGCTGAAACTGTCAACAAGGTAACAATTTTAAAATCCTTGTCTAAGAAACTAACTTAAAAATACATACAAAAATAATACTGTAAATAAAAGAGCCATAAAGTTATCTTTTCATTAATGAGATTAGGGTTAAGGTCAGGTTTAGGTAATGGCACAGCATTAATCAACTACATTAATAATTGTGTCAGTGGAAGGTCCTCAGAAGGATAGTAAGACAGTGTGTGTGTGTGTGTTTCAGTGTGCACATTTTTATATACTACTGAGGATCAAATGTCCCCGCAAGGATAGTAAAATCTGACCATTTTGATCTTGTGGGGACCTTTGGATGGTCCCCACAAGGAAAGTGTTGTTGTTGTTCTTGTTTTGTTGTTTTAATCCAAAATATAAATAAATAAAGGAGCTACAAAGCTGTATTTTTATAAATGAAGTTAGGGTCAGGTGCAGGCACAACATTAATTAACTACATTAATAATTGTCAGTGGAAGGTCCTCATTAGGATAGTAAGACTGTGTGTGTGTGTGTGTTTATATACTGCTGTATACCAAATGTCCCCACAAGGATAGTAAAATCTGCCCATTTTGACCTTATGCGGACCTTTGGGTGGTCCTTATAAGGAAAGTGTTGTTGTTGATTTTAATTTATTTAAATGAATGAATAAATGAATGAGCTATAAAGTTGTATTTTCATAAATGAGGTTAGGGTTAGGTGCAGGCACAACATTAATTAACAACATTAATAATTGTCAGTGGAAGGTCCTCATAAGGATAGTAAGAGTGGGTGTGTGTGCGCGCGCGCGCGAGTGTTTCAGTGTGGGTGTTTTTATATATTACTGATGACCAATGTCCCCACAAGGATAGTAAAATCTGACCATTTTAATCTTGTGGGGACATTTGGATGGTCCCCACAAGGAAAGTGTTTTTGTTGTTGTTGTTTAAATACAAAATATAAATTAATAAAGGAGCTATAAAGTTTTATTTTCATAAATGAGGTTAGGGTCAGGTGCAGGCACAACATTAATTAACTACATTAATAATTGTCAGCGGTCCTCATAAGGATAATCAGACTGTGTGTATGTGTGTGTGTGTGTCTGTGTGTTTATATACTGCTGTAGACCAAATGTACCCACAAGGATAGTAAAATCTGACCATTTTGACCTTGTGGGGACCTTTGGATGGTCCCCATAAGGAAAGTGTTGTTGTTGTTGTTGTTTTAATACAAAATATAAGGAAATAAAGGTGCTATAAAGTTGTATTTTCATAAATGAGGTTAGGGTTAGGTGCAGGCACAACATTAATGAACTACATTAATAATTGTCAGCGTAAGGTCCTCATAAGGATAGTCAGACTGTGTGTGTGTGTGTGTGTGTGTGTGTATTTATACACTGCTGTAGACCAAATGTCCCCACAAGGATAGTAAAATCTGACCATTTTGACCTTGTGGGGATCTTTGGGTGGTCCCCATAAGGAAAGTGTTGTTGTTGTTGTTTATTTATTTAAATGAATGAATGACTGAATGAGCTAGAAAGGTATATTTTCATAAACGAGGTTAGGGTTCGGTGCAGGCACAACATTGATTAACTATATTAATAATTGTGTCAGTGGAAGGTCTTCAGAAGGATAGTCAGACTGTGTGTGTGTGTTTTTTTTCAGTGTGCACATTTTTATATACTACTGAGGACCAAATGTTCCCACAAGAATAATAAAATCTGACCATTTTGATCTTGTGGGGACCTTTGGATGGTCCCCACAAGCAAAGTGTTGTTGTTTTAATACAAAATATAAATAAATAAAGGCTCTATTAAGTTGTATTTTCATA